>NC_071511.1:9108571-9414285 GCF_027887155.1 Malaclemys terrapin pileata | reverse complement strand
TGTTCCCCTCCTACAGAAAAGGATAACGTCCACTGCAAACTTTCTGAGAGTCTCCTCATGAAGATTCCTCTGCATCCTCCTCTCCCCCACCCCACCCTGGAGAAAATGGCCTTGCACTTCACAGAAGGCGCATAGGGCACAACATGGATTAGGCTGTAATCACTTTAAAGGCAGAGATTGCCATTCACTATATGTTTTTACAGCTCCTAGCACAGCGTGGCCCTGACATGATTGGGCTCTCACTGCTGCTGCAATATAAATGTTAAACAAAATAAATAATCATGGAAATCCAGGCTTTGCACTGAAACTCAGTTCTGTTCCCACAGACCACAGGCCTGGCGTCTGCTTCTCCATGGCAATCTGAATCCCTCAAGATGTGCAGGAGAAGAACCCAGGACCCATGTCCTCAACCTAAGAAGATGGCCAGGTATAGAGAGGCGAGCAGGCTGAATTGGCCCCCTTCAATATCCTCCAACTTTTGAGAGCTCCGGGGCTGATTTTACCTTCTGACACAATCTCAGCTTAACCAGGATGACCAATGTCTTTCAAGCTGGCAGTGGTGGCGTGACTCCGACTAGGATCCTTAGGCACTGCTGTAATATAGATAAATTACTAATTATTATGATTATATCATTCCTGTGTTGTTTTTCTATTGAGAAATTGCACATTATTTCATCGTACAGCCTATAAATTGTACAGTCTAACAAGTACAGGCAAAATAATGAACCCCACATAATGACCTGGATTGTCTAAATATTGCATGTGAGTAAGGAACATTGGCATCTGATCTGTGTTCCGTGGCCTAGATAAAATGAGTTGGTGGACCCAGGCCAACTCCTAATGGGCATGTGCCTACATCATAAGCACCACCAATATAATAGGCACCCTGAGCAAAGATGCCAAGGATTGAGTGTACACAGAGCCCTTCCTGGCCCTTACAGTAGCTCCTCCGTGCCCTGGGTCAAGGCACAATGTAAAGAGCAGTGCCTGTGGTGCGTCAGCTCCCTTAATAAAGGGCTTTGTTCTCCAGAAACATCAGTTGGTGTCTGATGTCCACTTTAAAATAAGGGTAATAATATAATTCCGAAATCTAGGGATCAAATTCTGCCTCCCCTCTAAACTCAATGGGATAGATTGGGGGGCAAATGGGGACATAATTATGCATCAGAATTAATCTAGATCTCAAAATGCTTGAGCATCCATTATTATCCCAATTTTACAGATGGGGAAACTGAGGCACCGATGTCATTGTGATTTGCACAGGCACCAGGCCTGGGAATAGAACCCAGTTCTTTTGACTTCGAGGCCAGTTCACTACCCAGTGGATCATGCTGCCTCCTTATCAAATTGAAAGGAAAAAAAAGCTGTTCACAGACATTCTAGGGAAGGCATGCCAGAACAGAATGTGTTAAACGACAAAATAATATTGAAAAACTATGCTTCTGTCTTAGACAATCTTGCAACTGAAACATAGTTATGTTCATCCCCAGACAACATTCTACTAAAATGAACATGGCACAAAAGGAAAAAGAATCATATGAGTGCACAAGCAAATGATCATCAATGTCATTAAACTGTATACACAATGTATATTGGCAGCTTTGCCATGTTTTTCTATGAAATAAAAATAACAGCAAAGAAGAGAGGGAGATTTTATTAGATCAACTGTATAAAAAGCATGAATGGCTTCCATTAGCACAGCACAGTTGAGAAAGGACAAGATTTAAGTCTAATATAAATATGAGAAAATTATACAACTGAAGTGACATGTCCTGTTTAGAAAAGACAGAGCACAGAGAAAGGAGTAAGAAGACAGCTGAGAATTTAGTTTTATAGTGTTAAAATGCATGTTTCGTCTTGTACAGTATTTACAACTCCCTGGCTTGAACATCCTGTTAATGCTTCTATTTTATACGGTACCTGCTGAAGCTATGTAATAATAAGTGCACAGCTAAGTTACAGGAACATCCTTTGTTCGTTTTTATTCCAGTAAATGGGTATCATCTATTTCCCCAAAGTTTTAGTATTCTTTATCAGTAGATAAAGTAATTACACACACACACACACACACACTCTCTCTCTCTAAATATTATAGCTGGCTGGAGAATGACAATTACAGGTTTTGAAAAGAGCGAGAACTGTGTTTTTCTCCGACATTTTATTTCTGCACTGGAATGAAAACAAAACCTTTCCAATGTTTTCACAAAATGGAATTGTATCAAGATATCTGTTTTTCAGATTAAAAAGGTCAGGTTTTCTCTTTGGGTCTCCCTCTCTCTGGAAGGGACTGGACAGTCCACCCTGAACCTCAGGAACTTTGTCAAAATCAAAATGCCTCTGCAGAATATGTTGCCTTTGCCAAAACACCACATTTTGACAAAAAAAAAATTGTTAAAGAAGTTTTGGCCAGCTCTATTAAATACACACACACACAAACACAGATTAGAGATAGATAGATAGATAGATAGATAGATATAGATAGATAGATATTAGCCAGTAACAAAAATGGCAAGTGATCTTTAATTTTCCTGGAATTTTCTCTTGCTGGTATAACCTCCACTCTTTTCTGCTATATTAGAGGCAAATGTGCAATGCTATATGCTGGAGAAGAATTTGCAAAGCCACGTCTTATTCTGTGGATATGTACTATTCACTAACCCCTGTAGTTTTCACTTTCTTCTCTCACTATCTTATTTTATGACCTGCTCAATCATTTCCGAGTTTACATGTAGCGACAGTTTTTAAAAGAAGTTTTCTAAATATTTAATTTCAGTAGAGCTTAAAATCAGGGACACACATCAAGATTTGTCTTTTCAAAAATATAATAACCAACAATTAATCCATTTCCAAACCCTCACTTTTAATATAAAATTCAGAGTTTCGTATAGCCTATAACCCATACATACCCATAAAGTCATGACAGGAGAGGGAAAACTGGAAACATCCCGTTGGAAAGCACAAGATATATTTTTAGTTACATTAAGCCAACTATATGCAGCTCTGCACACTTGTGTAATTCCAACATAAAAAATAATCCATAATATTCCAGAGGAACAAATCCAATTCTTAGTTATATAAATTTTCATATAAGTCCATCAAAACTCATTCCAAAAAATGTCTCAGTCTCTTTGAGAGCTAGAGTTGGAACAAAAGACCGAGTCCTTTAAAATGCCTTTAGAGCTTCCAGAGATGTTAAATCTAATTGCCCATAGCATAGCAACCATCCACAAAGGTTTAAGTCATGGAAAATGAGTTTTACCTTTATAAAAGTTATACTACACGAAGTTTATCATGGCACAGTAAAGTCAAATATAACTTGCTCCTTACATATTCCAGGTGGAAATAAATTAAGCTTTGATGCTTCACCTTGATTGCCTAGTCGGGCCAGAAAAATGTATTTTCTTACTAAAGAGCTACATATTTTTCCTTTTGAGTGGGTCAATCCAGTAAGAAATGATTGGAGGCCAAGGCACATATAAAGGTTATGCATGAGGAAACTGCTGAAATCAGGCAGAGCCAAGATCAGTGTCATTTGATAACCTTAAGAAGCTGCTTTATTATTATTAATTATTGGTATTGCAGTACTATCCGGAGGCTCTGACTCAGATCAGGGCCCCATTGTGCTAGCAGTGTATAGACACCTTGGAAGAGACTGTCCCGGCCCTGAAGAACTTACCATTTAAATAGACAAAGGATGTATTATTATTACAGATGAAAATCTGAGACTAAGGCCTTGTCTACGCTACGGGGTTAAATCAACCTAAAGTTACGTGAATAACATAGCTGGAGTCGACGTAACTTAGGTCGACTTACTGCGGTGTCTGCACCACGTTGGGTGTGTCTCCCGTCAGCTTCCCTTATGCTTCTTTTTCCGGTGGAGTCGATAGGAGAGTGATCTGGGGTCAATTTAGCGGGTCTTCACTAGACCCGCTAAATCAACCCCAAGTGCATCGATCGCCGCAGCATCGATCCCCAGTCAGTGTAGACACACTCAGGGTACATCTACACTACAGGGGGGAGTCGATTTAAGATACACAAATTCAGCTACGTGAATAGCGTAGCTGAATTCGACGTATCGCAGCCGACTTACCCCGTTGTGAGGACGGCGGCAAAATCGACTTCTGCCGCTTTCTGTCGGCGGCGCTTACTACCACCTCCGCTGGTGGAGTAAGAGCGCCGATTCGGGGATCGATTGTCGCGTCCCCACGGGACGCGATAAATCGATCCCTGAGAGGTCGATTTCTACCCGCCGATTCAGGCGGGTAGTGTAGACCTAGCCTCAGAGAGATTGAGAACTCCACCCTAAGGTACTTGCCTGGAATCTGGGATGAGCCAGGAACTGAGCCCCAAGCCGCTGAGTCCCAGCCCAGGGCCTTAATTGCAAGACATGGCACAATTCAGGATGGACATGTCTACAGAAAGGAGAGAGAAGGAACAGCAGGAGACACAAATCGTTTTAAAACGTCCTTGCAATAATTCAAAAGGGATCTTGGTTCTAATTCTTTTTTGATATATGATACGTTCTTAGACCTTGCCCCCTGCATTCTGCAGATCTGAGCCATTTGCTTCTTAGGGCAGGGTTAGATACACAGGCGTTATTCAATATGGACTTCAGTTAAGTCTGGAGTCAAGCCCCAGCAGCCTAGGATAGGCTAAGAAACAGGGACCCCTCTAATCCTGGTTCTAACACCAAATCCATCTGCAGCCTTAATAAGAAATAGCTACATAGCTGAGAACAAAATTTACGGCTCTCTGTGCTACAATACACTTCAGATTGATGTTAAGTTTATTTTTTAGGTTGAACTAGATTGCCCTGCATCTGTGTCTTGGGCTCGCCTCACAAATTACCTTGTGAAAAACCAGGTGATTCAGCCAAAAACTTTCAGACTTAACTTGCATTTGGAAAACAATTAATAGACCAGTATGGCCTTGGAATTCTTCCCCTCCCACCACACCAAACCTGTTCTAGTTCCATCAAGCGCCAAAGGATCATACCCCCACCCCTTATGGAACCAGAGTTCCCCGTCTATAAAACAGAGTTTAAAGGCCAGCTGCTGTTACAGTCTGCAGCCTCATTTGCCAGACCCCAGGATCTATATAGGCTCACAAAGACTGTAAAACGTTTGGTGCAGAGAGGAGGGAAAAGAGGGAAAAAATTGCCCGAGAGCTCTGCCAGACATTTTGTGCTTATTTGCACCCATGCCAAACGATTGGCAACCTCTTTCAGGGGGCACCAGAATGTTACCCTGCATATACCCTGGAAGTCAAAGTGTTTCCCAGATGGCCAGCTATCACCTTCTCCAATATCAGCTCTCTACGAGACAGGACCAAAACAGAGCTGCCCTCTTCCTATGACTTGGTTAATTCTGGGTTACGTGCATACAAATTTGGCAGGTTGAAGCTCAGTTAAAGTTTTAGTCTCTCTGGCAGTCTAAGAAACAGGGACTCCAGGGTCCTCATCCTGGCTAGGACGTCAAATCCATCTGCGGCCTAGGACGAGTCACTTAACAGCCCTGCCTCAGTTTCCCTATCTGGCAAATAGCACTAATACCTACTTTGCAAAACTGTCCTGAGGATTAATTAAAGGAACATTGTCAACTTTAAAAAAAAAAACCACTTCTCTCTGAAATAGTCATCTCTTCTGTCGTTGCAACCCTAACTGCTACAGGGCCTGTGACTAGAAAGCAGGTATCAGGGATTAAAAATGGCTGGTGTTTTAGTTTGTTTGCTCTGTACTTTGGGCAGCACTTTGTGAAGAGTCAGTGTTGCTGTTTTGATGCTGGTTATTGGCACTTCCTATCTCTCGCAGTGGTGTGATGACATCACCTTTATACATAGCTCTGCAGGGAGCTCATGTGCAAGTCTTCCTCAGGCCTAGCACAAGGTTTTGTTGCAGCTACAGTCGCAGAACGGCTGCTGTTTCTCACTTTGTGTCTAGAACGGAGTCTTTTCCTGGGACCCCTGTGCAGAGCCAGAGAACAACAGAAGCCAGGTAAGAGGAAGCACAGATGATGGTTGGGGGAAAGCTCATCTTTGCTCCCCAGACAAGCAAAGGGCTGATGAGAAATTCAGACCAGGACACCTCGGAGCAACCGTCCTGCTCTCCAGACTTCTGCACAGTGATAGGTAACATCAGCAGCTGGGGCGTGGCCACCAAGCGTGCCCCATCTTTACATGCAAAGCTGGCTGGAAGGAGCAAGTTTAAAGAGATTTAAAGGAGGCGAGTGAGAAGAGGGGTGAACAAGGCAGCTTTAAGCACTGGTGGCAGCATGATAAAAAGGCTGGTGTCATAACTGGGAGAAGAAGACCAGAGGAGTGACACACACAGCACATAAGAAAGAGACGGTAACAAGCTAAGATCCAGTCTGAGGCTGAGGTGTGTAGAAAGGTGAGGGCAAGCAACTTGAATGTGGAAGAAACAAGAGGCTGAAGGTTTGGGTGGTCGCCTTTGCTGTGATCACAGCTATTGCTAAGGGTCTAAAAACAAATGTACCCTGTCCTGACATGGAAGGTTTTGTATAGAAAATGGAACATTTTAACTCAGCAGCTCTTTGGCCGTCATGTGTGTGTGTTTTATTTGCAGTTTTCCTCTCTCTGTAGGTTGTTCTTGGCAACACACGTTCAAACAGTTTGTGCTTTTGTGACAGCAGTACTTTGTATTGCAATGAGACAGGCTGAGTTGCTGATGTTGCCGAGAGTTGAGACAAAGAATATTTGAAATGAAAGAAAAATTATTTATATTACAGGAGCGCCCAAGCTTTGCGAGGTACCATACAGACATCTAGAAAGACATAGGCCCTATCCAGAGAATCTTAAAACATAGAAAAACAAAACAACAACAAAAAACCAGTTGAGATGGCAAGGAAAGAGATGCAAGATTCAAGTGAAGTGGTCAAGGTGATGATGGACAAAGGAGTTGTTAGTCCCATATTTTGGTTTGGTTGGTATTTGTTTGTATTAATAGTTTATTTAATTCTTCCTAACTGCCCCTCACCCTAATATCTTAGGGTTTTTTAAAAAAATTATTGTGTAAACACTCATTTTTTGAAGGTGATGCTAAAGAATGGCGAAAATTAAGAACTCAATGCTTAATAGTAACTTCAGATCTGGGCAAGATCTGCATGGCACAAGATCTGACAGGGAGGAAAGACGGGCAAAGGTGACTGATTTTAAGAACAGAAGGAAGCATCATGATGGTCTAGTCCAGTGGTTCTCAAACTTTTTTTTTCGTGGACCACTTGAAAATTGCTGAGGGTCTCGGTGGACCACTTTATGATCTTTCCAAATGCTGTTTGTACCGTTAGCTGACTATTGTAAAGCACTTTGGATAAAAGCGCTATATAAAAAAACCTTAATAATAATTAATGTTTTTTGTTCTACAAATAGAAGCACACAACTCATTTTAATATCAGTAGTCTTACCTTTCTAATGCAATCGATGTGCCCTCTCTCCCCCGCCGCGGCAGCCCCCGAACTGGGTCTGGGAAGAAGGGGAGGGTCTCTCCCTCTCTCCCCTGCTGCGGCAGCCTCCGAGCTGGGGCTGGGAAAAAGGGGGGGGGTCTCACCCTCTTTCCCCTGCTGTGGCAGCCCCCGAACTGGGGCTGGGAAGAACGGGGGGGGTCTCTCCCTCTCTCCCCTGCTGTGGCAGCCCCCGAACTGGGGCTGGGAAGAAGGGGAGGGTCTCTCCCTCTTTCCCCTGCTGCGGCAGCCCCCGAGCTAGGGCTAAGAAGGAGGGGGATCTGTTCATGGCAGCTGCAGCCCTGGAGCTGGGGGAAGTCATCTCTTTCTCTGGCCGCTGTAGCCCTGCATGTCCCAAATTCCCCCCACCCCCTCTTCTCACCCCACTTCCCCCTCCCACTTACCCCGTATTCTCCCAAAGCCACCACCTCATCTTACATGTGCCTCTTCTCAGGGGCTAGGCACCTAATTAGTGGAGCCACGCCTGTTCATTCTCTCACGTGCGGCTGCCCAGGTGCGCACCTTAGAGGGAACTATCTACAGACCACCCGAATGCAGCTCGTGGACCACTGGTGGTCCACCGACCACAGTTCGAGAACCTCTGGTCTAGTCTGACCTACATGACACAGGCCATAGAATATCACCCAGTGTTTCTTGCATCAAGCCCAAGGACTCAGGTTTCAGCTAGAGTACGTCTTTTAGAAAGACATCCAATTTTGATTTGAACACAGCAGGCCAGATCCTCACTGGGGGCAAATTGGCACAACTTCACTGAAATCAGTGGAGCTGTGCTGATTTACATCAGTTGAGGACCTGGCTCTTTGTGCATACCCAAGTCTGGGGATTGCTTTGGCTCCATACGCAAGTTAGAACAACCTCCGGACTCCTCTAATGTATGCCACCTTGTGAAAGCTCCTTGGGCATGAGGCACTGTGCCAGGGTGAGAGAAGCATTGACCAATAAGTACCTTGCTCCTACACAAAAGCTAGATTTGACAAGAGTCACAGGGTCAGTGGCGTCTCAAGGCAGGCAGAGTTACCAGTGCAGGTTGAAGAGAGCTTACTTCCACCAGTCCAAATTCTGTCTTCCCTCACTCCTTCCTGTACAACATCGCTCACTTCTGCCTGTGCAACCTCTGTGGTGTAGCACAGGCAGAAGTGAGAACAGAATTTGCCCCAGTAGTGTGATCTGAGATTGTTAGTGGACTGAATTTTGTCAAAACCTGTCAATAGGACTTTGTTCGTCCCACTATTTTGAACCTTCCTATGTACAACAGTTAAGACTCAGATTTGTCAAAACATGATTGGTGCTGCCAGAGGATTAGTAATTCATTTTTTGTCCCTTTACAAAGCCATTTTAAGGAAAGAAACAACATGTCAGCGCTATGCCAACAAGTGACTGTACCACCAAGGAGGGATTTGACGTATTTTTCTATGCTGCAGTGACTGTTATAATAAAAGACAGCAGTGCATTAGTGAAAGATTTATGCTAGTATTTCAACAATGGAAAACATGAGGGTGACTGTGTTCTCATTCTCCCTGAGACAGGCAGCCAGGGCACATCATGTAACAATATTTCCAGGAATGAAGTTACAGCTGAAGAAATGCTGATTTGCTCATGCAGTAAGACAGTTCCAAGAAGCAGGGCAAACCCTAGCTTTATTTGTCATCTCAGATGGAGAATTTCATAAGGGAACCACCCATCCCAGCCTGTTTAGGAGAAACTACTTTCCTGATCCCAGAGTATGATGAGAAAAGGTGATGCACCAACCTGCCTTGAGTCAGCCACCCTGCCTTGGAGGGCCCAAGTTCCTTTATGGTCCCTTCCTAAATGTAGCATCCTTGGTGGCATCATAATCAAAGCCATCTGTACCAGGAAGCATAACTACAAGCTGATTGAATTGACTAATGATACATTCTCTAGAAACCTTTGGTTGCTGAACCCAGCATTTTGTGCCCCGAATTAAATTACAAACAAAAAGGGCATTTGGTAACATTTGACACCGTGATGTCCAAGTAACCAGTTTACAGGAAAATCAACCCATAAAGGCCCAGTCTGTCCAAAGCCAAAGGGAGATTTGACTACCGACGGAGATAAGAACAGGACTGGGTCCTTATCAGGGGCATTGGAGCTATGCAAGATTATTATTAATGTTTTGTTACACATTTGTATTTAAAAACCCACCCATGGTCAGATATAACCAAAATGAGAGGAAAAAAGTGAGTGAGGACAGCCATGTCATCCCAAAGCAGAGAAGGGACCAGCTTCTTTCCCAGCCACCATGTACAGATTGCCTGGGACTACACGGAAAAGTGGGGGTAGAGGGGGTCAGCTGCCTTCATGGCACCATCCTCCTCGTTCCTTGGTGCTCCAGAGAGTCCTATCTAGGGCTGGGGACCCATGCACAGGAAGGACGACGGGGAGCATGGTCTCCATTTCTAACAAGCACTTTGAGGCAGGGGCCATGTCATCCTCAGTGTTTGCAGAGCATCTAGAACAATCAAGATTGGGGTCTCCAGTCACCATATAAAAGATTAAATAATAATAATTCCTCCATTACCCTTCCCAAAAAAACCAATGGGGAGCTTACAAGGGCTATACTGACTGTTCACAGGGAGATGCTTGGCACAGGCAGAACCCCCTAATCCCATTTACAAGAAGGCTTGAGGGGCAACTGCTGGCAGGGGAAGTCCTGTGAACTGTGAGGTATCTGCAAAGGCAGGCAGCATAGAGTCCCAGGGTCTCCAAGCAACAACTTGATGCCTCCATGAATCCCCCAAGCATTCTGCATAGATTGTGGGGCACATGTGTGTTCCAGGTGCTAAGCCCTCTACTCAGTTTCATGTTGCACAGTAATAGGGCAGGCTCCATGATTTTCAGTTATCTGCTCATGTTTACGCAGGTACAGGAAAGGTCCAGCCAGGAGCGGTTAATGCAGATAAAAATACAAGGGGGAGCTAACCAATCCTGACGGCTGTACGTTGTTGTCGGTGATGACATCATATGATGATGCAACACTCCATGGGGAAGCCAATGTGGACAAAGGAATGAAAATTTCTGAAGGCTCATACACACACACTTTGCTGTGTGGTTGGCTAAGTGTGTGTGTGTGTGTGTGTACACATGCTTAGAGCCCAATCCTCCATGGAGGTCAATGTTCATGTCAGGTGTACCAAGGATGCAGTAGTAGTCTCCCAAGTTGCTCCCAGGGGTGTAATGAATGGGGAAGAGGAAAGAAAAAGGGCAGAGAATTACAAGGTGAGTTAAACGTTGTATCCCTCTTGGAGATGAATCTGAACTCAACCCATTAAATTCAACAGGCCAACTGTTGTGAGTATGGAAAACAGGGTTTGGCTGCTTATTTGTCTCACTTACTGCTGACAGCTCTCTGCTCTATAGAAAGGGCATTCTAGCAGTAGGGATGAGTAGAGATGGCGCCTATAAAAAGCCCCCGATGAGAAGAGCACATATTTATGAACAAGCCAAGTGCTTCAGTGAACATTTCCCCCCTCTGCAGAAGTCTGACCCAAAGCGTACTGACGTCTATGGGTTTTGAATAGGGTCCTCATAGAACAGAAATATATAAACAGTAGGATCTGGCAGTTGTACTAATTTAATGGAATGGACTACGTATGTCCATGGACTTAAAAATAAAGCTTTGAGGGGCTAGTTTTTTTTTTAAACTTCCCTACTTGCAGCTGGGATCATAAAACTGTTCTAGCATGAGTCAGAGAACCAGACTTGGCAAAGTTGAACCTGCCACTTTAAAAACAGAACACTAATTAAATAAAGTAGCAACAAGGAGAATAAAATAGCTCCCCCTCCCCCCCCCGCCCCAAAACTAATCCAGCCTGAAGTGAATTTAAAAATATTTTACCTGGACCCCATTCATATACAAAATAAAGAAAAAAAAAACATGCTTGCAAAAATTCACTTGGCAAAAGTCTAACTCAAACTGCCCTGGCATAAAAGTGCAGTATTATTTTTTTAAATAGAGTCTCGATAGGAGGAGGATTTAGCTCTAAGTGATTGCATCTCTGAGGAAAGGTCAAATGAATAGACATTTTAGAGCTGTTCTCTGCAGATCTCATGCTGATTTGTGGCCACTCTGCTCATCTAGTGCAGTGTTGGCAACACTCATGATTGTGGTATTTGGTGTTTTTCCTAAAGCCTCAGCTCCTGGAGTCATGTTATTACATGAGACTGTTAGCTTTCATATTTTTTTTAAAGAATAGATATTTCCAGCCCTCAAGGTTGAAGAGAAAAGCTTAAAAATGTAAACCCTTAAAGGCTCCAAACCCAGAACTCCAAATTTACTATTATTTAAAATCTCAGGATTTTTAAATTAATCCCATGATTTCTGGAGGGGCTTGACTCGTGATTTGAGAATGCTTGGAGTTGGCTGTACTGGTAACAAGCTTATGAAGTGTGTGCCATGTTCCATTCTAATGGATAGTCAAAAATAGAAGGTAACAGCCTGCTACTACTGTCACCTAATGGAATTGCTCCTTTAGCCTGTGCTTTTGAACTAAAGGTCCTGTACACAAATGTTGATGTGAGGGTTATTGCAAATCTACTGGCTACATTCCTGCTCCTTCCTACAACAACATTCCTCTGTGTTTCCAGGGATAGCGTGCCTGTAGAGCAAAACTCTGCAATACATAGGTGGTGTGAAGGTCCACAGCTAGGCTCTATTTTGGTCTGTCCTGCTCTGCACATTTGAGTGCAAACATTCCAGAAAAATAAGACCAATTTTGAAGTCACAACAACATGCAAAAATGCTCCCATTTTCAGCACTTCAAATTGCTTTGTGGACATTTGGCAATTTTCTTGGAGATTAGCCACCAATTTGTATCATAGCCCTTGTTTATAAGAAACAGAATCTTAAGAAATATTAGGAACAGCGAGACACTACAAAGATTAGTGCGACAAAAGCACCAATAATTTGTCAGAAAACAATCTATTTATCTAATACAACTAACTCCCTAGTAAAGCACCCTACGCTTCTGGTATTAGTCAGGAGCAGATCTGAAGCTTGAGGCTCTGTGGTTTGAGCATTGGCCTGCTAAACCCAGGGTTGTGAGTTCAATCCTTGAGTGGGCCACTTAGGGATCTGGGGCAAAATCAGTACTTGGTCCTGCTAGTGAAGGCAGGGGGCTGGACTCAATGACCTTTCAAGGTCCCTTCCAGTTCTAGGAGATAAATTAATGGAGATATCCTATAATTTTTATTTATGAAGCCTGTGTTATGCAGGAGGTCAGATTAGATAAACAAAGTGGTCCCTTCCTATACAAATATTTCAGCCAAAATTATGCAGAAATTCTGCTCACTTTAGCTAATGGTCATCCCATTAACTTCAATAGGACACCACTTATGTGAATAAAACAAGAAGGACTTGCTCCAGAATTTCTGTCATCCCAGATAAGTGGCAATGGATACAAAGTGCACAGCCTGAAGTTATTCATTCCCAAGATTGATTTTTATTGACCGGTATTTACAGAAGTATCTGCAGCGGCACATTTGGGGCTCTTTCTAGGGCCAGCTTAACCTACCCAACGTTTCCCCAAGCATGAATGCACGTGCAGGCATGTTGTGCTCCTCATTTTTACATGCTGCAGCCTGTGCACTGTATGTTATTGTTATGGGAAGACTATGCATTCCCTATGCATCTAAAGCTTCCAGTTACTTCAGCGGGAGATGTGAGTGTACAGTGAATGCAAGCTCAGGGCTAATATGGGGTGGAGCACATACTGTCAAATATTATAGGGTCTTGATGCACATACATAAATCCCATTAATGCTAATTAGCATTCCAGGCACACATTGTAAGGGTAATAATTGACTGGTGTGCATGAGAGTTCATAGTGAGTGAGAATCTACCGAGGAATGATGCGACTCCTATTTATGAATTGTCTCTCTATATTCTACGGGCTACATTTGGTTTTCAGTTACAGCTGGGTAAGACCATTGGCTCAGTGGCTCATGCAGTGTATATGTCTGGAACTTATATGGCCCCATCAACAAAACATTCTGAGCCCCTCACACGCATTATTGAATTTACTCTCCCAACACCCTCATGAAGAAGGGCAGTATTATTATACAGAAGGGGAACTGAAGCACAGAGAAATCAAATGACTTACTCAGGGAGGCTGTGGCAAAGCCAGAAATTAAACCCACATCTCCTGATTCCCAGCTCAGTGCCTTAACCAGGGCATCATCCTTCCTACCTCCTGTAACAGAAGCCATCGTGTGTTTCTAAATGCTCATTTAAATTACATTTAATAAGGAGGGTATGTGAGGTTTTATTTACAGAAGTTTCCTGCTCAAGGTAATAGGAGAAAATAAAAATCTATTGACTGTGGCTAGAGAACAGAAAGGACACAGATATTGTTTATTGTCACTGTGTAACTACAGATAAAAAATCATTGACTATCACTATTGTTTATGGCTATCATCTGCAATAGTTAAAGGGACAGCTCCTACCTTCTTTCCTCACACACAACTCCCATTGATATCAGTGGGTAAAATACAGTCATAATGTTTTCTCTCAGTACATGATAATTTCTTGACAACTATATACCTGAAAAATTCTCACTAAATCATAGAAGTGTAGGCTCGGAAGGGATCTTGATAGGTCATCTAGTCCAGTCCCCTGCACTGAGGCAGGATTAAATATTATCTAGACTATCCCTCAAAGGTGTTTGTCTAACTTGTTCTTAAAAACTTCCAATGACAGAGATTCCACAAACTCATGGGAGGCGAGTGAACCGCTGGCTGGGGGAGGTTAGCCCCCAGCCCCACCCCTTTTGCCCAAGGCTCCGCCCCTTCCTCCACCATCCCAGCCAGGGCCCACCCCGACCCAGTCCCACACCAGGCTAGCCCCCGAGCCCCAAAGGAGTGCCGGGAGGGTGCACAGCCCCCAGCTGCACCGGGAGCACGGGGGGGGGGTGCTCATGACCCCAGTCTTGGAGCTCTGGGAAAACAGCCCCCAGCTTTCCCAGACCCAGCCAGAGCACTGGAGCCTGGAGGACTGGAACCGCACACAGTGAGCGGTGGTAGGCAGGGGACGGGGCCACGCCTGGCTGTTTGGGGAGGCACAGCCTATGCGACCTGCCACCCATGCACAAATTCCCTAGGTAATTGCTTTCCAGTGCTTAACCACCCTTACAGTTGGGAAGTTTTTTCCTAATATCTAACCTAAATCTCCCTTGCTGCAATTTAAGCCCATTTCTTCTTGTCCTGTCTTCTATGGCTAAGGAGAACCATTTATTACACTCCTCTTTTTAACCACTTTTTACATTCTTGAAGACTATCATGTCCCCACTCAGTCTTCTCCAGATTAAACAAACCCAATTTTTGAAAAACCCAAGCTAAGATTTAGTCAGGGATATTTACAGTAAAACTCATGGACAGATCATGGGCCATGAATTTTTGTTTACTGCCAATAACCTGTCCATGACTTTTACTGAAAATACCTGTGGCTAAATCTTAGCCTTACTTCTCAGTGCTGAGCGGAGTGGAATAATTACTTCTCATGTCTTGCTTACTCCTGCTAATACATCCCAAAAGATGTTCGCTTTTTTTTGCAACAGCATTACATTGTTGATTCATATTTAATTTGTAATCCACTATAACCCCCATATCCCCTTTTTTCAGTACTCCTTCTTAGGTAGTTATTTCCCATTTTGTATTTGTACAGTTGATTATTCCATCCTAAGTGTAATACTTGGCATTTGTCCTTATTGAATTTCATCCTATTTATTTCAGACCTTTTCTCTAATTTGTCAAGATCATTTGGAATTCTAATTCTGCCCTCCAAAGTGCTTGCAACCCCTCCCAGCTTGGTATTGTCCACAAATTGTATGTGTATTCTCTATGCCATTATCCAAATTATTTATGAAGGTATCTAATAGAACCAGACCCAGAACAGATCTCTGGGAAACCTCCACCCAATATGCTTGAGTGTGAACCATTCATAACTACTCTCTGAGTACGGTTTTCCAAACAGTTGTGCACCCACCTTATAGTACTATAGGTTCATCTAGGCTATATTTCCCTAGTTTGTTTATGAGAAGTTCATGTGAGACTATATCAAAAGCCTGACTAAATTTTAGATCCATCACTCTACTGCTTTCTCCCTATCCACAAGGGTTGTTACCCTATCAAAGAAGGATATTAGGTTGGTTTGACAGATTTGATTTGACAAATCCATGTGACTTGTTACTTATCACTATATTATCTAAATTCTTACAAATCAATTGTTTGATTATTTGCTCCTTTATCTTAATGGAAGTTAAGCTGATTGTCCTCCTAACCCCACCCCCGGTTGTCCTTATTCCCCTTTTTATAGATAGGTATTATATTTGCCCTTTTCCAGTCCTATGGGATTTCTCCTCTTCACAAGTTTTCAAAGATAATTTCTAGTGGCTCAGAGATTCCCTTCAGACAGATCCCTAAGTATTCCAGGATGTATTTCATAAGCCCTTGCCAATTTGAAGACATCTTTTGTAATTCTTAACTTGTCCTTTTGCTATTTTAGCCTCACGTCCTACCCCATTTACATTCTGTTAGTCATCTGATCACTGCTAACCTTTTTAGGGAAAACTGAAACAAAAAGGTTATTTAACACTTTGGCCATTGCTGCGTTTTCTGTTATTGTCTTTCCCTTCTTATTGAGTAATAGGCCTACTATGTCCCCGGTCTTCCTTTGTCTTCTAATGTATTTGTAAAATGTCTTCTTCTTGTCCTTTATGTCCCTAGCTATTTGCGACATTTGGGCCTTGGCCTTTCTAATTTTGTCCCTACGTGCTTTTGTTGCTTTTTTTATATCCATCCTTCATAATTTTAACTAGTTTTCACTTTGTGCATGCCTCTTTTTTGGGTTTCAGGTCATTGAAGATCTCCTGGTGAAGCCAGGGTGGTCTTTTACTGTACTTCCGATCTTTCCTGTGCATTGGTTTAGTCTAATCTTGTGCCCTTAATAATGTCTCTTTGAAAACTGCCCGCTCTCCTTAACTTTTTTCCCCTTAGACTTGCTTCCCATGGACTCTTACCTACTGATTCTCTGAATTTGCTAAAGTCTGCCTTCTCGAAATCCATTATCTTCATTCTGCAAAAGTGTATGTCCCCAGTGGAGAAATATGTTTTTAAAAGAAATGAACTGTAAATACCTTCCCTCCATCTACATTCCTACACTTGTTAGCTTTTCCTCCCAGCTCTCCTCTGCCTTTCAATATGCTAAAAGGGCCTGGAGAAGAACAGGACATATGTATTATGAAGAGTTTCTGTCTATAGGCTGAGCATGGGACCTTAAGCACATGCATAAACTTAAGCACATGCCTAAGTGTTTTGCTGAACTGGGAGTTAATTTTTTTTATTCCACAGAAATCTATTCAAATGAATTCTTATAGTTGCCCTGTGAGTCTGTTTTGTACAAATATAACCAATTGCCCATTGTAGGAAGACTGTAACAAACTCACAATACCTCCTATTCCTCATAATACAGGCAAGTACTAAAGCTGTATTTGAATCAGCATTTCTTTCTGTTCTTACTAGTTGTAACATGACTAATGCCGTTGATTGAGCTGTATACATTGAAATATAACATGCTTTTCTATATAATTAATGGAACTTTGATTCAGGAATAAAAATAGCAGCAGCTATTCTCTAGGATCTCAGACTCCCATCAGGACCCACAGCTCTTTCTTTCTTTCTTTCTTTCTTTCACATTTGCCATTCTTTTCCAAAGTTAAAGCCATTTGACTATCAAAACTAACTGGTTCATTTTTCAAATGGTAAATTAAAAAAAAAGTATTTCTGCACAAAATATGTCCATCCTCATTAGATCCATTTTCTCAATTAAATTCAAGTTTCTACGTCCAAAAGGCATAAATCTGGGTATTGATTTAGTCATAAAATAATGAAACTCCCAGAAGCCTTCTAAAACCATTTTACTTGGATCAGCATATAAGCTTTTAAAATATCACATTATTCCAGTATTTAATACACATAACTGTTTTCAGAGGTCTAAGGCAATAAGGCATATCTCCCCATTCCATTTGAAGTACCACAGCTACAAGCAATGGTTCCCTACTATTTTTAAAGCTTTGGACTGTATTTTATTCAGTGTGAGCATGATATTTTTTGAACATGAACTTTATACCCTGGAGCCAAAATCAATAACCTATCGAATCAAAGCTCTGTAAAGCAACAACAGGCTCCTGGTATTGAGCCCCCATAAAATGCATTTGAGTCTAAATCTACACTTCCAAAATAGTCTAGTTCTGAATTTATTGCCCTGTTCCGGCAAGATTACTGGATAGTCAATGTGTACCGCCCAAAAAAACGTTTTTTATGGAAAAAAATTGTCTTCCCTTCTTATCAAAGCAAAGAACCAAAATCAATCACGCTACATTTTTTATTCAGGGCCCATTTCTACAGTTCTTATTCACACTGAGTAGGACATGACTATGCAAGTAGTTCCATTAATTTCAGTGGGGCTGTTCATACAGGGTGAAATAGATCCTTGTGCAGAGAGCAAGCCCTAGTCCTGTGTACCACTTACATCTCACTTAGGCCCCATTTTTGAAGGTTTAAATTAGATTTGTCTGGTAAATGTACATAGGATTTATCAGTACATAGGTCTCATACTGGCCATTTGCACAGAGGTGAATTTCAACCATTGTAAGGATGGTGGAATCAGACCCAGGATAAATATCACAATTTTATCTAGTTTTACTTTGAAATCCCATCTACATTCCAGTCACTGCTTGACAAAAAATAATCGTACACAGTTAAATGCAGTATTTTATGAGCATTCAGACATTTTCTTTTCTAGCGCGAAGTGAAATATACATGGAGATGTGTTACTATGAAAACCTATTTTGCTAAATCAGCATATATACTGTGTAAACATTTTTTTCTTCAGTCTACAGAGTTTAACAAACAAACCTGCCTTGAATAGTGCATCATTTACTCTTCTGACAACTGGGAATAGCACTCTAAATTTGGTGCTTTTGCAACATATTTGATACTCCAAGTTCCTTCAAAGGCTATTTCCTCACATGCCTTTAACAATAGAGGGCTTGATTTGTGACTGCACTACTCCTGCTTCACAGCAGTGTAGCTCCAAGAGTTGTAAAACTGGATTAACAGACCCGCTGCTTGTACATGTAAATGAGAAAATAGCTGTTGAAGGAACTTGAAGTATCACTATCACGTTTCAGTGGAGTTACTCCAACATGGAGTTACAATGGTGCATTGTAGTGGTGAATCAAGCCCAGAATATTTATATTAAGATTACTAATGAGCACAGAGAAATTTAGGGTCATGCATTTATGGGAGATTCATATAAACTCTTTAAACTATGATCTCAGAACCATCAGGTAGAGAATGTCCAGTACATACAGTAAACCAAATTCTGCAGTCCATTAAACTGACAAATACAAAGTGAGACCAAAGACTTCAACCAAAGCTAGTATGCTTACTTTCGTTTGATGTATCCCTCACCTTTCAATTCACTCCCATAAATATAGCCAGGGTCTTGTCTTTTTCAGACAGCAGCCACATCTCCTCTCTGTACTAACCATCACAGAACCTAGGAGACAGACCACCTTTTCTTGCTTGATCTGTCATGTGTTTCCCAAGAAATTAGTTCTTTGAATATGTTGATACCCAAGCACCGTGACTATTGTATGTTCGTGATCCTGTTCTCCAAACTCAATAGTTTCAGTGACTCTTATTAACTCAAAGTCATTCTTCAAACCCAGGGATAATGACAGGATTAACAGCACCTGAAATGTACTTCTTCCAGAATGAAATCCACTACTGTAGCTATAAAAAGACAATGCCCAGCTTTGAAAGCTTGAACAGCTGCAGAGTGGGAATACAGCCTTTTTGTACTTCTTTTGTGACATCTCTTGTTTTGGCTGGTCCTTTTTTGTTATCAGAGAGATGGTCAACCAATGCGCCGGAAAGTCCATTTCTAGGAGAGTGGACCAGAGTTTTGCATGACAAACGGTAACATTTGATTTTTGTGCTCCACCACCTGGCCTGTAGTTTCCTCGGTCTCAAAATCAGAGTCCTGATTATGAATGTTTTAAGCTTGACACTATCATTTATCAAGCGTCTTGTGGTTAAAAGGATGCAAGCGGCACGTAACAGAAAAGGAGACATTGATGCAGAAGCATCCATAGAAAGCATTGCTCGAGCTGTCTACAGACTCCAAGATTAAGTGTGAAATCTGACAGGAAGAATATGTATTAAAAATATGTGTTGACAGAATGATTTAACTAATATTTTAAAGGCAAAACATCAACTGCATTTCCATATCGTTTATAATCTTGGTGAACAGGGTACTTCAGAGCAGGCTATCCCCTTCTGCCATCACCTCCTTATTCTCTACTTCATTTTACAGCTCAAATAGGTTTTAGTAAAACAAAGCTTGAGCTATAGGACCAGATTCTCAGCCGGTGTAAATCAACATACACCTCTACCTCGATATAACGCTGTCCTCGGGAGCCAAAAAATCTTACCGCGTTATAGGTGAAACCACGTTATATTGAACTTCCTTTGATCTGCCGGAGTGCGCAGCCCAGCCCCCCCGGAGCCCTGCTTTACCGCGTTATATCCGAATTCGTGTTATATCGGGTCGCGTTATAATGAGGTAGCGGTATAGTACTATTGATGCCACTGGGTCACTGATATCAGTGAAGCTGCACTGATATACAACAGCAGAAACTTAACCATAATTGTTATGCAAGTTGCTGGAGATACAGACAAAATAGTCTCAGGAAACAAATATCAGAGACACAAACATTTAAAAAAAAAACCTTCAGCACTCCATTTATGAGAAGAATTTACTATATGGATTCCACTGGGGTGTTTCCATTATCCCACGAGGATGAAAGTATCCAGGTAAGACGGCTGGCCACCCTTCCTGCTAGAAGAGTCTGTAAGATGATCATTTTTCAGATGATGCTCAAGTCTCATTCTCTTTTTCCTCCATCTCAGATTCCACCTTCTCTTCACTCTCCCAAAGCCAAGTCCTCAGCTGGTGTAAATTGGCAAAGATTTATTGAAGCCTGTGGAGCGACACTAATTTATACCAACTGTGGATTTGACCCCCCGGTGTCTGAATGAGGCAAGTATCTCAACAAAAGCAAACTAACTGCAGTTCAGCACAGATTCATTGGCACTGAAGCTTGTTGGCAGGATTGCATTCTCACCATCTACTGGAGATGCATGCCCACAGTCTCAGGGTCCCATTGGATCCATTACTGCTCCTCTACTCTCAGATGACAGTGTCCCTTCATATTTCTGGCCATACACAGTTTAGGTTAGAGTACTCTAAGACGATCTCCTTGGGGCTAGCCTTGAAATCCACCTCGAAATTCTAGCTGGGGCACAACACGGCTAATCTGAGTTCAAGATTCGGCACTGGCTTCCGGGTACAATCCAAGGTAACTCAGTCTGGCAAGCAACGATCTGAGAGATCGTCTATGACCTGCTGGGACACTTAAGATTGGCTGGGATGTTTTGTGTTCCTGGAGCTGATCTTCCCAGGGTTGATGGGAGAGCTGTCACATGGAAAGCTCACCCTGTGGAGGTCCCACTAGGCCAAAGAGTGGCAAGCTTCGGCACAGTCTGGCTCTTTTTGATGCAAGTGATGTTACTTTTGTTACTGAAACACTTAAATGTCACGATTGAAGGCAGTCTAGTGAATACAATAAATAGGCAACTACACCAGGGATATGAAGGTGTGAATCATCTCTGAAAGGCAGTACAGCTAAGAATGTCACAGCGTTGTACTATTCGTATTGCTAAGAGTTGAAACATCAGTTGTAGAGATGATTGTAGTAGGAGGTACCTGGAAAAATAACCAGAATAGTATTGGCCACCCCAATTTAGAGGTGAATGCTAGGAAGGTCTCTAGGTGAAATAGATCGGGAGGTAGCTACAGAGCTGAAATTGTTCAATCGATATAAAAATGTTAGCGCTTAGTTTTGTGAATGAAATGATACTTTTGCTGCATGCTCAATTAGCCTTTCATATTAGCAACTTCATAGCAACTCTGTTTCTTAAAATAGGGAGTTACAGTGCAAGTTTGTATCTTATATAATCCTTTAGAAAAGAAAGTTCAGACCTTTGGGAGGTTTAAACATCAAACCTTCAGCCAGAGACCTGTCATTATCAAAGGAACTAGCAGCTCTATGTAGGGTTTATGGTCATTAACCATAAACCATCCAAATTGCCTGTTTTTTTTATAGACTACCTACATAACACTAATACCTACTGTATTTACATTTTTGTAATTTTCTACCCCAATGCGATCTTCATATCTAAATGCACACAGAGTATTTTACATTTATCAGTTTTATACCATAGTTATGTCTTTCTTTAAATGCCTGTTGTTCAACCACTTCTTAATAGTGAATTGTTGTTTTGGAAAGAAGATATTTAAACTTAGTTTGTCATGATTCCCTATATTTTTTTTAGCCAGGAAAGGCATCATTAATGGCACAAAAGGCTATATTTATAAAACCTGTTTACCTGTTTAACCTCAGATATATCAATATTATGGGAGAACTAAAGCAATTACATGTAATTTCTTTTTACTGATGTTTGATTTTTAGGCAATAACAAATATCACTCTCTATTTATTATTAGTGGTTAAACAGTGCTGGCATATAAAAAATGGTAAATGCATTCCCCACCCCCACAGAATACTGTAAGTCTTTGAAGTATAATCCACTAAAACAAGGAGGTGTGCTGGTATTGGCAAGGTGTTTCTCTAAGTGAAGGCAGAAACAGACAATGGGTTATAACCTGGTTGCAGAAGTTACTATAGCTTCAAAGTCTAACCCTCCCACCCCAATCCTCTTAATATTGAGTTACAAGTTGGTCTACAGCTGGCACTTACTCAAGAAAAATACTAAAGCACAAGCTTAACTTTAAGCATGTGAATGCTCCCATTGAATTAAAGTTAAGCATGTTCTTAAGTGCTTTTCTGGATAAAGGCCTTGGTCCCACTGTGGTTGGGGAGTAGGGAAGTACTTAATGTGAGTGGTGGTGACAGATTCTGGTCACAGAAAGAAAGAGCGAGAGGAAGGTTGATGGAGAATGATGATCAGTCAATGCAGGACTTTAAAATGGCGCACATAGTGTCAAGATATCTGGCGTGGCTCACTCCTGTGAGTGCCAACCTCAGAGCAGACTGTTAAGAAACAGGACATAACTCCCAAATTGGCTGTGTGTTCTATAATTAGATTTCACCAACCAAGTATCCAGTGTGAACTCCTCAAGCACTATAGCAGCCTTAACAGTCCCCTTGGATACTCCGATCTATCTCACCACCTAGGCAAGTTTGCCTGTGTGATAGATGGTCCCTTATACCAAAAGTCACAACAATATTCAGGTTACTCTCAGTCCCAAAGGACCAGTCATTGACCCCAGGTCAATGCACCCTGATCCCTCACCAGACAACACTTGTAGTCAATCCTATAATAAATGAACTAAAGGTTTAAGAACAAGGAAAAAGAAGAATGAATTATTCACAAGGTTAAAGCAGTTACCGTCTTAGGCTTCCAAAAGTAATAGAAGCTGCTTATGTGAAAGCTCTATATGTCCTTTAGAGCTAACCCAAGCTAAACAGGGACCCCTTGCATATGCTTAGAAGTCTTGTCCTATTTCTGAAGTCCAAGCAGCACAGAGATAACACTTCTTCTTGACATGAATTTTTATTCCCTTCCCCCAGAGCTCAAGCTGATGGGATGAGTGTTTGTGCACCTCTCATCTCATGGTGTGGGGAAACCAATCAACAAAGTCTTTTGGCTACTGATGTTCCACAGTGGCTTGTCTGGTGTCTCTGGGCCTTCTTTTGATGGAGAGGAGATGACACCTTTTGTGATCAACTAGCATTTCACACTTGGTAATGCTTCTCTCCTGACTGTGGGTGTATACAGTTTTGGAGCAAACACTTTCATAGTTACAGAGCAAATACTTAAATATTGCCTTATAACCTGGGATACAGATATCATAAGTGAGATTAATGCAGTCAGCAACTCACAAACGTTTCATAAAATCTAAACCCATTTTTATAAATCTAATACCTATTTTAACAATACTAACAGGTGAGCCAGACTGGTTTCCAGCTATGCATTTGTCAGTGTCCAGTGAGGCCTAGATATGAGCTGGCACCTGCTCTGCCAGCATCACAGATACTTTCGGGTAAATACGAACGGTGGCTCCGAATTGTATGTTCTGTATTTAAGTGTCATGTCCCTTTTTGCTTTAATTACCCATTCCTACATACATATGAACAGGAGGGGAAAGCTTTTGAAAGGCCACTGGTCTGTCCATAGTTACCAGGAGACTGGCTGGCCACTCTGCTGAGCAGGAGAAAGACATGGACAGGTCTTCCTGAATAGCTTAGATCACACAGGTGGGCTGACCCATGACTTCTTCCACACCCAAAACTCCCATTGATACCAGTGAACGTTTTGTGCATACAAAGGGTATGGGACAGAGCCCAGAGAAAGCCTTTTGAACCTCAAGCTCCACAGGGACGTCCCTCATTGCTGTCCTTGGCTTACCTCCATAAGCAATGCTGGCACTGTCTGTCCCCCTCCTACTTGGCTCACATCCATACCCCTCCATGGTATGGACAAGCTGCAAAGGAGGAGTTAGCGGTATTCAAAGTGGGAGCTACTTACCATGCAAGGTTAGGCGGAGTAACCAAATTGCTCCTACAGCATTAGGCGGATCCTGTGGCTACTCCTCTAGTAAAACCCCTTTGCTATGCAGAGCTCAACTCCAATGTAATAGCCATGGGTGACTGCAAGGCACAAGACAACATGCCGGGCACTTTCTCTCTTCACAGCCCTCCCTGTGTACAATTAGACTCTTCCTTCTCCCCACCCTGCTGTGCAAAAGGATGTGAGTATACATGACCCTCTCTTTCTCAATGTATTGTTACTTAACAACAGAAAAACTTTAGGAAAGCACAAGGCCTCTTTTATTTACTTAACAAGCATTTTTTCCAGAAGCTAAATTATATTTGAGCAGTAATGTTTACACAGGTCTGTGCAAGGCAGCTCAGCTCCCTGAAAAGTTAATATGTGCTCTCCATTTGCAGTGTATAATTACGAGAGAGGAAACGAAAGGGGGGCAGGCTGTCTCAGCTACCGCACAAGCCAATTTGACTATTGCAAAGCTAATTAAATATGTCTGCTGTGTATAAAATATATCATCTCCAGATCACAGCATACTGTTAAATTCTTCATCTTATTAAAAGCTTACATTAATGCTTTTCCGACATAAATTTTAACAGTGGACAGGTACTATTTGAGGAGCCTGACAATAGGAATGACCTAGATTAGGTTGACAGTGCCAAAAGACGTATCACCTAAGGCCGTCTTAAAGAGAAGAAGAATGAGGAATACATTCTCCATTATTGCCTAGCCCTGATGTGCTGGCATTATCTTCAAAAACCCGATCTTGCTTTGCCTCCTTCTCTTTCGCTACAGTAGGTGGCTATACCAGGGAGAGGAATGATATTCCATGCTTGCCACATCTTGTTCCCTGGATTATAACTCAACTGTAGAGGGATTTAATGGAGCAGTGGATGATGGTTTAAATCTGTTGACAAGTCCTCCTGTAGTTTACAAAATTGCAGGGGAAGTTGGGTAGTTCCACACTAATATGCTTATGCACTGGGTGCAGCCTGCTAAGAGAGGCTCAGAAACACAGCAATATGAATTGCATCTCCTTAAGAAAAAAAGAGACCTAGAGTCTGATTCTCAGTTACTCTTTCCACGTGATTGGTGCTGGAATACACTGGGGAACAAAGGTGGATCCAATCTGACACCATTCCAATGCCTGCCCAGTCTTCATTGTAAATTGGAGCAGCCTTGGGGGTGCTTTAACTTACACACTGGCTTCCCGTGGGTCCAGGAAAACAGAGAATAGTGCACTGCATGTAGTCTTATCCCTATGTGAGGGAGCAGTGCTGGTACAGAACCCTTTGCCAGCGGGAGTGAGGGGACATGCACTGAGTGTATTCTCAGGGGGGCATTTCCACATTTCCATTACATGGCCGGAGTAGTGTAAAGGGGCCGTAGTGTAATTGCACAGAGCTGATCAGAGATCTCTTCACAATGTCCTTATTCCCAAAGAAACCAGCAAGCAGATTTATAAAAGTCGTTCACTTTCACACCACTTCTCATGCAGAAAACAGGAAGATTACCAAACAGCAACACTATTTCTTATGGGCATTCCTGAATAGTCAAAAAAAAAAAAAAAAAAAGTGAAAATAGCTTTAAGGATCTAAGAAAAGAGAAATTCCAAACACTAATAGAAACTCTTCCATTGACTTTCGCACAACACTTGCGTTGACACTGTAAGCTTTCTGGGTATTAGACACTTGATTGACACAGTGATGGCTCATTCAAAGCATAGATGATGTCAGAGCAACTGCATTATGGTCTTCTCTTGACATTGTAACAGCTCCTTCAGATTTTTTTTTTTTTTTAATTCTTCCCGTTGGCATCCCAAGGGCAATTGTATTGACAGAGTAATGCTCCTGTTACAAAGTCAATGTCTGAGATATTCTCCTTTTAGGAGAGGTGATGGAAAAGGGTCTCATCACAGAGCAGCTCCTGGATAAAGAATTCAATATATGGTCAACGGAACCAGGAGATGGCATTGTAAGGGACACACATCCTGATATTCAGCCATGTCTGGGGATTCGCTATACTAAGGACAATTGGGGGCCTGATTTTCAGAGGTGTTGAACACACCAGATTTCAGTGAAAACCAATGGAAGCTACCTCTGGAAATCCAGCACCTGTGAAAATTAGGCCACGTAAGCTCTCTGCTATTGGGATGATAAGGCCAAGAATCTGTTTAGAAGTCACATTTCTCTTTTGTAATTGATGATGGTCTTTCCACTAAAAGGTCCCAATGTAGAACAGCTTTCATAGACCTCTTCCTTTTCACTTAAAAAGGCTACACAAGAAGCACTCTGATAGCCAGGTTAATTCCCCTACCGCTGTTCTGTGTGGAAAAAAGGAAGGGAGAGTCACACAGATAACATTTTGTCTTCAGAATTTATTGACTAAGAAAGTGAGGAACACAAAAGAAGCCTATTCCACTGGTATCCCAGAGAGGAAAATACTCCACTGGCACCCTCTTTTACTGTATCATTGGGTGAGAGTGAGGCAGGGAATGAAAAAGCAAGACTTACCTGGGATGAAAGATAAATTATCCAGGCTCCCTGTAGCTCTAAACAGATAAAGTGAAAACAAATGTCACCATATGTCACCTAGTGATTGTATCTGGTAAAAAGAAAATTCAACATAAATTCAAAACACAGGAATGAAAAACCCACTGAGTGACAAGGGAGGGGACTTTGGGCCCAGATTCAGCAGGTGTAAACAGTTGTAGCTGTGCTGAATTCAATGGAGCTACGTCCACTTGGACCAGTTAAGGACTTGGTGTCAGGTCTTCTGATGACATCTTTAAAATAATCGTGTAGTCCTAAAACTGAAGCTGTGGGCTAGAGTCTCATTTGGGCTAAGTCCCTTATACAACATTCTGTAAAGTGGATATAAAGTACATTTACACAAACTTCAAGGCCACTTTACAATGACAGAATGGCACAAAGCGAATTTAGTGTAAATGAAAATGTGGCCCTGTATTTTTAGAAGGAAAAGCATTATTTACCAGGAAAAATCGAGGACAAATGGAGGTCCCCACCAGCTGAAGTGACGTAAACACAGTCGGGGTACCCAGAAAAATATTTGAAGCTACCCCCAAACTAAAGGGGGATAAAAAAACAGAGTAACAAAAAATCATCAACATAATCTGGCTGGCTGGAGCACAGAACTAAAAAATTCTGCCTCTTAAAATAGGAGCTTGAATTATCTAGATACGAACATAGAAACAAGTGACAACAGCTTTGAGATAACACTTCTCCTTATCTGCATATTTCAACAAAGTCAAAGTTGAGTGGGAAAATATTACTGCCTTGAAAAATAAATATATTACATATATCATCTATAATAGGAATATGTGCCACTGCATAAATATTTAAATACAAATTTAGAGAGTGTATATTTTGAAGAAACCCAGGCCAGTAAATTTTGGATTATAAATTTAGATTCAGAATTTCTTTTTTTTTTTTTTTTTTAGAGAGCCCATGAATTCTGTTTCACTGAACAGAAATGGTAATAATTTGTCTAATAATAAATTGCACAGATAACCATTTTGCAATCTGTACTCCACACTGACATTTTCCCATTTCCTTTTAACCAGAAAAAATGGAAACATTCACCTTTATTTCCATTCAAATTCCTTCTATTAAATTATATACTTTTATAAGACCCACACCAAGATAGATTTCCTGTAAGGAATTCCCACCCTTTGAGAGATTGCCAGCAATTCAATACATATAAAACACAATAAAGTCACCAAAATTTGGTAATGGAAATTTGGAAATGATATACCGGAAATACTCCCCTCGCACCACTCAGACAGCCTATAGAATGCATTGCCACAATACATCATTGAAACCAGGCACTCACCAGGTTTGAAAAAAAAAAAAAAAAAAAGGATTGGGCATTTATACATACAGCAAAATCATTCAGAGTTAGAATATCAGGGTTGGAAGGGACCTCAGGAGGTCATCTAGTCCAACCCCCTGCTCAACACAGGACCAATCCCAGACAGATTTTTGCCCCAGATCCCTAAATGGACCCCTCAAGGATTGAACTCACAACCCCGGGTTTAGCAGGCCAATGCTCAAACCACTGAGCTCCAGTTACAACAGTAAAATTTAAAAAAAAAACACTCAAATGTTTTTTGTCTTCCTTGTCTCAAGGTGGAGCCAGCCTATAATTAATGTGAGCTAGGAAGAGACTTTTCCTTTGCACTCATTATTCCCAGTTATTATAACTGCCTACTGTAGGGTTTCTTCCCTCTTGCTCTGAAGCACCTGGTACTGGCCATCGCTGAGAACAGAATGTTGGACTAGATCGATTGCTGGCGATTCCTATGTAAACTGTTAATTTCTGAAATCCTAATTCTACATTCCTTAATCAGGCAGAACTGCCATTAGGCCTTGACTCTATAAAGCTTTCCTCATGAGGAAACAGGTTGAAAATATTAAAACAAGACAGTGAATAATAAATAAAAAATTGAAGTCAGCCTGGCAAGTGTCATGAAATTGAAAATGTAAGGTGTGCCAAAAGTGTTATGATTAAGCTTGGGAAGGAAATAGACTCTGGTCTCATAATTTATAAGAAAGAAAACTGCTTAAGTGGGGCGAATAATAAAATGGTCAAGGAGAAAAATAAAACTGGTCTGCTATGTGTCGACCCCATCCTGAAAAATTTAAAAGGCACTTTTACTCAGTTTGCCTTTGCACTTAATGCTGGCAAAGGGTGTGTTTTTTTCCCACTGCATGGAGGAAAGGAATTGAGGAAGCACTACCTGTCTCAGCAGATGGGTGGGACCATGTGATCAGATTTTGGTTTTATGTTCTTAACTGGAAAAATGACTTCCACACCATACAACATTACAGGTTTCAGTAGGGTAACAATGAGGATGCAAAATTTCCTCTTTCCCATTCCCCATTCAGTACTTACCTTGTTCATTAACATTTTAACTTGAAGGCCAATTTGCTGCCAATCACAGTGTGGATCACCTTTTAAAATAAATAATGCATAATGTGTACAATAAAGGCCAAGGTAAAAATGCAAAACATTCTAATAGGGGTGTCTTGATGAAAGGTACTATTCACTCTAAATACTTTATTAACCTCAGAGGGTTATTATTATTATTTTTTTAAGTACAGGCTCATAATGAACTGCTAATATGCCTCTAATGGTAGAAATAGCAGACTTCAGACATGTTATTCCGATTATTGTTCTTTGAGTTAGAGCGCTTAAGCCCTGTAATAAATGTGCAGGCCTTCTTTACTGGGTGAATTTCAATCTCTGGGTAAAAATGCGGATCCCAGTTCTTAAAGGGTGGAATGTTGATCCCGAGAGTCGAATTCTGGTCCCATTGAAGTCAGTGGGAACTTGCCCGGCTTACAATTAGATACTAATATTGCAGGTTACAAACAGTTTGATTTTGTTTTTTTACTAGGTTAATGCTCCGGGAAAGTTCGGCTTTACTCTTTCATCATATTTGGTCATCTTTGATATTTACTTAATTTTTAAAAAGGCTACTCATGGCAAAAGGTGGTCAAGTGACTGGTGTAAGTTATGAGCAAATAGCTCATAACTAGAATTATCCCAGTAGTAACTAGTTTCTTGTTACACTTAAGGCAGTTGATTTGCCTCGCCCCCCCCCCTTTTTTTTTTAGAACTGCAGCACTACATAGATTTCAGGAGGGGTCATTTTAACATTCTAGCTTACACTAAATATTATCCACACATTGACTGCTGAGATGCACATATCAAAATACAGTTTATATCCTTGTGCAAACGTCATACTCCCTCCAATGTGACACAAACAGCTCTTTGTAAGTTCATGGTGGAATAGCTTCCAAGGGGAGCCAAATTTTCAAAATATTTGGATGCTTAAATCAATGCTAAGGCAATTAAACCGGGCTTGCCCGAGCAAATCTGGAGCCTGCTTCAAAAGCAATCAGTCGCAAAGCCCAAGGTTCAATGTGCAAACTTCTTCCTCCCTCCAACCTGCCCCAAACGCCTAGGCCATGTGGAGGGACTAGATATAGACGGAGGGGTGGGGGAATGAGAATCTGCCCTGAACATTTTGGATGGAGGTTTCCACAGATGATGGGGAAAATTCCATGAAGCTTCCAGTGTCATCCACAATTCACCTACAACCCAGTCTTACACGGGCAAAGCTTCTACCCATGGAAATCAGCAGATATTTGCCTGAGTAAGACTCCAGAATAGGGACGTAAGAAGTCAAAATCCTGCCCCTTCCTCCAAAACTATTGCATGCCCTGGAGCCCAGCTGTATACAAGTTCCTTGTATCCAGCAGGAAATTGGGGCACCGACACAATTCATCTGCCACTAGAGAGAGAAACTGGTTCTTTCCCCCTTGACTGAGGGGCATGGGGATGAAACAGCCGGAGACTACTCCCGCTCTGAAGCTGGAAAAGTGGACATGGAGCAGCCCTGATGCCCTTTCACATCTTTGAGGCAAAGATTCTGTTCAACCAGGCCGGGAGGACCTCCCCAGAGGTCAGCTGGGGTTTCCAGACTGTGTGCTGTAGCCAGGATTCAGACTATGATGCAGCGTGGCTGGTATACAACACATCACACTATTTCACTAAGGGTTTGGTCTAAGCAAGGATTGCAGGATCCGGACATTAGTGTGTTCTTCTCATTAAAGCATGGAGAGCCTTGTATTTAAACAATTACATTATCTCATTTGTTCATGCCATGACTCTGCCATCACCGAAACCAGAGCCTGCTCCTGGGAGATGTAGGTTGCCACTCCCTTTTCTGCCCTCCAGTCCAGAGCCCTGCCTTCCAATATGGCAGCCACACCCACCTCCTTATACTACAGTAACAACTGCCCTATCCAGTACATAACCCTGAATTACAAGCTAAGGGAAAAGGTGCAATTCTATATGGGTCTCTGCTAGTGATGAAGCAGAAGGATGTGAATTGCCGGTGTTACCTTTTGTCTCAAGCTAGCAAGGGATAGGGTTTCACCAGGCCTTTTTGGGAGATTTTAATTTATTTAAGTATAGTGAAAGCATAAAAGTAGATGAACAATAAGAACGGCCATACTGGGTCAGACCAATGGTCCATCTAGCCCAGTATCCCGTCTTCCGACAGTGGCCAGTGCCAGGTGCTTCAGAGGGAATGAACAGAACAGGTTATCATCAAGTGATCCAACTCATATCACCCATTCCAAACTTCTGGCAATGAGAGGCTAGGGACACCAAGAACACATGGGTACATCCCTGACTATCTTGACTAATAGCCATTGATGGACCTATCCTCCATGAACTTATCTAATTACTGCTTGAACCCCACTATAGATTTGGCCTTCACAACATCTCCTGCCAACAAGTTCACAGGTTGACTGTGCATTGTGTGAAATACTTCCTTTTGTTTATTTTAAACCTGCTACCTATTAATTTCATTGGGCGACCCCAGGTTCTTGTGTATGAGGAGTAAATAACACTTCCTTATTCACTTTCTCCACACCATTTATGATTTTATAGACCACTATCATCTTTCCCTCTCCTCCCCAAGTTCGCTTTTCCAAGCTGAAGAGTCCCGTTTTTTTCACGCTCTCCTCATATGAAAGCTGTTCTGTACCCTTAATAATTTTTGTTGCCCTTCTCATGTACCTTTTCCAGTTCTCATATATCTCTTTTGAGATGAGATTACCAGAACTGCATGCAGTATTCAAGCTGTGGGTGTCCCATGGATTTAGTATAGTGGCATTATCATATTTTCTGTCTTATTCTCTATCCCTTTCCTAATGATTCCTAACATTCTGTTCACTTTTTTGACTGCTGCTGAATATTGAGTGGATGTTTTCAGAGAACTCTCCCCAATGACTCTGAGATCTCTTTCTTGAGTAGCAACATCAATTTAGATCCCTTCCGTTGTTTTATGCAGTGTTGTTGTAGCTTTGTTGGTCCAGGATATTAGAGAGACCAGGTGGGTGACGTAACATCTTTTATCGGACCAAGCTTGTCTCTCTCACCAACTGAAGTTGGTCCAATAAAAGATATTCCCTCACCCACCTTATCCCTCTAATATAGAGCCCATCATTTTGTACAATATGTGAATTTTGAACTAATTGGGGGGAAGAGAGAAATGAGAAGGTAAATTTGCATTATCTCCCTTTTTACAGTAGCTAAGATCTAAGTGAAGGTTCAGTCTCTTTCTGATCCATAAAATATGGATTGCCATTTTCAAACTACATCAACACTGCTAATAGCCATTCCCATTAGTCAGCCCTATAATAGCATTGTGATGCTACGAAATATCGACACGATAAAACAATGGTAGCCCAGAGGTTACTCATAGGTAACCTTTTTCATTGACAAATAAATGTAGACTTTTAAATGTGCTCCTCTTGGCATCTTTCTACCTGAGTGATAACATATAGAAATGTAGGGCTAAACTGTGGAACCTTTCCTCGTCATAGACAGCTCTAACTTATGTGAGTAGTCTCACTGAAGTTAATGTTTCTGCTCGCCAGCGTGAGGAAGGGACATAGGACTCTGTTCAGTAAAGGGTTAGTGCTGATTATTTTAGAACATATCAAAACCAGGGCTGTTCCACTGCTCGCAGGGGCGGGATGCAAGGAGTCTGTAAAGAAGATGCCAACATCTTCTTGTATAGTGCCGACAATGTGGACAGAGGCTTCCAGGGCAGGGGCAAATGGAGTGAATGGCAGGGCTGGTGGATCCAATCTCTCTTTCATACACACACACACACACACACACACACACACACACACACACACGCTACATATAGAGGCACCGCTGTGACAGCTACTACAGCAATACCCACAAAGCAGCTCTCCTTTGCCATTCCCATCCCCACGGATCACCTTGACTATTCTGTCTACCCAATGGGAAGAGGATTTGGCCCTCAGAGATGGTGTCTACTCCGCCTGTTGTGTTATGATTTAAAAACATCCTTGCACTTAGGTACCTAATGAATTATCCATCTTCCAGATTCAAAACTGTTTGTGCAATTATATTTCAAATGGCAGCATTCCGTCTCCATCAGCTATCCACAAATTGATCATTCCATGTTAATATATATATATACACATGAGTCCAAATACAAAAGAAAGGTAACAGGCAATTTATTGGGGGCATTTTTAAACTTCAAATTGTCTGCAATGTCTGTTTGATCGATCTCTCTCCACTCTATATTATACTTGCAGTGTGTTTTATGTAAATTGATGTTAAGCAAAGTTCATACAGCACTGGACTCTACAATAGAGCAGATACACAATCCTAGCAGGGGTCAGGGAGTAATGCTTACAGCTCAGTTAGTAGAACACATTTGAACAGCATTAAACTAGAAATTACCAATGAAGGCTCTTCATATAGCTTCCAATTCAGACTAAAATATCCAACCATTGCTCTCTGCTCCAACAGCTAAAACACTCATCCATGCTCTGATACCCCCTGCTATTATTACTGAGACCTCTCACTATCCCAGATAACCTTGGTCCTTCCATTCTATCCAAATTCCCCCACTAAAATCATATTCAATGCATGCAATTTAGACCAGTCACTTCCAGTCCTTGAATCCCTCCAAGTTTAAACTTCTTGTCCTCACCTTCAAGGCCCTCCACAGCTCTATTTCCATCCACATTTCTTACCTAAAATCTTATCAAATTCATAGATTCCAAGGCCAGAAGAGAATTGTTATCATCTAGTTTGACCTCCTGTATAACACAGGCCATAGAACTTCCCCAATATAATTCCTAGAGCAGATCTTTTAGAAAAACATCTAATCTTGATTTAAAAATTGTCAGTGATGGAGAATCCACCAGGACACTTAGTAGTTTGTTCCAATGATTAATTACCCTCAGTGCTAAAAATTTATGATTTATTTCCCGTCTGAATTTGTCTAGCTTCAACTTCCAGCCATTGAATCACGTTACACCTATCTCTGCTAGATTGAAGAGCACATTATTAAATATTTGTTCCCCATGTAGATACTTAAGGACTGTAATCAAGTTACCACTTAACCTTCTCTTTGTTAAGCTAAATAGATTGAGCGCCTTGAGTCTATCACTATAAGGGATGTTTTCTAATCCTTTAATTATTCTTGTGATTACCACCCGATCCTGCTCCTCTCACTCCTAGCTCACTGCCTTTTTCCACACGCCCACCCCAGACCTGGAATAAATATCCACTCCATTCTTGTTTGCCAAACTTTCACCCTCTCTGCACTTATGTTTATCCATTATGTCTACAAGAAATGAAGAAAACACACACACACACACACATATACACTTTGCCTTATCTCACCATTCGGGGTCAGCAGCTCTCGTTCTTCATCTTTAGGGGTTCTTGTCCAGGTTATCTTCCAAGCTGACACCAACCTTTTTCATGTCCTTCTTCTGCATCGCAAAGCACCTATTTCCAAGTCTTCATGGTGTTTGTCCCATGACTATGAACTTCTGTACTCTCTGGCCAACATATCTCACATCTCATTGTCTCACATGACCGAGCCATCTCCGTCAATACTCCACTAGCTTTTCCATAATGGGGGCTACTTCCATCATGGCTCATATTGTTTCACTGCAGAGACTATCCGCTCTTGTTTTACCCAGCGTCCATCTGGGCAGTCTCATTGGGCATTGTGAAATAGTTAGTCTTCTCTCTTCCTCATTGGTCAGCATTATGACATGGCTGGCCTAATTAGGAGCTTATACACTTTGCTCTTTAGTTTAATTAGCATATTCTTATCGTCGAAAATTCCCATCAACTCCCTCCTCTTACACCAAGTGCTGCTCATGCGGTTCCTAAGATCCACGGCCATATTCCCATCATGGCTCAACACTGACCTGAGGTATTTAAATTGTTGCACAGCCTTTAAGTCTAGGCCATCTAGTTTTATTGGCTTCTTGTTGTCCCTCTCAGTGAATCATTACATGTAGTCCATTTGTTGTCCGCTTCGTAAGTCATTTTCTTCTAATACATCCTTCCGTAGTTCTAGGTCTCTTTCCAGTTCGTATTTATCTTGATGGCATGACAGGTCATCAGCAAAAAGCTTGCTCCATGGAGCCTCTCCCCTAATCTCTGACATCAAGGTGTCCATTACGATCACAAATAGGAATGGGCTTAAGGCTGCTTCTCACTATTGTTGAGATACCCTGGGTCATGTCCTTGATAGTCTGAACAGGTGTCTTTGGCAGATTGTGCGACCGCAAACAACACTAGAACGATTCTCCACAAACTCTGTCATAAGCCATCTCTAAAGTCACAAACTCTATGTGCAATTTCTTGTTTCTCTCCCTATACTTCTCCTACAATATATGGGCTATAAGCGCTGCATCCATTGTCGACCCTTCTGGCATAGACCCAAACTGGCTGTCACTTACACTCCTCCCAAACTCTCTTCTCAATAATTCTTTCCAGTAATTTTATTGTGTGAATCATTAACTTGATGGGTCGGTAATGACTATATTTTTGCATATCCTTTATATACATTAAATGCAAAGTTCACTGATGGATTTCCTGGTACATACTGTCTTATGCATTTAACTTATTAGACACAGATCCAGAAATCACATCTGCTAGCACAGACCACTGCATCTTTGTAGCACCCCAGGGTAAAATCATATAGAGGTGCAAAGGCTTAGACTAGTGCCTGCAATTCATTGTTACAGCATAGAAAAGAAGGCTGAAATTTTACCTCTCACTGCAGAATTGCTTCTAGACCACAGAAACTGCCTGTATGAGTGGATATGAGTAGCTACGATCCTTAAAATAAAGCTGTTCAGTTTTCATGCAGTCAAACTCAGCATCCCAGATTTGGATATGAGAGCAGGTCCTTGTAACAGAAAGAATGTTGTTCAATGATTACGCTTAGAAGATGAAAAAAATCTTAGGTTCTATGGCAAATACGGGGCTATGTTTATCGTTGTAGCCAGATCTCTCATTTCCCAGTGGGAAGTGGGGTTAGTTGTTTAAGAAGACAGGATGCACAGAGGCCCTGTGCTGTGTTGAAGACTGAGAGATCATATGCTGGAAACGGGAGCTTCTTACCATCCTCAGGATCAGTCTGGCGGGCACAGAGCTCCCTTCAGTGGAGAAATCAACCCGCAGTGATTTAGCCAGTTGTGGTAAAATGAACACATGTGCTATGTGGTAAGGCCTTTAGCAGGGAAGTTCAATGTGGATCTCTGCTCAGCAACACAAATCCATGAGCTGTTCCTTTGTCTGTAAGGGCATGAGTCATGAAAAGGAACCCAAGGCCAAGCCAGAATTAGCCCACCAATCTGCGACAATCTACCCGCATACAGTGTGATGTGTAACTTTCAGCACCAAGATAAGCGGGTGGGTGGTGCTTCTGGGACAGACATGGCAATTTTGTGCACTATCCTGGACTAACTGTATTAAATTAAACCCTATTGAATTAAGTTTAAGTATTTTAGCAGTTCATTGCAGTAAAAAATGCATATGTTTATGTATTATTGTGTATCTCTCAGAGGGGGACATGACTAATATAAAACCCTAAGAAGTGGTATGAGCTTCAAAGAAGGGCCTACAAGAAAGAACTTTTGGGTTAAGCAAAGTTAAGTTCTCCTAGGAAATACCTGGGGGTCGGAATGCAAATTCCCCACCCTGAGACCCAACCTTTCGTGACTGTGCCTTGAGGAGAAACCCATTGTCTGACTGACTACTCATTCACGGTCTCTAAGGATCAAAGACTCAAACTGTATAAAGAAGAAAAAATCACAGACTCATGGATGTGCTTGTTCTAAGACAAGGTGGTTATGAACTTGTAACCAAACACCCTTTTGTAGGGTTTGAAGGATTGCTCATCTGCCAATCCCTTGTTGGATGATCTCTGGTAAGTTTGTTAACATGCATGTAGGCTCTTTTATTATTTTAATATGTTTTCTCTGTAATGCTTTCACCTTAAGAATAAATTTGCTTGCTTAGAAAGAACGGCGTGGTAACTTAACAGTGGGCAATTACGCTGTTTATAGCATCTGAGGCAGAAAGGCAAATCAGGCCTGCTTAGGTGGTCTGACTTGCTGGGGAATTCACAATGTAGGCAGGGAACTGTGCAGCCTGGAATATCCCAGTGAGGAGGGAGAGCGACACTTCTGTCCACCCAAGAGAAGTGACAGCAAGGAGCTGGAAGCCTAGAGTTGGTGCCCTTGCTGGACCACAGAGGGGAATACAGGTGTGGTTGCCCTGGACTGTGACAGCTGCAAATTGCTGAGAGGAAAAAATGAAAGGTACGAGCAGCAAGGGGAATAGGAGTAAAGAGGAGAGTCCTTTGCACTAAGGCAGATTGAGAGGCATAGGCATATGGTGCAGACAGCTAATGAGGTTCACCACGGACAGAGGCAACACACTAGGAAAGTGACTCACCTATATAACAGGCACACGTGAGCACTAAAAATGTCTAAGGTGCTTCTGCTAATGCCTATATTCAACTATCCAAGGAGTCACTCTAGATTGATGGATGATATGTACGTAAGAAAGCAGGTGACACTTAGCAGCTTTAAATTGGATGCTGCAGCACAAGAAGATAGACCGACCATGGGGAATGTTTGAATGGCTTATGATCACTACCATTTCCTTTTTTCAAGCCCTAACTCAGGAAAGCATCCCTATTCAGGAAGGGCACTTTCACCACATGCTGAGGTTTAAGCACCTGCTTAACTGTATTTGACTTAAGCACATGATTAAGTGCCTTCCTGAATTGGGATCAGCTTAATCATAAACTTTCCTGAATCAGCAACTTACTTCACAGGTTTGGCCATCTCTATGGGCGATGCTGAGTTGTCAAGTACTAATGGACTGTCTTCTAAGTTGATTATTAAATTATTGAATTCATGAATGAAGAAAAAAGGAACAGTTAAGAACTTAGTTGAAAACAAGATTTTAGCCTCAATGATTAGGGAAATGATATGCAAATAAACTCATCTTGCCTGTTTGCCATTCTCTGGAAACTGATCGCAATCCCTAAATTAAACAGGTTTAAAACTGAGCAGTGAACTCAGTTTAATTAGTTTTAAAATATCGACACCACGGTAATAGCTGTCAGATGGAACTTCAGCACTCGATCAAAAGTACAGCTTTATCTGTGCCCGAAGTGAAGCTTTGCTGCTCAAAACTTCTTATCGCTTAATGGCCTGGCTGGAAAGCAAGCTAATTTGGGATGGCAAATGGATTGACTGACCAACTGGTGTTTTAAGACTCTAATCCGCATGTGCTAGACTTCACAGCACTCCTTGGTGAACTCTTCACCTTGTTTTGAAGCTTTCTAGATGAGCTATCTTCGGTTACAAGTGCGGGGAAGATGCAGGGAAGAGTTAAAAGTGAATCTCCTGCCTCTTTGAACTGTTTTCTCAGTACTGCGTGTACACAGATACACTTTTGATGTGTTAACTAGAAAATCTGACTGAAAAAGAACAAAGCAGCTGTCACTGAAAGGAAGACACTGACGAAGAACCACACAGCCTTTTATTGAAGAACTGTCAAGATTGATCCTACAGCACTCAGTTTGTCTGTAGTATTTATCAAAGACCTAGATCAGATGAAGGAAATTAAAAAAAATAACAAAAATTCTATCCACTGGACATTTATTAATGGTCTCTGATAATGTATTACATTTAAAACACTCACGAGGAATATGTTTTAATAGTTCAGGGACAGGAATACATACATGTGGGCATTTTTTATAAAGCTTAAAAAAAAACCCCACAATTTGTCATTGTTGAGCAAACCCACTTAATTGCCTGCAAAGTGTTAAGTTGCAGACACACTCAGTTAAAAACTTTTCTGGTTGGAAAAGTTCAAAAATGGTTGCCATTTAAGTAAAAGTATAATGTTCAATAAACATTTGTATTGTTATTTGTACTGCAGTAGAGATGAGTGATCCCAGCCAAGATCAAGGCACCATTGTTCTAGGTGCTGTACATACACCTCTACCCCGATATAACGCGACCCGATATAACACAAATTCTGATATAACATGGTAAAGCAGTGCTCCGGGGGAGGGCGGGGCTGCACACTCTGGCGGATCAAAACAAGTTCGATATAATGCAGTTTCACCTATAATGCGGTAAGATTTTTTGGCTCCCAAGGACAGCATTCTATCGAGGTAGAGGTGTATGTATATTATAAAACCGTCCTTGCCTGGAAGACTTATAATTTTAAAAGACAAGATGAACAATGGGTGGAATAAAGGGAGTATAGTTATCCCTTTTTTTATGGCCTGGGGGGGGTGGGGAATCCAAGAGATTAACTGACTAACCCAAGGTCACACAAGAAGTCTGTGGCAGAGTTCAGAACTGAATCCAGACTTCAGTGTCTCAGTCCAGTTCCTTAATTACAAGATGATCAAGTAAACAAACAGCCTGGCCTGACTGTTAACCAAACACGTCATATGACCATGGATGATAATGGGTTACACATTTGATATGACAGACAGTAATTGCCTTTAGAAAGACTTCATTTGCCAACAGCTACCGTAGTGTGACATGGAAGATCCTGATCTTGCAATGAGCCCCACTGAGAGAACTAAGACCCCACAGTTTCCCCAATAATTAGCATAGAACTAACTGTGGTCACTATGGGGTATCTCATATTAACAATTTAGTGATGAAGACTCTAGTTATGTCTGACACACAGCCAACAATAAGAGCCGTTTCCATGTTACACAAACCTTTACTAAAAAAATAAGGCCAATGTTTCTTTAAAGTAATAACAATACTTTACCTTTCCTCCAAAGATCTGAAAGCACTATGCACATGTTGATTAAGACTCAAACATCTCTGTGAGGGCAGTTAAACTTATACCTACTATATTTTCTGGAGAAGTAACCTTAAGCATAGAAAGATAAATTTTTTTTAAAAAAGAATGTCCTCGTGCATCATGCACAGTTGCACACCTACAATTCCGTGGTTGTGCACACATACTAAAGTTTTGTGCACGCAAGTGGCACTTAGTAGCTAACTAGTCATTTTCAGCTCATTATACCCTAATTTGCACATTGATTAATGTCAGGTGTTATCAGAGGTGAGACTCCTTTGGAAACTAATTTGGTGGTGTTGTATGCAAAGTCATACAGTGAGTGAGTGACACAGGCAGGAATAAAATCAGGGGTATTGGCTCCCAGCCCTGTGCTCAAATGACTAGACATCCCATTTTCCCTTTTACTAAGCAACCTCATGTATATAAAACACCAAATTGTTGTGGATGGACTATGTAAAGCACCTGTTAATCTTGTACAACCATAGACATATTGCACAGCCTTCAAATTCTTGTGGGCATTACTTCTTTATCAAGAAGGAAAGCATCCTTTTGGGGTTCCTCACAAAAGCAATTGACACCAAATATAAAATACACAGAAATCCTTCTGCACTTCCTAGGGCATGCAACTGAACACTGGGTAGCCAAAGAAATACACTACCAAAGAACTGGCACCAGTGGTTTTATGTTGGCAAGCAAAATCCTTACTAATAAGGTACGAGCTATCTGTGGGTTATTCATGTGCCAACTGACTGTATTAAACCATTTGGCACTAACCTGCTGGTTTTAGAAAAGTGGTACTTTCAGAAGCAGCAATCAGCATGGCAAAGTGAGAGATAAATACCTGGAAAGGAAATAAACATATGCCGTAGGTTATCAGTCACAGGTTAACTGAGGATGGATGCCACTTAAGTTCTAATACCATTCGCAGTGTCCTAAAGTTTGTAGACCTACACCACCTTCAAAAGGCCAGCCTGATGGATCACTGAAATTTGAAGTATTTTATATGGGGCCATTCTTTTAAGGTGCAAACACAAGCGAGTAATATTACTCACTCTGGGTGAAATTTACCCTTGTGCAGATGGCCAAGCTAGGTACCATATATGCCCTTTGTAGAGGACTAACGTAGATTTTATGTGGCACATTGGTCTTGTGCTGGCCTCTCTGCACTAGGGTGAATTTTCCCCAAATGTGTAAGTGTTTGCAAGATCAGGTCTTTAAGCTTCTTTGAGAGAAACAAGAAATTAAGACAGACATGCTCTTCAAACTATATGAGACACAAGGCAGATCCTCACCAGGTGTCAATTAGTATAGCTCCACTGATGTCAGCACCAATCCTGCATCAGGATTCACTAGCATGAAACTCTGTGTGGATTCCTCTTGAATACAAGAGGCTCTATGTTAGTGAATCAATGCCAAGGATGGATCAAAGCCCTAGGCTGCAAGCTCCTCAATACAAGAATGTAGCTAATCTCTGTACAGTGCTACACACACCTATGATGCTATATACAAATGATTAAGAAGCCTCAATTAAATCACACTTAGAGAAAATGCATCCTTTAAAAACTCCCACCAACTAACTTTGGTAACTTAAAGGAAAATTTTTGTTTCTTCCAACCCAAAGAATGGAAGTAATTCATTAAGGGCAAGATCCTGAAGTCCTTATTTAGTATTTGCTCACTCCTTGTTCAGCCAGAACTTCACCTCAAGTCAATAGATGATTCGTCCAAATTACAAACATTAGGATAAGAACGGCCATACTGGGTCAGACCAGTGGTCCATCTAGCCCAGTGTCCTGTCTTGCAATAGTGGCCAATGCCAGGTGCTTCAGAGGGAATGAACAGAACAGGTAATCATCAAGTGATCCATCCCGTGTTGCCCATTCCCAGGATTTGTCTGTAGAGACAGGATATTGTTGACGTGAGATGATTTTAGTGGAGCTACCCTGATTTACATCCACTAAGGATCTGGCCCATAGATTTTACTTTTTCTGAAAAACACTGAAAACTGCGGCAGACATAGCCCAGTATCAAATGCCTGAGCTATAATACACAATAAAGATATGGCTTTAATAATTTTCAGTTAGACTTCCTCTGCAAGCATGAATCTCCCCCAAAAAGTAAATTATTCAGCCAAGATGATATAGAAATCTTTTGATGAGTGTCACTTTTCCATTTAAAGTTTTACCAAGATCCTGTTGGATAAGATGCCCTTTTTTCCAATGGCATATTTTGTTTCTATGCCTCTCTTTCAATCAGCAAGCTGTTTCTACTTTTTAATATACTTTTCTAACAAAACAGAGTGGCCATTCAGCTGGGTCTATTCAGGGGAAGTGCTCACATTCACAGTCAGAAATACTGATATATATTTTATTTAGTTTTAAGAATACATATTTTTTTTTTAATTTTCAGAACATGAAAGCAGGAGCCAAATAAGAAACGGCAGTCTTTTTTCAAGGCAAGTTTGGAGGAAGACTTACAATGGGTTGCATTAGGAATCCTTTTCTTTCATATAAATAAATAGATCATTTACAAGAGCTTTTTAAATGGGAAAAAGTGTCCAGGACACCAATACATTTTAACTCAGTTATATGGAAAAACGTAGCAAACTGAAAGGATAAATTCCAGAATGTTTCTTTTAATATAGGTACTGATATACTGAAGCCAGATTTGCAAAAATAAAATAACTATAAAATAAAAATTAAAAAGCAGTATAATTAGCAGTCATATCCCCTTTGCTTTAATTTCAGGTATGTACAATAACTGGTTACTTCTTTTTCCAGCTACTCTGTTATGTCTTGCCGTTTATTTAAAAACCTGTATTTGTGACTCTATCCCCTTACAGCCGAAAGTAACATCACAAATTTAACTCTGATCTGAGCCAAATTCTGCCCTTTGAAGCCTTGTGTTCACTAGGGACATCCCGCAAAAAACTCCTCATTGGTTCAGTGCTACAGATTGTTAACACTGTTAAAAGTGCCATGTCGTTTAGACCTGCTTTGGGAAGGGTGAGATGACATGATGCTTCAGATCCCAATTAAGGAAAGTGTCCCTGTGATAAATAAAGTGGTGAGGTTGCTCCCTTTGATGGACACCCGGCCAGCCAGTTAGCTGTTCTCGGCTTGCTTTACCTGTAAAGGGTTAACAAGCCCACAGATCAAAAGAGCCAATGGGAAGGTAGGACTTTTTAAAATGGGGAAAGAAACTTCCCCTTTGTCTGCTGTTCTCTGGGCTGCAGGGACACAGAGCAGCAATGCTATAAGCAAGAGTGCAGTTTAAGGTATGAAAAAGTATCTTCCATACCTAGAAGAAATCATTTGGATAGATGCTATCAGGTTTATTTCTTATTTTGGCTTGTGGATCTCCTCTGTGCTAACCCCAGATGCTTTTGTTTGCTTGTAACTTTAAACTGAACCCCCAAGAAAGCTATTTTGGGTGCTTAATTTTTGTAATTGTTTCTTTTAAGATCTAGCAAAAAGCCTAAGTTCCAGATGTATCTTTTTGTTTTTAATAAAATTTACCTTTTTAAAGAACAGGATTGGATTTTTTGGTGTCCTGAGAGGACCTCTCCATCGCTGGGGAAATTCTTGCTAGACGTTTACTGAATTGCCTGCTCCCTCTTGCGGAGGAAGTACTGCCAGAGTCCCCGTGCGGCTTCAGACCATCACGAGGCACCACCGACATGATCTTCGCAGACAGGCAGATCCAGGAAAAATGTCAAGACCACCACCAGGAGCTGTATATGGACTTTATCGATCTGACCAAAGCCTCTGACTCGGTCAACCGTGAGGCTCTGTTTAAAATCACGTCAAAGTTTAGCTGCCCAAGCAAATTTATCACCATTGTAAGACTTCTCCATGACCAGATGACTGCCTGCATCCTGTGCAGTATCTCTACCTCTGAGCCCTTTATCATCCGAACTGGTGTAAAACAAGGCTGTGTACAGGCACCCACTCTTTTCTCCATTTTCTTAGCAGCTGTGAAAACACTAACCCAAGACCTTCTACCACAGGGCATTGGCATCCAAAATTGGATTGACGGCCAACTCTTCAACCTTTCTCGTCTCTATGCCAGAAATAAAGTAATATCGGCAACAATAACCAAACTTCAGTACACAAATAACTGTGCTGTAGTTGCACACTCAAAGGAGGATCTACAAACAGCCCTTAATTGCTTCTTTGAAGCTTACAAAAGCCTAGGACTAAACTCTGAACATTGGCAAAACAAAAGTTCTCCACCAGCCAGTCCCCGGTCAATCATCAGACCCAGCAAGGAAGATCTACATTGACAAAGAAGAACTGGAAAATGTAGAATACTTTGCCTATCTTGGCAGCTATCTGTCACAGAGGGCAGATGTAGATGTCGAGATTCAGCACAGAATTTGCTGTGCCAGCCTTGTCTTTGGCAGACTGTCTCACCAGGTGTTCAACAATCACAACATCAGAACACACACTAGACGTTTAGTTTATAAACCGGTGTTAATCCCAACTCTCCTCTATGGCTGTGAGACTTGGGAGACCTACAGAAAACACTTGGAGTGGCAGCACCAGCACTTTCTTCAGAAGATCCTCAACGTAAAGTGGGAAGATCATCGCACTAATGTCAGTGTCCTCACTGAGGCCAACATCTTCAATCTTGAGGCCCTGATTATCCAGCACCAGCTGAGGTAGAACAAGCACTGTGAGCACATGCCTGATGTACGCTTACCAAAACAACTGCTGTACGCCCAACTCACCAAAGGAGAAAGGAAACGGGGAGGCCAAAAGAAACTTTAAAGACACCTTCAAGACAAACATCACGAGATGTGGCATCGACACCGCACACTGGGAGACAGCAGCCCAGAATAGGAATAACTGGCAAAGACTTGTCAGAGAGGGAACATCCACTTTTGAGGAAAATCGCAGAAAAATGTCAGAAAAGAAAGGAAAGACAACTGTCAGGCAGCAATCGCATCCCAGCCCTGTCTTCCAACACCACCTGCAATGAGCCTGTGGCTTAATGATCAGACGCCTCAGTCGCCAAAGGACCCACGAAAAATAAAACCTGTGAAAGATCATCCTCGTCCTCGAGGGATCGCCAACAACAACTTTTCTGATCCCCATATCTGCAAAGTTGAACCTGTGTTGGCAATAGTGGGAAATTTTAGAAAAATATTCCCTATAGACAAGTCTTGATATTTATGCTCAATGCCTCAATGTGAAATTCATCCAATAATATAATTTCACAGTCAATAATTTGCTCAGCTCTATTCACTAATTAAAGCTCTCATTCTTTTTTTGCCTTTGAGGGATACGGCTTCTGCCAGTCTTTTGTCTAATTCTTTATAGTTATATTTTTTCTTTGTAGTTAAAAAGTGAACTGAATTATATTAGCAGCTTATAGCGAGTGATGTGAATCCATGCAAAGCCCTTAGTTGCCAGCATGCATTAGCGAATGCCGCAAAGTATTCATTTATTTCCTGACATTAACCAAGTGGAGCTCGCTCTCATTCTTGGCCCAGCCTAGGCAATGCAATTCATTTGAAAGTCTTGCTGTGGCTAGTTACAAATAGTTCGCAAATACTGAGGTTGCCCATGTCTTTTGCATCTGGTTTAACAAAAGGCATTTTCCTTGGCTCTATTGAAAAGCTTTATACAAATCTTTTCCCCCTCCACCTCCCAGTCTTAGCAAAACTTTTCCCATCAGGTTGCCTCCACAGATAATCTCTTGTCTTTAGCTAGCTATTTAATTGTGGCAGATATTTGCAACACTTTATCTGAAAGATTGCCACCAAGGTAATAGGACATCATAGTCCTGATTTCCATCCCCTAGGAAAGTGTGGATTCGCGTTACACTAATAAGGTGCCACAGAACTGTGTGATGTTCTGCATCCCAAATTTATATATAGAACTTAGTACAAGCAACCACAAAACTTGGAGAATAATAGATGCCTATATAATGTGTTAACTCTCTTTATATCAGAATTACTTGATTTCTTTCAGGATATATGTATTCTAAATATGGAACACAAACTAGCATTCGAGAATAAATAAAACTAGAATAAGGAAGTCCCTAGATGGGGTTCAAAGAAGACTGAGAAGAATGATCAAGATCCTAATATCAGAGGGGTAGCCATGTTAGTCTGAATCTGTAAAAAGCAACAGAGGGTCCTGTGGCACCTTTGAGACTAACAGAAGTATTGGGAGCATAAGCTTTCGTGGGTAAGAACCTCACTTCTTCAGATTCAAGGTCCTAGAAAACCTCTTATGTGAAAAGACACTGATAAAAATATAGGAAACAATGAATGGTCTACAAAAGGTAGATTGAGAACTTCTGCTTTGTGTCTCAAAACACAAGACCAAAGGGACAATCAGTGAAATTAAAAGTTGGGTAATTCAAAACCAATGAAAATTAATACTTTTTCACAGTTCTGTGTAAACTGTGGAATTTACAACTGCAGGAAGTTGTTGAGGCCAAGAACTTATGAAAATTCAAAAAGGGACTGAATATTTATATAGATCTCAAGAATATCCAGGGGTGCCATAAGTAATAGCAATACATTTTGGAAGGGATATTCAATAGAGCTGGTTGGGAATTTTTTTACAATAAGTTTTTCCACCACAAATTGCTGATTCATCAAAACCAAAACTTTTTGTGGAAACTTTTGTCAGGAATATTTGTCAGGTTCAGGATGGACTGGAGTTTCAGAGCAAGAGACACCTATCCTAGAAGAGCCAATAACCCTGTGGTTAGGGCACGTACTTGGGATGTGGAAGACTCAGGTTTAAGTCTCTGCTCCAAGTCCTACAAATCATTTGCTTATACAGTCAGGCTCAATCTCAAAAACTGTTCCACTTTGTATTTATATTTAGAATAAACAGACTGCTCTCTGCTAGCCCATACTTACCAGGAATACTGTCCTCGACTGAACCCAATCAGCTCTGAAAGGACATCTGCAATTCAGGTTCTCAGTTTCCTTTCAACCTGTTTCCCTCAACTGATCTTCCCTTGAAGCAGCAGGAGTCTTCAGCCTTTATTTGGCTAAATATATAAATATTTAGGCACTTACAGATTTGAAATATATGTATTTGTTGGAACATTTACCACCTGCTATGTAAAGTTAAATCCATATATTACAGAAAACAAGTTCTTTATCATGTTTAGTCTAATGCAAAATTAAATGCAGCTCGGTGCCTACAGGCGTTTAATGCTTATGAATCAGTATTAGCATAATTATGCCTTTAAGGCGTAAAGAGTGGCATATAGCCAGAGCCTTGCGTTAGGGGCAGTACAATGGTGCAGGCAGCACTGTGCTCCCAAGGAACACAGCCATTAAAACATGGGCAGCAAACTAATGAAGGGGCTGTGAGCTTGTCTTCTTTATAGAGGCTCCTTGCAGAGTGGTTGTGCTCCCTGAGCAGAAGGACTCAGCCCATGCAGGAAGGTGGCATGTGGTTCCTTGTGTACACCTCTCCCTTGAACACACATCCAGTTTCCTGGTTATGAACCGGCCTTAAGTTTGGAGTTCATTATTTGCTCTGTTGGTGCAATGCACTCAAGGCCTGATTCTTAGTTCCACTAGGGTGCCTGTACACCCATATTTACGCTGCCAGAGAACCAGGCCTGCAGAGCCTTGGGCGACCCTCTCCAATGTAGTCTTCCCTACAGGAAGAATTGGTACCCTCAACACAGCAGGGTGTTTTGCTATATTTTGTGTCTCATTTACTTCATGCAGCTTAAACCGTGTAACAACCCCTTTGCTCTTGGAAAAGAGGGGTTGCTTTGGGAAGCATTTGAGGCCTTCGATATGTACATTGAATCTATGTTCTCCTGGAGTTGCCGGGAACCAAGTACCTAGCAGAATGAGGTACTTGGGTGTTGCTTTTGTAAAGTTTCTCAGGTGGTAGTTTGATCAGACATTGCACAAGTACCAGGAGCAGTAGAACAGGGCTTGAATGGACAGCAATTCTTTGGGACGATACCTCACAGCAGATTAGCCACCTCTTATTGTTCTTATACATCAAATTGGGCTTGATCGTTAAATACATGGTGTTTTTTCCCTGTGGACTTATAAAAAACAAACCAAAAAAGAGTAGCCCCCTTAAAAATACCCAAATTTACCTTAGACGTTTTGAAAATTTCTAAACCATCTGGCGTTATTTTCACTAAACAGATATCGACATTGTTAGTTCATTTACAAAGCCCAGACACACTTCAGCATTTAAGCTACAAACAGTAAATGGAGTTGTACACTGAGGTGACAATTCTTTACGCTGACAATAATATATGACATGACAGGCCTTGACTTAGACAATATAGCCAACACCTGGGGAACGCGTAGAGAGAGTCAGCTTTGATCAGATTGCAGGAATTCAATACCCTTTTTTTGTTCTACAGACAAAACCAAATGTTTGCAGAATCTGAACAGAAGTATTCAGGGTTGGTGATAAATTCAAATATTTTGCTATGAGTCTTCTAGGAAAAGAGAAGTATGTATCTAACCTCTAAGAAAAAGAGAAGTAAGATGCTTGAGAAGAGCTGCGCTGGGCTGAGGAATATGGCTTCCCATTTGCACTGACACCTTTAATTATAACTTTTGATGTTCTGACATATAAATAGCTAAAATGTGCTTTTGCATTCTTGTTCACTCGTAAGGTTGAAATGTCATCAAGTTTCATTGGGATTGAGATGGGGTCCAATTTGCTAAAAAAATGCCGCATGCATAAGAAAGTTCTGTGCACTGTTTCACATGGGAGTCTCTCTGTCCAATTCATCATGCGTTCATCTTTCACTTAGAAAGAATCTTGACACACTGCTCAGGCGAGTTACTGAAATGCAGAGAGAGTAACTGCAAAATGTTCTGGATGTCATGGCCCACATGGATGTATTTGTACAAATATTGCTAAAGAAAAAGTGCAGATATTTTATCATCTAGTTTATTTTTTTTGTCCCTTCTGGCTAGTCAGAAACCATGCAAAATCTTCTGTTTGGGGGGGGGGGGGGCGGTGTTCTTTTAGAAAAGTCAGACCCTGAAACTTCTGAAAGATCTTTTGATAAACCTTCTCAGTTCACGAATATTTGGAAATATGAAATTTGGACACATATATGGATTTTCGCTGACACCATCTAAATTTCAGGTCCACATGTTTTCAGTTCAATATGAGGTGAAGCGCTGGTGATTTTACTTTGAGATTTCAGAAGCTCTGGGAGCGCAAACTCACGTGCATTAAAGCCAAACAAAATGTTTGTATGAAGCAAAGCAACGGTTTTGCCAGGAGTATTTAGAGCAATTCCATGATGTGAAAGAACATCTCTTGTTGTCCTAAAACTGAGGTTCAGAGGGGTATAGAGCATATGCCATGGAAATAAGTCATCTTGAACACAACACTGTAATGGCATTCAGTGGGAACATCTATCTGCAAAGGGCTGGTTCAACATGCCCAGAAAGCATGCAGCTAGCCACAAGTCCAGGGCTCTGAACCCCCACCCCCAGGCTCCCCAATGCACCAGCTTGGGAAAGAGGATGCCCATTCAAGCAAATCTCTCTGATACTTTGTGCCCCAAACCGTAGAGTATTCAGAAGCAGACTGATACCACGTGAAAAATAAATGTCAATGCTTCAGTTCTCCCAGTGTCTTACCAACAGTGGCATGGCTCAACCAAGCCAGAAGTGTTGCTCCTCAGGCAACCAGCCAGCCAGGAGAGTGGGGTCACCCAGCTACTTTGTTGGGGAGAGGGAGAAAGGGCAATGAAGAAGAAAAGGGAAAGAAGAGGACAAAAAGAAAGAAGAAAGGCAGGGGGGGAGGAAGAGGTTTCCTGCCACCAATCCCTCCCCTCCATCCAACAGCAACTCCTAGTTAGGCTTTGACCCAGCAGGAAATCTATAGCAAACAATCCCCCAACCAAGGTTTAATAAAACTGACTGCGTCTGAAAGTCAAAGCTGCCCTAAGGTAAAATTAGTGTCTTCATCTGGGCAATATTGCCCCCCAGCTTTTAGGCAATATATCACAATCCCAGTCGGTATTTTTAACATATTTTTTACTACTGCCCTCTCCAAAATACACTGTTCCCTCCCATCGTGAGCATTAGGGTTGGGTAACGTTTGTAGAGTTTGAGGTTTTGCAAGCCTCAAACTCTTTTTGGAGTTAAAATTGTTTGGAACACTCATTTGACTTTGCAAAACTCCTGCATCTCCATTAATGACCATGTACTTAAATATGTACTTTTCAGAAAGTCCTATACATTAACTAGTGTCCATCAAAGTTATGTGAACTAGTGTCAATGGTGTATGTGCTTATAACACCAAGGAAGGTACCAAAAATCTGAACCTAGTGTACTTATGTAAACAATATGTGTTTCTTAGTTACTACAATAAGAACTAAATCCTGGACCCACTGAAATCAATGGGTGTTTTGCTTTGAATTTCAAGTGGACAAGGCATTGGCCCTTACTCTATTTTTTTTGTTTTGTTTTGTTTCTGTATATAATAGTTGTGTTGGGATACAGTTTGTATGAGAGATGCAAACACAAATTGTATTGCATTGAAAACATGTTTCTCATGTTGCAACCTCTCCTTTTCTAGGTCTCCGTGTAGTTCAAGTTCCTTTTCGGGACCTTTAGAGATGTATGAATCATGTATTAATTTGGGCAGTTCACCTGTGGCACAAATAAAGAGTTGATATCAGGTTGACAGCTATTATCTTGTTTAGGATGTACAATTGCCTGGTTCCAGAATATCCTGCAGCGTACGTTCTGTTTTCAAAGAGCGTTCCGCCGAATACAGGCATCCAATTACACATGTTCACATCCTATTTACATAACATTCAACTAGGAATATTTACAACTTTCTTCTGGGGCTCTTCTCTAGGACAGAGTATGTCAGATCCCAGAAGCTTCTGTAAGGAAGGAAGGAAGCCACTGTTCATTTGTAAATGCAAGGGATAACTGATCCCATTTCTCAGAAACTTTGATAAGGTCTGCCATTACAACACACATCTATCTAATTTATCAGACATGCTGATGACCAAGATATAAAGGATGTCTAGATAGATAAACAGACAAAGACAGACAATGCAATTTTTATGCTCGAAATATTTGGGTGTTTATATATTTATATATATATATATAAAAAATCGATAGATAGATCCCAAACACCCAAATATTTCCAGCGTAAAAATTACATTGTCTATCTATCTAGACAGTATATATATATATATATATATATATATACACACACACATATATACACACACACACACACACACACAGAGTATACAGTGCATCCATATACTAACATCTGCAGAAATATCTGCACAACCTCCTTCCTTCTTGTAACTCCATTAAATTGTTCATTGACTCTATGGAAAGCTCCTTTTAATTCCTACATACAGCTGAAGCAATGTGATCAATATGCTATTGAGAAAATACGTCAGCTTCAATAACTGCATTTAAATATTTATCTGCTTGTATCAATATCTCGTCTGGTATTGAAACATTGCAAAAACTTCAGAGGTTAACCGTTCATTAACCGGGGATAAAAATTCAGTCAGGATCCATCATCCCTCTCTATAGTTCCTCTCTTTTTGTGGCTGTTGCCCTAGTAACAACTGTCGAATGGAACTGTTCAACATTTTTCATCAAAAACATTTTTAAGAAAAACGGCTTTTGTGAACAAAACAAATATTTTTGCAAACAAAAAACATTTTGGCAGAAATTTCCAGGTTTTTATCAAGAAAAATGGAAATTTAAACCCTAAAAATTCTCCAGAAAAAAATACTAAGACATACAATAGCCACCAATATGCAATCAAAAAATTAAAAAGATTGTAAGGTGTTCAGTCTAATCCAAAGAAAATTTTCTGGTTTTGAAAACTAGCAAATTTCAATTTCCAGTAAAAAAAAGAATTCTTGCCCAAATGAAAATTTTCCACAGAAATTTTAGTTAAAATGTTTGAACAAAAAAATGCCAACCAGTTCTAATTTGGACTCTTAAAATGCCTAACACATGCCTGAACTGAATGACCATGTGATCATATTCCTGCAGCTAACTAGGAAACTTACTGTGTGCTAATCCCATTTCCTGAATCATTTAAACAAATTAGGACCCAGTCCTGCACACATTTATGCACAACTTTAATGTTAAGCATGTGAGTAATCCCATTGAAGTACTCACATGCTTAAAGTTAATCATGTACATGATAGGATCTGAGCCTAAAAATGCAAATGGTTAGTAGTAGGGAAGTTGTCAGTTTCTTCGATGAAGATCATTTGATACTCTGGAAGTAATAATGGCAAGTGAATTTGGAATAAATTCAACAGCATCACTGCTACAGGTTCTAAACCCAACTGTGGGGCAGGAACCAGCAGAGAGAGGAAGGCCATCCAAGAGCATTATGGGGGTCAGGAAGGACACTAGAAGGACGATGAAAATGGTGACAGCAGGGTGTCAGGTTGGTGGCAGTGCATAGGTGCGTGGGCAAAGGGATTTGCTGGAAAGCTTAAGAGATAAACAAGAAATCACCCGATTAGGAGATATTTGCACTTAAAAAGTTTATACCCACGCGCACACTTCTTGTAGCAGAACCTCACTGAGTTCTTACACGAGTTCCTGGGGGGAAAGTTTCTGAAAGAGAAAAGAATGAAAATTAGCAAATGGTAACATCAGAAAGAATGACCTGCATTCAGACTGAACATCTCAAATGAAATCCACTGTTGTGCCAATATCAGGGTCTTGTGTTAAAGCTTTTACCTTCCAGACTTGGGGAAACCTGAGGAGTCTGTAGGCAGAATTAGGACCTGGGGCTCAATTTAAAATTCCCCTATGCTCAGCTATCCTGCTTGTGCAGTAGAGTAGCTTTGGGTCTCCTCCAGTCACATAGCTAGAAGCTTGGTGGTGACTAGTTTTACCCTATGTCTGAAGATAAACAGGAAATTTAAGGCAGACCCACACCTAAGTCAGCCATTACAAAGCACTCAGTCCGGTGCAGCACTGGGACACCTGACGTAACTCACCCCTTCTAACAGATAAGTCAGCAGGCAAATGCTGAGGTACGTCTAGGTACCATTTCTGAGTGATGGGATTGTGACATCAGAGTTCGATGAGTGACATGGTGGAAGGGGAAATGACGCAGTCAAATCACGCTATTATCTCCAGAGATTTATAATGAAATGGAGTAGTACCTGTCATATTGCTATTTACCAAAAGTACTGTTATAGTCAGGATTTTAATTGCTGTCCTTAATCATTGGAACAGTTCCAAATATTTAGTCTCTCTTACATGTTAACGTATCATTATGCCACAATATATATGTAAGGGCATGTCTGCATTTCTTTTGGAGCTAGAAATAGCCTGTTGGGTCAAAATCCAATTTTTTGTGTGTTTTATTAAAGTGGGAAAACACTGATTTACAGGTTTAATAGCGCCTCAAAATGCTGTTACAGTCTGTCAAGCAAACAATACGTAAAATTCTCAGAATTAATGAGCCTTCCTAGAGACACAGACTACATATGGAGCCTAAGAAAAGGCATAGCTATGGCACCTCAGACAGCATGTGCAGATGTAGGGCTGGATTGTGCCTTTAAGGCACAACCCTCTGGCATGTGGGTACAGTGATGCACCACTTCAGAAGGTGGCATACTGTCTCCAAGATGTCTGAGGGCATGTGTGTTACATCTGGGCACAGGGAATTGCAGTAGCCCTCTCCGTGGGTGAGGTCAACTCTGCTGGCCAGTACATAGGAGTGGTGGAACACGAGACTTGCACTTGCCTATGCACTAGCCCCAAATGAACTCTTTCCCACTCCAGCCCCACCAGCTCCAGGTTTTCAACCCACTCATTAAGCAGGAACCATCAGTGAGAAACAGGTTGGCCAGGAGCCTGACCATAGGGGTCAGGAAGGGCACAAGAAGGAAGATGGAACTGGTGACAGCAGGGGGTCACGCTGGCAGCAATGGGTGAGTGAGAAGAGGGGAAATTAGCTTATTAACTGAAGGTGAGAATGGGAGGCTTAAGGATGTTAGAGAAGAAGACTTGGTTTGTTGGAGGAAGGGAGACGGAGAGAAGCAGGAGATGGGGCTGGGCTGAGGGAGTGAAAATTAGAGCTGCCCAAAAAATAGTGGAAATTGTTCATTAAAAATGTCATTGAGATTTCGACATTTGGAAAACTGTTGACCATCTCTATCGAACCTCATTATGGTTCCCTCTAGAAGGCTATATATCCTCTTTCTGTGCTCACGGGGGTTAAAACTCAGCACCCGAAAGAACGTGTGATTGGATACATATTTATTGTATAAACTAGCCAAGATTAAAATCTCTCCCACAATGTAGGGCAGTGATGGTTTGGCAGCCTGCTTCCCCCACCCCCACAGCGTCTCCCTTTAATTTCCTAGCTCAGTAAAGGCCCCATATGTAGAGCCAGCCTGTCTTTATGGGCATGGAAGGGTGGCTGGAGTGGTACTTCAGAGCATCAGGAGGCCCTTCCTTCCAAGAGCTGAAAGGTCACTGCAGCACCCCTAGCCCGTACCAGGCTGAAAACTAAGGTCCCACAGGCTGGGTCCCATGCGTTGATGTGGTAACATACTGCACGCGCCACCAGGCTGACCCCAAATGGAAGATTCCATTCTGCTCTCAGGGGGAGAACCACACTAGCACCAGTCACTGTAGGCGTTTTGCTGGTGGTACACGCAGGCAGGCAGAACAGCTCAGGGAAGGTGGGGGCAGTCTAAATGTGGGATAAGCAGATGACCGAATCTTGTTCCTTCTTTCTGCCATTCTGACTCCAGTCCCCTCACTGGTGCGGAAGGTGAGAGGACCTTTTCAGAGCGCCTAGCACTGCAGGAGGGCACAGAGCAGAGGTTGTGGATGTTCTCCGCACAGGAGAATAATGGTGGATGAATGGTTCCATATACCGTCTCCTCTCCTACTCTGCACATGACATTTTAAATGGTCCCCATTGCTTAAGTAAAGTGCTGAAACAGAAGGTAAATACATCAGTGTGAAACATTGTACTGACCTGCAATCCCTTGACTTTTACACACACACACACACACACACACACACACACACACACACACAATCGTTTCAGACACCCATCTCTCAGGTATCCTAAAGCTGTTGAAAATTATGCACAAACTGCAAGGCAACAGTATACTTCGAAATCAGACTTGTACGAGGTCACCTGTGGTACCTATAGCATTCTCCGGTGTCACTAACACATTCTTTAAACATGACCAATGATGGATGGGTGAGCTGAGGTGACATAATTCCTCTTTCCTCAGATGCCGGCATAAAATCCAGTCCCACTTTCATGTCAAGTTCCAGTCTAAATTGTATCATATACATTGAAGAGATTGTATTTTTTTTAAAAAATCTAATATTATGCTTCTGAATACAGAATTTACCTAAGTAAATAATTATTTTTAAACCCAAGATTTAGGCAGCTTTAGTATTCTACATTATGCTAATGTTTGACAATTACTAAGTGTGGGTATCAGCCACTTTTTTTTAAGTTTAATTTAAAGCAATTTGACATGGAAAGGTTATTACTTTAGTTGCCAATAAAAGCTGTACTTTTAACATAAGTGTACACCAAGCCCTAGGGTATGTGACTATTATCTTTTCTGCAATTATGTGGTGTTCTACATGAATGTTAAAAAAAACCCTTAGAAATATCAAAAGTACTAACTTAGATACAATATAAAAGTTGAATAGATAAATGGGAAACCCAGTTAGTACAGACACAACATAGGTTGAGGTTTCCTCCTAGAGGTAAAATTAGGAACAACGCCATCTGGCTTTGACTGAATATATTAATTCAGACTATATATTAACACCACAAACACTGCAGGAGCAGAATATTGGTTTATTTTATAAACAGTCTAACTTGAGGTGCAGATGTTTCCGTTTTGCAAGCTCACCAGCATTTGCAATAAGGGCATCTTCTTTCAAAACTCACCTATCTTCTGTGCTTTAGGTACCAAAATACAGGGGCGGGGAGGGGAATCATTTCTTATCATCCATCTTGAGCTTTGGCTTTTTTTCCCCTTCCAAAAGAAAATATGTGCTTGCCACTAACTCCAGGGCTACATTAATAGACTTTAAAGCCAGAAAGTGGCACAGAGCATTTGATCGCACTTCCTGTGTAACGCAGGCCATAGAACTTCACCCAGAAATTTTGATTGAAGTGACTTGCCCAGCACCACATAGCAAATGCATGAGAAAGCAAGGGTTAGAACCAAGTACTCCTGGATCACAGGTCAGTTGCCTCAATCACAATACTGCCCTCTCTCTTTAAGGAACGGACCACCTTGACGGTACTCCAGCAGTACACCTCCCCATGAAGAGTTTCTGGGGCCGCTGTGCCTCCCTCTAGGAACACAGGGAAAAGGGTGACTGCTACACCAATCTTTAACTTTCTAAGTGGTACAACAGGGCAGAGGCATGGCAGGACTACGCTCATACAGTCCCTGAATAGAACTTACCAAGTGACTCCTCAGACCACGAGAAAGAATTTTCCACACATTGCCTGCCACCAGGTCAGACAAACTTCAGAAATCAGTCAAGGCCAGAACACAGCCTAAGGCAGGCCCTCTAGATGAACAGGTTACATTTAAAAGTGACCCACGCAGTAGTGTTCGGACAACCAGGCACTGGGGCAAGAAGCATTCCAGAAATGTTTCCATCCACGGTGCCTATGCTCAGGGGCACCGGAAAAGGGGGGGAGGGGACCACTTTTTACAGGGCCTTGGGGGGGGGCTAGTGCAGGGGGGAGGGGCAGCACTCCTGCCTACGCTTCCACAAGATTCATTTCTCTAGACAAGGTGAGAACTCCATGCTTAGCCGGTGCTAGGCATAAGCAGACTAAGCCGTTGCTTAGGGTCCCGAACAACTCATGCCCCCAGCCCATTCGCTTTTTATTATGTTGGGGGGGGGGGGCAATGGGCTAGCACTGCCTCTGATTTCATGCAAATCCAAACCAATGGGAATGCATCCACCTCCACTGCAAATACTCTGCCACTTTCACCATCCATTTATTATTGAACCAATCCTCTAGAGTGGAAAAATCCCAGTGAGAAGATACTTCCCTAACTACCTCTGGATAGGGATTGCTCTGCAGGAACCATTACTGTCCCACTCAACAACAAGCCTCTGAACTGGGCTGGGCTTTATTAGTGTCCCTTTCAAAAGGCAGTAATAGACCATTGTTCTCTGGGAACAAATTGGAGATCCTGGGAAAATACCCTCAGGAAGAATTCTACTTAAAAGGCCCAATTAATCACCTAAAGACCCAGATCTAAAATTCCCCTCTATTTGTCCTGCAGGCAACAAAAACCCTAGAGAGGTCTTACACCCTGGGTACAACTACCTAGCCTGAAAACTGGTGTTGATCATAATGTAAGCTAGAGACCCCAGTCTCCACAGGCTACTGGGGACAAAGGGGGAGAGAGGACATTTCTTTAGCAGGCATGAGCTGGAGATAACCTGAGACCAGCAAGCTGTACTGATTGGAGTCTAGAAAGCTGGGTTGTAGACTGATAGTCAATCAAACAGGAACACCTTTCATTGATCCTATAGAGCTGCTGGCAGCCTTTCAGAACTAACAACTAGCTGAGGAAGGTAGACACACACCTTACTGGGATGTCTAGAATGAGTCTCTGGGGAAGCGACACACGTGGGCCTTCCTAGGTCCTACAAGGCTCAAAATTCAGACTTCCAAAACAAATTCAGATAAATGCTGGACATGCACAAGTCTATGGGTCCAGATCTAATGCATCCGAGCGTGCTGAGGGAGTTGGCTGATGTGATTGCAGAGCCATTGGCCATTACCTTTGAAAACTCGTAGCGATTGGGGGAAGTCTTGGAGGATTGAAAAAAAGGCAAATATAGTGCCCATCTTTAAAAAATGGAAGAAGGAGAACCCAAGGAACTACAGACCGGTCAGCCTCACCTCAGTCCCTGGAAAAATCATGGAGCAGGTCCTCAAGGAAACCATTTTGAAGCACTTGGAGGAGAGGAAGGTGATCAGGAACATCAACATGGATTCACAAAGAGCAAGTCATGCCTGACCAACCTGATTGCCTTCTATGATGAGATAACTGGCTCTGTGGATATGGGGAAAGCAGTGGACGTGATATATCTTGACTTTAGCAAAGCTTTTGATACAGTCTCCCACAGTATTCTTGCCAGAAAGTTAAAGAAGTATGAATTGGATGAATGGACTATAAAGTGGATAAAAAGGTGGCTAGATTGTCAGGCTCAAAGGATAGTGATCAATGGCTCGATGTTTAGTTGGCAGCCGGTATCAAGTGGAGTACCCCAGGGATCAGTCCTGGGGCTGGTTTTGTTCAACATCTTTATTAATTAGCTGGATGATGGGATGGATTGCACCCTCAGCAAGTTCGCAGATGACACTAAGCTGGGGGGAGAGGTAGATACGCTGGAGGGTAGGGATGGGGTCCAGAGTGACCTAGACAAATTGGAGGATTGGGCCAAAAGAAATCTGATGAGGTTCAACAAGGACAAGTGCAAAGTCCTGCACTTAGGAAGGAAGAATCCCATGCGCTGTTACAGGCTGGGAACCAATTGACTGGCTAAGCAGCAGTTCTGCAGAAAATGGCCTGGGGATTACAGTGGACGAGAAGCTGTATATGAGTCAGCAGTGTGCCCTTATTGCCAAGAAGGCCAACGGCATATTGGGCTGTATTAGTAGGAGCGTTGCCAGCCGATCGAGGGAAGTGATTATTCCCCTCTATTCGGCACTGGTGAGGCCACATCTGGAGTATTGCATCCAGTATTGAACTCTCCACTACAGAAAGGATGTGTAGTTGGAGAGAGTCCAGCAGAGGGCAACAAAAATGATCAGGGGGACATGACTTACGAGGAGAGGCTGAGGGAACTGGGCTTGTTTAGTCTGCAGAAGAGTGAGGGGGGATTTGATAGCAGCCTTCAACTACCTGAAGAGGGGTTCCAAAGAGGATGGAGCTCGGCTGTTCTCAGTGGTGGCAGATGACAGAACAAGAAGCAATGGTCTCAAGTTGCAGTGGGGGAGGTCTAGGTTGGATATTAGGAAACACTATTTCACTAGGAGGGTGATGAAGAACTGGAATGGGTTACCTAGGGAGGTGGTGGAATCTCCATCCTTAGAGGTTTTTAAGGCCCAGCTTGACTAAGTCCTGGCTGGGATGATTTAGTTGGGGCTGGTCCTGGCTTGAGCAGGGGATTGGACTAGATGACCTCCTGAGGTCTCTTCCAGCCCTAATCTTCTATGATTCTAAATGCCCTACCTCTCTCCTCCTTGCCCTTCCCCACACATTCAAAAGGAGAACATGGAGGATAATAGACTGGAGGGAGACAGGGTCTGGATCCAAATAGCTGAAGCTCATTAATTAAGGGAGAGTTTGGATTTTGAAAAATGCAGCCTCTCATTTTGGTTGTCTGGGTTTTTGTTTTGTTTTTAAAGTGAACGTGTAGCTTGTGAAAATTCCCTGAGTATCCATCTTGCTCTGAAACCTCCTCTCCCCAGAACAGATAAAGCCAAGGCAGCTGAAATTCAAGCTTCCCATAATAATCTACCAACGTGCTTCCATGTTAACCTGGAGTGACCATCTCTAGACATGAAAGGTTAGTTCAGCTTCACGGCTTACTCAGTCCTTGGTCTGTCTGCTGAGACTGAAAGCAAGGAGCTCAATTACAGCACCAGTGGTGACTGTGATTTGTGCTTCAGATTAGCTGACGTTTGCTATTTTACCCTTTAAGTAGAAGCTGCAACAAACTGTTCACCAGAGGCCCAAGCCATGATATACAAGCCCCTCTAGGATTATTTGGAATCGCTCCTGATGAGTTCACCAATGTGTGCACCTTGGGATGAAAAGCCAGCCAGCGAGCTGTGAGAATCGCATGAAGCCCTCCAGAAAGTGACACAGAATGAGGCAAGTGTGGGAGCTAATAGAAAGACAAGAGTTTGTGACCTCAGAAAAATAATAAAATGTTTAAGACCTTGATTTGCTTGATAATTTCTCCCATAATTAAGCTTTCCAGAAGCTTATGAGTTTGCCGAGCATTGTCAATAAATTAGATCCTGCACACGAGGCAAGTTTTCCAAGCCAACAAGCTCTAGACTTAACAACACTACCCTCCGGAAAAATGAATCTACACGAAACATGAAATATTTATTAAGTATCAATGGTCTTATAGAAACCTTAATGAAGACAGGTATCTTCTTACAATTTATCCAGTATGACGACAGTACGTTAGCGAAATGCATAGCTAACAGCATGATGGTGAATGTCAAGTCTGAAACAATTATAGCAATTCACCACAATAACGGGTAACCAGCGTGTGGACGTGTAGTACTAATAAAAGTAATGACATCCATCCGCAATTATTTATGTTACAGTAACATATGGCTGCCAAATGGAAAACAAATGACAAGGATTTGCAAGTGAATTCTTGCAAATAAATTTTCTTTAATCACACAAGCTAGGCTTATAAGTCCTCAAATGGGAGACAATATAAATACAGAGTACTGTCATTATTATTGTGCCATACTTTACTGTTTCTAAACAATGAGCCCTATTCTATTGCCCATACAGGTTTTTCCACTGATGTAACTGCATTAATCATTGGAATTATTACTGAGTCACGTCAGAGAACTAGCAGTTCTTAGGAATTTTACAGAAACAAAAAAAAGTTTAAGTAAAATTTTGGCTCACCTTTGCCTGCCAAAGGGAAAAAAAGCCCAATAGTGCATATGCTTAACTTAAGCATATGAATGGTCCCCTTCACTTCAATGGACTTTGAATCACAGCCATTATATTTGCTAAACATAATTCTCTGTTAAATGTATACTTTTCTGGCAGAGAAGTGTATGTGTGTGTGAGAGAATGTGTGTGTGTATATAAAAATACTATGAAAAATACACCAGTAAATATAAAATGGCAACACTCAGGATCAAATGCAATCAATTTATTTTGTGAGGTCACATTTAACATGGGGGGTGGGTAAATAAATCGCAGATGTCACTGATACAACATAAATAAAAAACACCCAAAGAAAAGCATGCAGCACAGACCAACTAATAATGTTTGCTTTAAAAAAAAATGTTCCCCTGTTAAACTAAATACCAGCTGAGGCCTTACCTGTAGTAAACTTACATATACTCTTATAAGTACGAACTTCACAGAGATTGAATGCAGTAGACAGGTCTTCAAACAACATTTTAAACAAGGAAGCAATAATTTTGTTCTAGGTGATTATTTATACTGTAAGGGCCAAAATCAGCATTGTTTTCGGAAGTGTTTTATGCACAAACTTTTGAAAAGATACATTTTTATTTTATTTTAATTTTATTTTATTTACATGTAAGGAACCCAATTTTGTGATGAACTCAGAATTCTCTGGGCACATCTGGGAGCATCTTCGCTTGTAGACTATGATGAGAATCAGGATTCTTTCCTGTCTACTTCCCACTCTTGTGCTCATGCATTAGAAGTGCTACAAAGAAGAAAGATGCTCAGTTGTTTTCTACCACAAGCTTTGACCACCCTCTATGGCCAAATTGTGGCCTGTCATGTAATCTGAAGCTTCAGATGCCAGGTATACTACAGCCGCCTGCAGGTCTGTCACTTGAGCCAGCTTCCCAGCGGGGATATCGGTTAGCCAGCGCTGTACCAGAGGCTTCAGCTCTTCAGAATGGATGAGCAGCGTGTCTACAATTCCCCTATAAATAACACACACACAGTTACATTTTTCATACGTAGCACTTATAACTATAAAACAAGTCGTGATGGGAATACAAAATGTCACTTAGAAAAGAAAACCATGAAATAATAAAGTAAGCTCCCAACTTTCATAGGTGATGGATCTAGTGGTGCCAGTTGTGCTGCTGCACCCCATAGCTTGAAGTAGTTTCCATTATATACAGGGTTTACAGTTTGGTTCAATACCCCCACTATCCAAATTGTTCCAGCGCCCCAGCCAATGTTCGAGAGCATGTAGCTCTGCTAAGGAGTTACAAACACAAACTTCAATCATGGTTGTCCCTTGCTGTCTGTCACTGTTGATAAATCAACTTAGTGGTTTACTCTTAAAGAGAGGACTCATAATTTGTATCATTGGCTAACATAGGTGCCCCATTATCTTAGGTTACTTCCCATAATACCCAATTTACATTTTCCTATAGAAAACAAACGTGTCATAGAAACAAAATGTGCGCAACCAGTCTGTCTCTGCATTTTGGAAATGTGTTTCATTTACCAATTTCTTTTTCATCAATGCACAGCCTAATGTTACACAACATGTTTGCATACAGTTCAGAAACTGAAAACAGTCCAAGTTTCCATATGCCAAAATACTGAAAACAAAATCCAGCAGCACCTTTCACAGCACTAAATTCACTTTAAGATGAAAAGAGGGCAGGGAAAGGAAAAAAAAATTAAGCAAAATATGCCAAGTATAAACCCCCATTAAATAAATAACACGACCGGTTACAAAACGTGTATTAAGCTGGGATTGTTTCACACTAACGAGCCAACTACAGAATACATTAAAACTCTGCTAAGTTCATTTCCCTCACATGCCCTAAAAATGAGTGGAAACTGTAGACGGCACATTACAGTACTAATATTTGGCTGGCTTTGACGACTTTAACTAGCGCTGATTTGTCATACTCCTCCTTAACAACATATTTGTATTTTGTGAAATGTATAATTTTTTCAGTCCCTGAACAAATATATTTACATAACTGTGTCTAATGAGAAATTACATTTAACTTCTCAGAAATGACAATAACTAAAACCTGAACTGCCAATTCCACTTCATTAGTGTGGTAGAAATGCATTCCAAATGTTAATAAAAATTCCAACATGCTGATAAATTAGCGCTTCTAAGGAGCATGTGACACCTTGGTTAACATATTCAACCTCAATTATATTTCTCTTCAGCACCCTGTTATCTGGAACCTTTGCTGGCAATCAGAGGTGCTGTTTTTCAGCGGCCAATTTTCTAGATAATGTAGCTTATCAACACTGTGGGTAAACTTGCCAATGAAATCAGGCTGCACTGAACCACACACGCTAATTGCATCTCTTTTTTATGCATATTTACAGACTGTCACTTCAAAGAAATCAGTGGCCCATTGAGGCACCCAGTTAGCTGGAAGAATTGCCTCTTGCAAATGAAAATTAGCAAACAAGCTAGTGATAAATATGAAATGAACAAAGTATAAAAATACCGTTTTGTTCTGAAACTTCATCATCATCCCAATTTATACTTCCAAGGAAATAGGTTTGAAAAACACACTGGATTCTGGGTACGTGATTTACCTTTTGTTTTAAATGAAGTCTGAAATCTTTGATTTACCACATTACTAGGTGGAAGTAATTCAGAATACCCTCAAAATTTCCATTTTCAGTCACAGGCCACACTTTAAATACCAGCTTTATTTTTGCTTGTAATTGTCAATGAAAACCATAACTATTCCGAAATGCTGAGCTAGGGCAAATTGATTGAGCTCTCACAAAGTAATAAAACAGAATAAATTCCAGTATAACTTGAAGACAGTCTACTTATTTCTCCTAAGCACAGTCTTCCTCCCACCTGTTTAGCACAGATTTTCTGGAGAGAAAACCAGAGTTTTAATTGCAGAAGTGAAAGCTATGGTCCTAATCCTCCTCTCACTTACACCAGTTTTACACTGGTATATATCCACTGAATTCAATAGAGTTACTCTGAATTTACATCAAGCACTATATCTGCTGGCAACATTTGTAGGATCTGGTTCTAGGTTTCCATGGCTCTATAGAGTTTTGATACCCTAACTAGCAAAAGCTAGCATTTTTAAATGAGGGTTTTGTTTTACTAAGAGGAGGACCCAGATTAACAAAAATAATATATCACTCCAATATAAAGTAAAAATAATACAGCTTAAGAAAAATAATATTATATATAAAATATTATATATATATTCATTCATCAACCAACTTGAAACAGATAACATAGAGACTAAATATAGTCAGAACAAACTATAAATCATTGAACCAGTGCCTTCAGCTGCCCTTCCTTTAATTTTGTTTCAAGAGTAAAAGGTCTGATGAAAAAAAAATATCCCAGGCAATTTTTATAAAGAGAAAAAGATGTAGCACACAACGTAAAGTTGCAAACACACATACTGATGATACTATAAATATTAAGCATGTCATTGATAGTACACATCTTCTGGGAAAGGCTTGGTGCCAAGTTGGGCAATTTAATGTTGTAGAACCCTTTTAGGCAGATTTTAGTTGGCTTCTAACCAGTTCCAGCAAAGACAAGTGCCAATGCATTCATTCCCTACCTCGTCTAGTATGCAGTGCTGAGCCAATCAGTACTTTCTGTTGCATGTCAATGTTTTATCAAACTGCTGGTTCCTTAAGGTTAGACATGAACATCAGTATTCCGTTGCTGATGCATAGGGCAATTTGAGACAGTAAAAAACAAAATACAATTGCCTAAAGCATCTCCACAATGAGAGAGAGAGTGGGAAAAAAATTACTTAACTGGAATTATGTGTGTTCAATCCCCATATGAGGCGGGGCGGGGGGGGGGGGGAAACCTTCCCTCTGAGTGTAACTTGATTTCTTTCAGATGAGTTATTAATTTGAACGAGTTAAGTACACTCCACTTAATCAGAAAATGTTTAATCAGGAGATCCACTTAATTGGGACCTCTCTCGAGGAATTACGGTTAAATCCAAAGATACTTAACAGCAATGACTGCTGCTTAATGGGGATAGTAATGCTGCTTAATTGGGACGCCTTTGGGTGATATCGTGGTGCTTAGCTCTTTCCTGTGCTGCAGTCTCACACTGGTTCGGTGTGTGAACTCCCCTAGCAATGGTTTGCAGACCCTCCATAATTGGGGCACATGCGGAAATTTCGATTTGCTTCACCACCTCCTGTACTCCTTTCAGACCAACTCTAGATACTGAGCATCTTCTAGCTGCCTCTAGTCTAGACAGTAGCTCACCCTCTCTTTCATTGCACATGGTGCCTCCTTCCTACTCCATGCACCTATCCAATAACATGACAAGCTCTGTAGCGCCCCGGACTGCAGATGAAGCAGGAGATCATACACTTGAGAAGCTTAATATCCCTGGAACCGTAGGTGATGGCGCTTGTATGGGGTCCAGGTTAAGGAGCTTTTAGCACCTTGGAATCCCCACAGAGCAAGGAGCTGACACATTCTGCTGGTGAAGCAGACCTTATTAGTCCAGGAGGTCAAATAGCTATGCATAGAGATGGTGTTAGTTGCATGTGGAACCTGTGTTGTTTGGAAACTCAGGCCAGTTAGCTTCTATTGAAGTTGCTGACAAGGTCTGCAGCGGAAAGACAAGAGAGGGTGTTATATGAGCAAGCCAGTGAGAGCACTGATTAGCACAGCTGATTAGCGCAGGCTAACAGGCCTGGCCTACTGTGTTGCTATGCAAATCAGAAGCTCTGCAGGATGTGTGCTTCAAATCAAACTTCCGGGGACACATCTGACCCCCAGATGACTGAGAATTTTGGTTCACGAGGGTTCAGATAACCCAGGTTTGACCACAGCTGCTGTTCAAGGAACTTAGAATTCAAGCTCCAGCACAAACCGCCCTAACCAAATAGAGCACCAGTCTGAAGCTCTCCCCCTTTAAGAACAAACTGGAATGAAATGTTTTTTGGGAAAAAAGTATTAATGCAATCCAAAATTTGCAAAATCAAGCACGCAAAATACAGGACATCCCAAAAAAGCAAAGGTTCTCTTATAATACCTACTCAGCCGAGTAGATATATATATGCAGTATTTTCTATCACTCGTTAAATAGAAAATGTCATATATTATTGATTGTTGTATTAATGCATGTACTAACATTGTCAAGGCAGCTTGATTAAGTAGGGGGCACTGTCCCAGACAGAATTCATCCCTGCCGTCCCTCAGGGTTTCAGCTGCAAGAGGGCAGCTGTAAGTTGTTACCTGGACTGTATATAATCCCCACTGGTTACTGCCCAACTGAATCATTGCATCCATTTCTCATTCTCGTCTTGCCTTCTCACCTGCCAGCTTTGTCCAGTTTTGAGGCTGTGCTGTTCTCCCATAGACCCTCAAATGAGAAGTTGCAAGCATTTAATGCTGCTTCAACCCTCCTCTAATTGGGCTTCCTGGGCAGAAATTAAAGGTGGCACAAGACAGGGTGAATCTAGCCCAGCATGCAATGTGACCAATTAGGAAGGATTTGAGACACAAGGCGTTACTAAAAGTTTCTCTTGAAATATTTTGCAATTTCCCAACCATGGAATGCTCCAATTTTCATCACCTTCATGTAACATCAATGCCAGTTCTTGGCACTAAAATAAGCAGTAAATTTTAAGCATATGATTCATTTAACTTTACATAATTAGCAATTTAGCTGCAAAAATCAATCACCACACAATATTTGATTCTCATTGGACGTTAACACTTATCTTTCCAGTTCAGTAGCTATTAGGCATTGTATGTTGTGTATACTGTTCTTGATGAAGATGGGTTAATTTAATGTGGGGTTTTATTTTTATTTTTTTCTTCACTTTGTAGTGTCTGGGACAGATCTACTGGTGATCATAGGAATTTTGTCACTGATTTCAATGGCTTCAGGATAAGGCCCTATGTTAGTAACATCACTTGAGAGCAAAGTCTAATGTAAAGATTCTGGCTTGCAACGCATTGGCTATTTGTGATCTGGGTTGGAGCCGAAGAAAATTTGCCTCATGAGTCTACAAGCTAGGAATGAACTTCTCTCTCACTCACTCTCCAACTCCCCCCATCCTCAGTATCCCTCCAAAAAAGAAAGCGGCTGTACTACTGAACTATCTAAAATGCGAGGCCTGGTCAGCAAGAGAATTCATAAATTCAATAAATTATGCTAAAAGCCCTGCCATAACATTTTATGCACTGATACGGTTTATGCATTGCTGCTATGCCTACGTTTTATACACACATTTACAAAAATAAGTTGATGAAAGCTGACAAGAAAGGAAGAGACCAAAAAAAGCGCAAATGTTTGCATGTTGAAAGAACGTTCGAGGTCAGATGTGACTATGTGGAGATACAAGGACACTGATATAGCCAGGATCCAACAAAGCACTTCAGCATGTCCCTGATTCCAGAACACATCCCTGTTGAGGAAGAAGGATGGACTCAAGTTTGTGCTTACAAGCTTTCCTGAATTGGGACCCAAACACTTCCCTGTAAGCATCAGGCAGTTCCATTGACTTCAACAGGAACACTTGCCAGCTTAAAATAAAGTACGTACTTAAGTGCTTTGCTGAATTGAGGCCTCTGTGCACATTTCTGGGGCTCCATGGGTTCTTTTATTGAAATAGTTGCATGTTATAATAAAGTCTATATGCCAGGTTCACTTCAGCATTCAGGTAGATCTGTGAAACTGGGCCAGACCCTCACTCTTCCACCCAGCAAAGCATTCAGCAATGTCAATGGGCCCATTGCCCTAGAAAGGAACAGGGCCTGAAATTGTGAGGTGCTGAGCAAAATGAGTGCAATGGGAGCTGGAGATACCCAGCACCTTGCAAAATCAGATTGTGAGCCAGGACTGGAAGATTTGACTCACGCGGATTGTGTGATCATATCTGTGGACAGGCCAAAACCTTTCTTTAATGTACAGAATGAGACTGAAATGTTTATTCCACATTTCCATGTCAGCGGACAAATGAATTTGAATATCCAGTCATTGAAATGAACACAAGTATATTTGAGCTCAACATGCAATGGTTTAAGTACATGTAAGTGCCAGCATGTATGTATCAAGAGCTTCTTGGTACATTGTTAATAATAATCCAAGAAAATCATGGACAATATAAGCCTAATCCGATCCCCATTGAACATAATGGAAAAACTCCTGTCGATTTGAGTGGGCTTCCAGTGAGATCATATGTGATTATCAAATATTCATAACTAGTATGTCTTCACCAGGGTTCCTTGGGTATAGCAAAAGCTCTTTTCCTCACTGAGCATTGGCAAGTCTTCAATGAACAAAAGTCCCCCTTATTACAATGGGATTCCCACATAGAGAAAGATCCAGGTGTGGGACCAAAGTCTAGGATGAGTAAGAATTATTAAAATTAAGCCCAGTTTTGGTTAATGATAGAAAAAGAAAAGCCTCTGAATGGATTTTTCCTTTCCAAGCATCAATATACCTTTTCTCCATTTTCAGACAACTCACAGCCAACATGAAGTTTTACTAACTTCTCTGCAAAAATGTTATTTTATATATCTATATTTTCCTCAAAAAACTACCCGTTGGGCTGAAATTTCTCCTGCAGGAAGTTTTAAACACCTGAAAACTAGGGACTTATAACTTAAGTGTCTCTTTAACCACGGTTACTCTGAATGTGACACTAATATTCCAGCTATATTAATAAAGGGTACCAATATATTTCTCAGCCAGAAAGTATTGAAACATGACCAATATTTTCTGATTCTGGTAGGCCCCAGGAGCTCCAACCTATATATAAAAATTAATTCATTGCAGCTAAAAGCCTTTCCGCTTCCTACCTCTATTGTTAACACTAGCTCTGCCTTGCCAGTTCTCACTGCAGCTTTGTTAACTTCCTTCAGTCTTCCTGGCCCTGGAAGCTAGAGTCACTAGACCTAGACACGGGATCAGCAATGTTGAGCTGTTGGTATTGGTGTGAGTAAATCCAAGTTCAGAAACAGGATGTTATTTAAGTAATCTGTGGGTTGCAATGAGCTAAGGATGGAATCACAAATTATTATTAGTAGTAATAAATAATAATAAATAATAATAATAAATAGAGCCAGCATACAAAAGTAGAGACCAGACCAAGAATCAAAATAAAGATATTTGCAATTGAGTTCTGTGATATTTTTCTCCACTTTATGGATGAAAATATTTAACTTTTTTTCTTAATTTCATGTACATCATATTTTCATTATTACAGTTAGTTAAACTTCTGGGTTAAAATCCTGTGTTTCTTACTCTGATTGACTTCAGTGGTCTATGGAATTTGACCACACCCAAATAATGCCATCCACTTGAGTTTTTGCTCAGTAGTAACTTGTACTGAAAATTGTGTAATAAAGAGTGTGTGGGTGAGAGAGAGTGAGAGAGAGAGGAAGAAAGTGCGTGAGGCAAAAAACTTTGCTTCATGCTATTATAAAAAAAAACCAAACAAACAACTTAACTCAAAAAACCCAGACATCTTTAATATTTCAAAAATTAGGTAAAATGTAACTTGTAATGAATATTTTTTGACAAAATTACACCTAGAAATCCTGTAATTGCCAGAGCTAAACAGTGTCTCAATTACAGCACTACAATATGGCTTTTAATGTGCCAGTATATTTGTCTGAAGTGAAAGAAAAAAGAAAAAAAGGAGAAGCATTGTCTATTAAGTGTCAAAAGCCTTTTCTTTAACCACAGAAGGCTTGGACAGAACTAAGGTAATATTTCATCTGGAAGAGAAATGCTAAAAATTACCCTTCATGTTATTGGAAAACCTATTATCAAATGCTAAAACCTTTTCTCAAATCCTTCAATATACACAGCCATGGAGTACACTTTGGTTATAGTGATTAAACCTTTGTTAAGCAGAAGACGAAATAAAAAGGGATGCAATCCACCTGCTAATTAGCAACTTTGTTTTCCTAGATTTTCTTAATTTGAGCAGTGAACGCTTCTTATAACATTTCATTTTTTCTGTAATTTATAAAATGAGACTACATTTTACTTACGGGGAAATGCAGTTGACTCTTACTCCCCTGTCAATCCATTCAGTTCCTAATGTCTGTGTTAATTTTACGACCCCGGCTTTTGAGGCGTTGTATGCTAACTGCTTCTGCGGGTGAGGCACTAGAATAATTCAGAAATACGAAATATTGATTCTTCACGTATTAATATGCACAGGGAGGCTAAAAATCACAACATGGACAGACGAACTAGCTGCCCTTTCCCCTGATGTTTGGCAAGTAACATGAAGGAATTACAATCTAGAAAACCCCTACATCTATATTTTTCCTAATATAATATTTTCCATCTAATATTTTTGCATTAACAGCTGGAGGACTGAAGAGAAAATGAAGAAACAGCAGCAATAAAACAGACTGCAGATTTTAGAACTACAAAAATAGATATTACAACGATGTAGTCAAAATATTTGGCAGTATCCCATAAATATAAACATATGCACAAACACGCATATACTTTTTATAATACACACATACAAGTAACTGCTTGGAACAAGTTATTCTGCTTAATTTATAACCTCTCTATGTTATCTAATCAGGTGTTTGTGTGGATGTGAACATGTGTGCCCAAAATTCAGATCTCCTACCACTTTCAAAATCTGAAGCCTTTGAAAATGTTTCACAGATGTCACATGTCAGTCATAAAGGAAAATGATCGGCTTGTTAATTACAATGTTCAAGCTTGCTTCTGCTGTATGTTCTGTTAGTTCTACCCCGTCACTGAGCTCTCACACTTACCCTGTTCCAAGGAAAACTACTTTAGGCAGGGCCTCAGCTGGTGTAAATTGTCATAGTGCCATCAGAATCAGTGGAAATCAATTCTGCTATCGCAGTTTACACCCACTAAGGATCTACTCCTTAAGTATTTTTAGCTACCTGGCTTCCATTCTGACCTATTTAAACAAAGTTGTTAAAGAGCAGTGAAATCTAAACATGTGCAGTTTAATATTAAATACACCTCTACCCCGATATCACGCTGTCCTCGGGAGCCAAAAAATCTTACCGCGTTATAGGTGAAACCGCATTATATCGAACTTGCTTTGATCCACCAGAGTGCGCAGCCCCGCCACCCCCTGAGCGCTGCTTTACCGCGTTATATCCGAATTCGTGTTATATTGGGTCGCGTTATATCAGGGTAGAGGTGTATTACTGAGCTGTAATTCTTTATTACTGAGGGGAAGGAATCAGTACTAAATACCATTAATGAGGTTAAAAAAAAAAAACAGTTTATTTTATTAATGTGTTTTAAAAGGCAGGTTCACTACTGGATTTTTGTAAGGTGTATCAGCATATCAAATTGGTTTTAGTTTCATGTGGCTACTGGCAAGCACTATATAATACAGGTAGGAAAATTCAGTAAATAAAAAAGGGTTTGAAAATGAGCATTAAAATGGCTTAGCTAGCAATTTTATGTCACCATGAGAAGTACCAGATGGTATTCACCCAAGAGTTCTGAAGGAACTCAGATAAGAAATTGCAGAACTTCTAACTGGTATGTAACCTATCACTTAAATCAGCCTCTGTACCAGATGACTGGAGAAAAGCTAATGTAATGCCAATTTTTTAATATTGTACCAATTTTTACCACTCAAGAGAGAGCTCTTTAAAAAAAAGCTTTTTTAAAAAAAATAAGGCTTCAGAGGTGATTCTGGCAATTACAGGCCAGTAAGCCTAACTTCAGTACCAGGCAAATTGATTGAAACAATAGTCAAGAAAATAATTATCAGACTACAGTTGAATGCAAGATGGTGGGGAAGAGTCAATATGACTTTTGTAAAGGAAAATCATGCCTCACCAATCTATTAGAATTCTTTGAGGGTGTCAACTAGTAGGTGGACAAGAGTGATCCAGAGGATATAGTGTACTTGGACTTTCAGAAAGCTTTTGACAAGGTCCCTCACCAAAGGCTTGTAAGCAAAGTAAACAGTCATGGGATAAGAGGGAAGGTCTTCTCATGGATCAGTAGCTGATTAAAAGATAGGAAATAAAGAGTAGGAATAAAGTGAAGAGAGAGTTAAATAGCGGGATTCCCAAGGATCTGTACTGGGATCAGTGCTGTTCAACATATTCATAAATAATCTGGCAAAGGGGGTAAAAAATGAGGTGGCAAAGTTTGCAGATGATACAAAATTACTCAAGATAACTAAGTCCAAAGCAGACTGCAAAGAGTTACAAAGGGATCTCACAAAACTGGGGGATCGGGCAAGAAAATGGCAGGTGAAATTCAGTGTTTATAAATGCAAAGTAATGCACATTGGAAAACATAATCCCAACTATACATACAAAATGATGGGGTCTAAATTAGCTGTCACCACTCAAGAAAGAGATCTTGGAGTCACTGTAGATAGTTCTCTCACAACATCTGCTCAATGTGCTGCAGCATTAAAAAAAGCTAACAGAACGTTAGGAACCATTGGGAAAGGGTGAGATAATAAAAATCTCAATGTCACTGTATAAATCCATGGTACGCCTACACCTTGAATACTGTATGCAGTTCTGGTCGCCCAATCTAAAAAGATATATTAGAATTGGAAAAAATACAGAGAAGAGCAACAAAAATTATTAGGGGTGTGGAAGAGCTTCCATAGAAGGAGAGACTAAGAAGCCTGGGACTGTTCAGTTTAGAAAAGAGATGACTAAGTAGGAATATGATAAAGGTCTATAAAATCATGAACAACATGGAGAAAGTGAATTAGGAAGTGTTATTTACCCCTTCATAGAACATAAGCATCAGGGGTCACCCAGTGAAATTAATAGGCAGCAGGTTTAAAACAAACACAAGGAAGTGCTTCTTCACACAAAACATGGTCAACCTGTAGACTTTGTTGCCAGGGGATGTTGTGAAGGCCAAAAGTATGACTGGGTTCAAAAAAGAATTAGATAAATTTATAGAGAATAGGTCCATCAATGGCTATCAGCCAAGATGGTCAGGGGTGCAGCGCCGTGCTCTGGGTGTTCCTAAACCTCCGAATGCCAGAAGCTGGAACTTGACAATAGGGGATGGATCACCCCATAATTAAAGTGTCCCATTCATTCCCTCTGAAGTCTCTAGTGTCTGCCACTGTCAGAAGACAGGATACTGGGCTAAATGGACCATTGGTCTGACCCAGAATGACTGTTTTTATGTTCTTACTTCTCCTATACTACTGAATTTGCATTTATCCTCTAAAATGCACTGTTTATAAATGTTGCAACTTAAAGTATAGGAAAAGGCCAGTAAATAAAGAATAATACTGTTGGATTATGCAAAAACACTGAAACGACATAGGCCCCAGTTCTTCAAACACTTAAGCACGTGTAAATGTATGCATGTGAGTAGACTTAACTTACCATTAACTTCAATGTGACTTCTCATGTACTTAGATTTGAGAACTTGTGTGTGTAGGACTGGGAGAGAGGAGGGCATAGCTAATAGTTCCTCCTCTTTATGTATGCATTAAAGATTTGAAAGGTCCTTCATTTGTCAGATAAAGCATTGTGTAGTTTGAAACCCAAGTCCATTCCATTTATTTTTCAAAACAAAATAATTAGGATTTTATTAGAAGAAATATTTCTCCTTTCTCTCTCTCTTTCTCTCTCTCTGTGTGTGTGTGTATATCACATCACAGATGCAGCACTCCATGTGGGCTATTGAAATGGAGTGGAATATAATTCCTTGATTAATTGCTGTACACCAGCTCCAAGTTATGTACAACTTCAGTAGTTAACCTTGTCACCTCACAAAAGCAGTCGTTGCTAAACTTTCCCAGTTTGTCTGTTTGTAACAAATAACTTGGAATTGCCTAAGAGGATAAGGGCTTTTGCATCCTCCCCAGTCAAGGTATTGCAGTTTTCAGTGTGCATAAACTAAAACAGAGATTTGCTGTAAAATATTGGAATCTGCCTGCTGATTTTGGGACAGAAGCTCATTAGATATGTTCTAGCCTTCCTTCTTCTAAATGCATCTCTCTTTACAGAAAGGGTTAAGGAAGGCAATTTAGAAGATGAAATATACACCTCCTGAAACACTTGGCCCCTCTTAATTGAAAGCACTCAAGAGCTAGCCAAAGGGTGTCACAAAGTGGATGGCTTTCACAGTGGGTACTGTTTTTGCATTAAAGTACACAGTACCAAATCCTGTTCTCCTTACTTCTGCTGTTAACTTCAGCTGGATCTCTCATGTGTACAAGGACAGAATTTAGCATACGCGCGCACACACACACACTATCTTCTATCAAAAATTGACTAGAGCATCTTTATAAATGTAAAGATTTATCTTCACCCCAGTGGAGAACACTTTCGAAAAGTGTCTCTTCACTTACCACTGTGTGGTGGTGGGGCTGGGAGAAGGGGGCTAATTTCCCTACTGTTTTGCATACACAGGGCTGGGGGAAATGTAGGTAAAAATGATACCAACATCAGCTGAGTTATATTTTTAATATCCAATATTATGCGATTGCTTCTTTGCTTGGTGATTGGGGGGTTCCACCCTGCCCTTGATACATTAGTGGGGGGTTCATACACTTACATATTAGAGGATAGACCTCTTACCACTAAAGATAGTCACTGCAAAAAATAGGGATCTTAGCTACACCTAGATAAATCAGAGTAACTCCAATAGCATCTGCTCTCTGTTACACAGGCATATATGTATATATATGGAATACCTCTGGTGAAGCCACTGGAGATACTCAAAATTTATGCAGGCAAAGCTGAATGCAGAATCTCAGCTTGATTATATTGTTTATTAAACTAGTTTAGGGAAATATATCTGGGAAACCACAGTCAAAATTCTATCCAATAGGATTAACTCCTCTGCTCATTTTGTTGCATCTACCAAAGAGAACTCAACCTATGAAAAAGTATCCAGTATTTCTAGAAACATTCCATACTATGCCAGTTGGCCAAGATACTTAAATAACCAACCAACCAACATATTTATTTAACATTCAGCAGATGGACACAATATGAACATTGTGATTTTCAGTTGTACTTTTAGAACTATTCGGCAGGGGTGCGGGGGCAATGCCAAGATTCAAACAGGTTCATGAAGTAAACACATTCCATCTCGTCTTAATGACCGGTCTCACCACGCCCACTTGGATTAAAATTCTTTGACATGTAAGTGCACCTCATGCTGCCTTTCCCAAGATATTTTCACTTTAAAAATACTCTTTTATATTTCAGTAAAGATTGCTAATTGTGATTAACATACTTCAGGGCCAGATTGTCAACTGCTGTTAATGGACATACCGCCATTAATCCAACCCAGCTGTGATGATTTACACCAACTGAGACTCTGACCCTCCGTTTGCAGTTGCAGTAAGAGAATTGTAATTTAAATATTCTCTTTGGAAATATCACTCATTTCTATAAATAAGAGACAGCACTTTTGAACAACAAAAACAAGAGAGAGAACGGTATTTTAACACTCAGAGGGGAAAATCCTTAGCTGGTGTCAATTGCCATAGTTCCATTAAAGCCAAGGATTTACCTCACAGCTGTTGCCTAACATTCTATAGTGTCTATATCTACTGTTAAGTCTTGCATTGTTGTTACTTTTCTAATATGAATTGTGGTAGCACCTCAGCGCCAGAGTCATGTACTAGGACTCCCTTATGCTAGGCACTGTATGAAACACATAACACAAGTTTAAAGCTTTGAAGTTCCTTTTTTATTTTTGTTTGTGAGATTTGCAATTCTCCATGCTTGGGGAAAGGGACTACTCTTGTGTTTAACCATAAGTAAAACAGCTGGTAAGGACACTTGTAAAAAGATTAACAACAACATTATAAATGCATTTTTGAAGAAATATTTAAAGTTACTATGTAATAAACCGAACAGAATGTCATAGAATGTCAGACTGGGCACAGTAAAAATAAATGTTATTCCCAAGGAAAATAAAAAGACTGAATATTTATGTAACATTCAGCAGATGGAGATGATATTAATATAGGGGGGTTTCTGTTGTACTTTTATAGCTACTAGATTTTCTTGTCTAACTTGGTAACCCAAGGCACCATTTGATTTTTGGATTTGGACAATACTGCAACAGATGTCCAGACCAATCAAATAAATTCCTAAAGGGCTATGCTTAATTTGTGTAATTGATCAATTTTTGTTACATGGCTTCAATTCACCAGCATGTAACTGCTTCCCAGATTAGCTCAGCAGTTGGGATTTCATTCCATATGTTCCAACAATAGTTTATTGGTTCTTTGATGACACTGCTGATACAGCAGCGTTAGTGGAGACACCTGTTGGCGACGTAATGAAATAGAACAACTGGTATTGCAGTTAACGGTAGAGTGAAAAGTTTTTGGACAGATTGTAAACACTAGCAAAGCACAGTTTTCTGAAATGTTATACATTGTGCTCAGATTAATGGGAATTACACCAACACGTTTCTTCCATTATTAATGTGTCAGACTCAAGGAGGGTAACTCCATCTCTTCTATAAAAAAGTAATATGTGCTCTAAAACATGGAGGACAGATAAATGTTGAAAAATGATATCATAAAAAATTTGTAGTACATTTTCCCCTAATACAAAATGTCAGTGATTTACTTCTTCCCAATACAGGTTTAATTGATTCAAATAGCATTGGTAGTAATTAAAATATGGATTCTGAAGCACAACTGTTAGATATCATCACTCACCTATTAAACTTGCCATAGATGCTGTGTTAATTATCTTCCCATATCCTTGCTTCAGCATAATGCGGCCCGCAGCCTGTGACAGAAATTAAAGGAAAGACCAGTGACCCCTTTTGTGATTGTGCTAATAATTACATGATAATAAATTAGTCTTCACTTTTCAGAAGAGTTTATGGATTTTTTTTAAAAGTGCACGGTGTAAAAATTTGGTATAAAATGGCTGATGCTGAAAAATTTCTCTTGTCATTTTAATTCAGCTACTGTGTTGCCAAAATTTTCAAAAGGTGAGTAGTAATATTGGGTGCCTCAAGTATTGGGCACTCCAACTGATACCCCACAAAAGTGTCTGATTTTCAGCAGCCGCTCTCTCAAAATCAGGTCTCTTTTTAAGGTGTCTCACGTTGGACACCAATAATCACTATTTACTTTTGATAATCTTGGCCTAAATGTAAACTTGATTCACAGTGTTGGCAGAACTGAATTTTTTTTTTTTTTTTATAATTTCAACAGATACCACCAATGGCTATTTTTAAGCATTTTAAAATATTTTTATCTATTTAAATTTTCACAGTTGAAAAAATGCTTAAAACCTATAATGGTATGCAATTTTCATTTAGTTAAATTTTCATAGTTGTGGGAAATTATGGGGAGGAGTCAGACAATTATTTAATGACAACCGACACTGAAATATAAGAAGTCAAAACTTGATAACCATTAAAATACAAATTGTCAACATCACATGTCCAAATATACAAAGTAAATATCCTTAAACTCTAAATAAGTTCTCAGGCAGCATTTTTCTTACTTTGCCTATCTGTAAATTTCAGTTATGGATGGAAATATTTTTTCATCAGTTTGCATGTGTTCGCTGAAATCCACACTTACTGACAAAAATCTAAGATGGCCAAGCCTACGGATACATAGCCAAACTATTATTATTAACACCCACTAATATACGTTCGATTTTATGATGATAATTAGCAACAAGAATATTATTAAACCTCTGGCTAAGTCAAATGCTCAGAAAACAGCTACATTTCTGTGGAAAATAGTACAGATCCTCATACTTACTTGGCAGCACAAAAACAAGCCTCGTAAATTAACATTAAAAGTTTTGTCCCATTCTTCCAGTGAAGTGTCTTCACTTGCAGAATTCATGTTAATTCCAGCATTGTTACAGGCAATATGAACTGTGCCCCATCTAGCTACAATCGCATCAAGAATCCTTTGCACATCTTCAGGTTTGCTTACATCTGCTTCCATTGCCATGCTTTTTATCCCTAGATTAAAATGAGATTGATCAAACAAATATAGGCATTCATAGAAAACAAGATATCATTTCTTGTGTACCTAGTTACTAATTCTTAAAACAAACAACAACAACAAAACCAGTTTTATCACCACTCCACTGATGACAGCAAATTATGTGCTATTTACGGAAGCATGATGCATTGGGAAATGAATCTTTTCAAAAGTTTTTAAGTTTAACTTTTGTAGACTGCACATACTGTAGTCTAACACAATCAACTTATCTAAAATCAGAGTTCTGACTCTCCAATTGAATGAATCTTTGAATACTACACCATCTTCTGGTCAAAAGTCTAACTGCAACTTATCAACTAAAGTGACGGTCATTCCAACAATTCTCTGAGTTCTATGGATCATAAAGTGCATCACTTTCAGATGACGGTTATTAGCTCATAAACAAGACAAAACAGAGGAATATTTTATCTGTTGTGCTACAGATGTTTTTACAGTGAACCCCAGATGTCACAGAAATCGAATCAATTTGTCAGCCAAACTGATTCTAAACATCAGGTTTTTAGAGTCTGGAGTGTACATATTTCTGTAATGCGTAATGGTGTATGAAAAAGCCATCCAGAAGGATAGCCATGATTTAAACATGAAAATCTAAATATTCAAAATTATGGTACACATAAGTAACTAATTCAGTGCCATCGCAGCTACACATTAAAGCACAAAAGTTAATGTCATTAGTAAACAGCTGTAAGAGTACCCTATGGATGTGAAATGTGGCCGTTACATTTGCTTTTGCATTAATAACTTTGCATATCTTGCCTTTTGCACATGTACAATCTCAATCAAAAATTATTCCAATGCAGATTTTGCATTTCATGTTTTATTACTGCATATGCTAGAAAGTTGATTTTTAAATAAAACGTGAATCCTTTTTTTTTTCCTAAGGCTCCAATCCAGCAGAACACCTGAAGTCAATGAAACTACAAACATGCTTAATGTTAAGCATGTGCCCAAGTGTTCTGCTTGACTGGGAATTAGTTCACAGGAGTGTAGACAGCCTTTATAGTTATAGCACAGATCAGTATTCTATGAACAATTAACAATGGATATGGAAGAAATTATATATTATAAACAGGATCATAAGAGATTTGCTCTTGTGTGGTTTATTAATAAAAACAGGAAATAGTCAATAACTGAAAAAATGAGCCATATAATACATCTTTTCCCAAGAAGAAATGTTTTAATGTGTCTTCTGAAGCATTATAGGAAAGCACACAGGGTCTTTTTGGGGGGGAGGAGGGCGAGGAGCTGCACCTTCCAATATACATATATATGATTGGAACCTATATTGAAAGATTCTGAAAATATCAATCAGGTGATGATACAGGGCAGTGTTTCTCAATCTTTCAAGTTGGTGATCCTTTCATTTGAAATCAAAAACCGTCATGACTCCCTTACAAGTTTTACTTTTATTTTTATAGTAAGTGCATCTGTAATAAACCTGTATAATTTACACAAGAATAGAGCTGGTCAGAACATTTTCAACTACATGTATTTTCATCTAAATATTCTGTTTGATCAAAGCCAAAAATGTTCCATGGAGACTTATTGATTTTGAACAAATTTGCAGTGGAAAGGTTACTGCGGTCCAGGATGGATTCTCGGGTCACTTCTGAGAGAGACTGAAAACCTGACCATTTTGATCCAAAAATGGACATTTAGACAATTCAGTTTTACAAACACTTTAAAAAAAATGTTTTCATTCCAATGCAGATCAAAAACAATTGTCAAAACTTCCAAGTTGTGACAAAACCGAATTGTCATCCTCCAGCCAGTTCTGTTTGAAAGGTTGACAGTGAATTCTTTACTTTAAAGGGCAAGGGTGTGTGGGGAGCGAGAGATGGAGGTTTTTCTCTTTGCTTTAGATTGTAATAAAAAACTTTGTGCCTTACTACCACTCTGATTGCTTTCTATCAACCCCCTAGGAGACAGAAACCCTTGGTTGAGAAACACTGGGAGGAAAGAATGATCAACTCCTCCGGTGAAACTGTCCCAGAGAAAAGTTAAACTGGGCTTCCAAAAGGAGTTTGCCAACAAAGTGTCACATCTCCAACAAAGTCTCATGAGTCCCTCAAATAACCCATTTTCTTCAGAATACCCTGCTTGATCCATATAATCTAACCATGAAAGCATGTCCAAAAGGCTAGTTAACCTTCAAGGAGTAGCTATGGTGTTCCAGGATCCTATGCCTTTGGTGCACAAGAACATGAAACTTTTGCAGGAAGGAAGAACTGGATATCTCAATTTCTTCTGATCTATAACAATGACCTAGAACTGAACTGCTCTGGATCCCACTACAAAGTCAAAGATCCAATGGCCAGACCCGGTAGTCAAAGCCTTATCATTAGACTGGGATTCAATGACCTGGGTAAAATGAGTCTCACAGCGCTTAGTACTGTTTCTAATATATGGAGATATACCTATCTCATAACTGGAAGGAACCTCAAAAGCACATTGAGTCCAGCTCCCTGCCTTCACTACCAGGACCAAGTACTGATTTTACCCCAGATCCCTAAGTGACCCCTCAAGGATTGAACTCACAACCCTGGGTTTAACAGACCAACGCTCAAACTGCTGAGCTATCCCTCCCCCTGCTGCATAAACTAGCACCGTTTTAACTTAACTTAACTTAGTCTTACCAGAGAGACCAAGGATTGTATAACCATGGAGTCTAAACCACTCCTCTCTCTGACAGAGATATGCCCTCAGGAAATGGACTGAAGTACTATGGCAGAACAGTGGAAGGAAGTTTTATTTCCACTGCTTGCACTGTAACTGTTCTGCAGAACCACCAAATTTGCATTGCAATGCTGCAAATGTACTTTTCACAACCAATTTTCATTTTAGAAGGAAAATTTTTACTTCAGCTAACGCACCACAGAAAAACTCACCTAGGTTCTCCCTGTAGTAGTATAAGGTCTATTGCACTATCCGCTTACACAAATATTAGAATACGGACCCAGATGGCAGTATCCCACTTTCCTGAATGAAGCTACAGCTTTGATGATATTGAAGAATCCGATGTAGCAGAGGGCTTGGATGTACTTTCACAAGAGGAATTATAAAATAAGTGATACTTCATCTCTTTTCTCATTAAAACACTATTTCCAATTGTCTATGTTTCTTTTATGAATATAGTTTAGCTTTATCATATTTGCAAAGGTCTTTGGAGAGGAATTGAATTTTATGTCCTATTTTAGTAATGAAAACACAAAATGTAAGTGGTTTGTAGAAGATTTCACCTATTGTTTGGGACTTTACTTGTGATGTATGTCAGTGTTGTGCACACCTCTACCCCGATATAACGCGACTCGATATAACACGAATTTGGATATAACGCGGTAAAGCAGCGCTCTGGGGCGGGCGGGACTGTGCACTCCAGCGGATCAAAGCAAGTTTGATATAATGCGGTTTCACCTATAACGCAGTAAGATTTTTTGGCTCCCGAGGACAGCGTTCTATTGGGTAGAGGTGTACTTATATCTGACCTCTATGCTTTTCACTCATGCATGTTTTGAGGAACTATGGCCAATGTTTTCAAAAGTGACTATTGATGATTTTGGGTGTCTCTAAAAAGATCGGCACCCAAAAATTAGCAGGCCAGATTTTCAGAAAGGGCTGGCTAACCTGGCCACTGAAAATCAGGACCTTTCAATGGGTCCCAAATTGGGCACCCAAAATCAGGCAGTCCTTTTTTTTTTCCCCCCAGTATGTTTATGTCTGGCATATCCCTCAAAGCAGATCCCCATTAAAAATATCAGGCATGATCAGCGTTGCTTCTCTTCAGCCCCTTCCCTAGCGCCTCTCCTTGCTTTCTGCCCTGTGAACAAATCATTCCTCAACGATGGCTACGCTATGATGCAGCAAGTGGAAGTAAAGGCACACACACAAAGCCTGCAGCTTTTTCTCAGGCAAAACCCTCACGGAAGCTAATGGGTTCTGAACAAAGACTTTGGCCCATAATTATTAGATATACAGGAGACAGATTCATGCCATAAGAAATATTACCCTACACTCCCGTGACGTGTTGTGGCCGTGCGATTAGTTTTGTGTGTGAAAGGAGAAGTAGTGATTGGGATATGTACTAAAGGGTGCATGGGCTGTGTCTGGCTTTCCTTTATTAGCTACGTCTTGAGTGCCTTAGCTGCCACATGATATAATGTATGGAACACCTCTTTTTCTGGCTGATTGGTGTGTATTATATAGCACTTATTAATAAAAGATTGCTATTCTCTGTGCCCGTCAGTCATGGCTCGTTTTCCTTCAGGTACCCCAGATAAAGAGTTTTATATGGGGTACTCTGCTTTCCTGGTTGCACTTACTCTGCGAGGTAACACAAGCAGGCAATGTGACATTGGTTATTGCTTGCAGAAGCAGTGCTAAGATGCTGCGTGAGGCAAACACGCTCTGCGATGGTGGCATGCGTGTGCTATTTGGAAATTCTTTCCTTTGCTATTTGACTTATTCTGCATTAAAACTCGATGCAAGATATTCTCCAACAGGCTGCCAGCTACAAAAGTTTAAAATAACAAAGCACACAGACATTACAGGTGTGACACTACAGACATGAGCACTGTAGAAGTGCATGTATAAGAGCAATCAGAGAATTAGTACACTGCTTACCTTTCAGGCTGAGCTCTTCTGCTACCACTTCTGCCTTTGCAAGTACCAGATCAACAATGGCTACCTTAGCCCCTGCTTCCCCTAATGCATGAGCAAAGGCTCTTCCTATCCCCTGGCCTCCACCTGTTACGTAGGCCACTTTGCCATCCAAACGCAGGCGATCAAGGATGTGACATTTGTTATAGCCCCAAAAGACATCATCTTTCACCAATTCTTTCTGTAGCAAAACAGCACAATGTACTGAGGGTCAAAATTCAATTATGTTAAACCCATTAGCCTACACACACACACACACACACACACACACACACACACACACACCATAGAAAATTAGGGATGGAAGAGACTTCAGTAGTTCATCTAGTCCAACCCCCTGCTCAAGGCAGAACCAACCCCAAGTAAATCATCCCAGCCAGGGCTTTGTCAAGCCTGACCTTAAAAACCTCTAAGGATGGAGATTCCACCACCTCCCCAGGTAACCCATTCCAGTGCTTCACCACCCTCCTAGTGAAATAGTGTTTCCTAATATCCAACCTAGACCTCCCCCACTGCAACTTGAGACCATTGCTCCTTGTTCTGTCATCTGCCACCACTGAGAACAGTCTAGCTCCATCTTCTTTGGAACCCCCTTTCAGGTAGTTGAAGGCTGCTATCAAATCCCCCCTCACTCTTCTCCTCTGCAGACTAAATAAGCCCAGTTCTCCCAGCCTCTCCTCATAAGTCATGTGGCCCAATCCCATAATAATTTTCGTTGGCTTCCGCTGGACTCTCTCCAATTTGTCCACATCCTGTCTGCAGTGGGGGACCCAAAACTGGATGCAATACTGCAGATGTGGCCTCACCAATGCCAAATAGAGAGGAATAATCACTTTCCTCGATCTGCTGGCAATGGTCCTACTAATGCAGCCCAATATGCCGTTAGCCTTCTTGGCAACAAGGGCACACTGCTCAAGTGTGTTAGGGTGGGGGGTAGAACGTGCCGCAAGCTGTTCCTTCCTGCCCCATTACTTTGGTTCAGAAGGTAGGATTGAAATCAGGCCGCCCAGTTCAGTGAAGTCCAAATTCCAGCAGAGCTCTCAGCTCCAAAGGGGGTATGGAGGGGCAAGGCAATGGGGCAGAATGGCTCTGCTGCTGAAAATGTCATTGGATGCTCTAGTTACAGAAGTGTAGCGTAGCGCACTTCCCAGTGAATTCCCTTGTGTGCCCAGGGGTCATCGTGAATGTCAAAGGCATCACACCTCCAAAGGCACAATGTACCTTCAACCCCTCCACTACGAGTATGTCTGTGGCTGGCCTGTGCAAGCTGACCTGGGCTCCTGGCACTCAGGCTGAGGAGTTGTTTAAATGCAGTGTAGACGTTCTGGCTCGGGGTGGGGCTCTAGGACCTACAAGGTGGGAGACTTTAATCCAGGGAACAGTGGGGGAGGGAAACTGGGTGCCTATTGCATAGAGTACACGTAAAGGGGTAGGGTAGGAGGGGGAAAATGGCAGGGTTATTGTAATCAATGATATAAAGAAAACAGCTGGCTGCCCCACGGCACACTATAATTTATGATATGCCTCACTCCGATACTTGTTTCTTTTACGATTCTTACTCTTTAAGTAATTACTGGGGAAAGTGGTGCATGCAGGATCCATTCTTCAAACGGGATTGTCTCGCTAATGCGTACAGTGAAAACAAAGGGTGACATCCTGACCTCAGTGAAATCACTGGGAATTTTGCCACTGACTTCTGTGGGGCCAGGATTTCACCCATACTGCTTATGGAGAGAAAATACACACCTTTGATTCAATCACCCTATCTGCGTGTGCACGGCTCCTTCGGATGACACTCATTCCGCCTTGCACAGGTAAAATAACCTGGAAAAACACAAGTGTCCAAATCAACAACTTCAGGGCACACCACACTGGGCCTAAGCCAAAGCCCACTGAACTATGTTGAAGAGTCTTCCACGGACTTCAGTGGGCTTTGGGCTAGGCCCATGCTAGGTTTTCTCTTTGCATGCTGCTCCCTGCACCTGGAAGTCTCTTCCTATCCCAATCTGACAGTCCTCCGTCTTACCTCAGATTCCCATTCAAGACTCACTACTTTTACAAATGCTAGATCAATAAAAATGCCATTTTGTCTTCCAGTTTTATAAACAAGAGACAGCCTCTGGGACTTCCAGTGCATCTGATTTTGATTGTCTAATGAGATTTTATGTTCTTTGGGACTTGTACCAAGATCACTCTTGGAGCTTAATAAATAATAATAATGACATTTAATATTCTCTGGACAATCTTACCTACCACTGTTTGTGTACTTCTGTATATTACTTACATTTTACGCTCCACCACTATGATTTGCGGGCCTGAACTAGTGACCTGGTGCCATTGTCTAGATGGCAACCAGACCTTAGTGAAAATGACACAGCATCTTGTAGACCCGACACCACTGTCCAAACATAAGAAAGTAAGATGTGCAGGCTAGGTACCAGGGTGACTTAGTGGTTAAGAGTAGATTTCAGGGCCTGGACAGTTAAAGTGTCAAGGACCCTCTACTGCAATGGAAGGCAATTGTTCTTGATGACAAAATTGAGCATGATGATGCACAGTATGAACCATTTGGATCTAGTAAATCATGCTTAGTGTTCCACTGAGTGAATATATAATGACTCCTTTTTGGTTCTCTTGCATACACTGCTGGAACTGACCAAAGTACTTTTTCTAGCATCCCATCCCATCTCCTAGAGCTGGAAGGGACCTTGAAAGGTCATCGAGTCCAGCCCCCTGCCTTCCTTAGCAGGACCAAGTACTGATTTTGCCCCAGATCCCCAAGTGGCCCCCTCAAGGATTGAACTCACAACCCTGGGTTTAGCAGGCCAATGCTCAAACCACTGAGCTATCCCTCCCCCACTACTGTAGGAAATAGACAGCAAGAGTGAGACAGCCTACTTCCAGGACTCTTAAAAAACAATACTGCTGAAGCAATTTCATAGATGCTGACAATACTAATATAACTCTTAACTAATTGTATAGCACTAACCTGCTCAACGCGAGGATCTGAATTAATTACATTATTTAAGTTTCTGACAGCTAATACATTTTCATCAGATACGTTCTCCAGGTAGACTTGTCCTTTCATGAGAGTATTCTCCACACAGATCACTCCATCCATTCTCAGCAAGTGGTTATCCATGACAAAGTTGTAGTCGTTAACAGCATTTCTTTGATCAGCATCAATAAAAACCATATCAAAGTGTTCACCCACAGCCACTAACTCCTGGAGAAAAATAAATGATGTCAAAAAGTACTGTTTCTATGCAGGTGGAGGGTCTTGGAACCACCCTTCATATAAAACACATGAAAAACGCTTAACAGAAAATACTATTTAAAAGTAATATTTCTAATCAAAGGTCATTTCTGCTTGAAAGCAACTTTTTGATTTACAGCGAACAAGGTAGAACTGGTTGAGATGCTTCTGTATACAAGTTGCCTGAGCTATCTATCCACACAGATAGGTCAAGCCCTTTAAATTCCCCCTACCAGTGCCAGTGCCCACATCTGTGTGAACAACTGAACCCACAATCTTTTAATACCTCATAAAGCACCATATTCCAAACTGTTGATGGGTGATTGCGGTACAAGTCAGAGGAAATACAGATCAAGATCTCTTGCATTGGCTTAGAGGCACATCTGTACCTCCTCACTGTGGGGTGTGCCTGCATTTATATTCAATACATTTTATAAAGCTGCATGTAGCAGGGAATATATGATGGAATTTTCACACATGCTCAGTGTTACTTAACTCTACTGAAGTCAACAAGAATTTTACTATGGACTTCAATGGCAGCAGAGTTAGGCCAATGCTGAATGTAGCAATGCACAACAAAGAAAATATTTTTGAAGAGAATTTAAAAAAAAAAAAAAAACTCATGAAACAAAGACACAAAGATAGTGAGGCAGTGTACCACAACACATCCAAGCGTTCAAGACTACAATTCCTGATTAACATCTGAACAATGCCATTCTCATGGGTGTGACCCTTGCTTTCTCTCTCTCTCTCTCTCTCTCTAATATAGTCATACCATCATGCACCCTCTATCTGTGTTTTTGGTAAACGGACAGGTTAGAAGATTGCTGCTGGGACACCAAGTCTTTTGTTAGCAAACTTGGCTGATGTCCCTGGCGTGGTGGCTTTTGAGATTAGTAGACTCTCTCAAGTCTAGCTCCTGGTGAGTTTGTGGACCTCTCACAGAAATGTCCACCATTAGTGGAAGTAATTGGCACCCTTATTGGCACTGTAGCGAACGGGACAAGAAACGGAACGAATTCATGAAGAACGAATCACCCTGTAGAAACGATACATCCAGAACAGCACTGAGGGCCATGGGTGGGGAAGTTCAGAGAGCTCGCACTGCCACAGCCTGTTGTGTGGATAAGCATAAGCCTTCATACTCCAGGGCTGTCAATGCAGCACTTTTCACCAACCCTAAGGACTAGATCACGGCATTCCCACCGGCCCAGAGTAAGGGGAAGTGCGCAGTTGTGCTGTCCCGGAAGTAGACCAAGAGTCACAATTCAGTCCCTAATGCCTCCTCCTAATGCCTGCAAGGACCGATGCGCGGTAAAGGAGTAGCAGAGTGAAGGCTTCACCCACTCCTACTTGTGCCTGCTCACCCCCTGCTCACCTATATGGGAGAGAGTGTAATGGCTGTCAGGAGTGCCTCTCTCTTGCTTGTTTTGGTGCATGACAAAAGTAATCCACATAGGTGAGTTAGAGGGCATCTCACCCCATTAATCTTCTGCACAGTTTGTCCCAGGGTCATGATTTAACCCTCTGTGCACATTAAAACATAGTCAGGGAAGTTCCTTCTTTCCTGTGCCAGTGATTATTTTGTATATGTCTATCATGCACATTCTTATTTGACTTCTCTATAAGCAGACCTAATCTTTTCAATCTGTCTCCATATGGAAGTATCTCTGGACCATTTCTATTTTTACCCTATATCTTTTTGAGATGTGTTGACCAAAGCGGAACACAACATGCAAGGTGAGGGCATACAACTGATTTATACAATAGTGCTATAATACCTTTAACGTTATTTTCTATCCTTTTCTTCAGACATCCTACCATTTTATTTTGATCACCACCATACAAAGATGTTTGCACTGAGCTCTCCACAAGACCCCTGGCTTTTTTCCTGAGTGTATTCAGTTATTTGTAGAAAGCAACAACGTGCGAGAGTAATTAAAATTATTTGTTCTAATGTGCATCACCTTGCACATGTGACCAATAGATTTCATCTGCTCAGTTACCTAGCTCTGGTAGGTCCCACTGGACTTAGGCACAGTCTTCTCTACTCTTGACTAACCTAAATAATTTTGAGTCATCTGCAAAATGTTGCTACCTCACTGTTTACTCTTGTTTCCAGACCATTAATGCACGCTCACCTCACTGTTCAACTTTATACCATATTGAACACTGACCATTTATTTCTAGCTCTTTGATTCTTTCTGCTAACCAGATTCTGATCCAGGACAGGACTGTGCCTCTCACCCATGACTCTCAGTTCCTTTTATAGCATCTCTAATGTTTTTTTTGAATGAGGTAGTGACCATGCTGTGATGGAGCCTAGAGGAAGTTCAAAGGCACAATGTAATGGCCCTTGCCTCTAGTAGCTCCCTGAGATCTACACAGGTCTTGGGAGATTTCTGGGTTTAGGAAGGAACCCTCTCTCACTTCCAAGGGTGAGCAAATCCCTCTGCCTCCCAGCTGAAGGACTGGGAGGAATCACAGAGGGTACAATAACCTGAACAGAAGACCCCACACACATAACTTTTGTTGCTCTGGGTTACAGCAGAGACACCTATACATATAGAACATAAGAGACAAATCCTCAGGACCGGATGGCACACACCTAAAAGTAATGAAGAAATTTAAGAATGAAGCAGCTAAATTGCTCCCCAAAATATGCAATCTCATTAAAATAAGCGATTGTTATAGAGGACGCTGATGTTGATTATGATATATAATAGTGTTGATTGGTGACCAGGTGGGTGGCCTTATAGATTACCTGTGTAGTGACTGATGCCCTCTCTGCCCAGAAAGCTGTTCTGGGACATTCAGAATTCAATCTGGGGCCATTTGATCTGCAGCTGCATGTGTTTCAACAATGCAACATTTCACCCATCTACCTAGAGCAGATTTAAATTCTTTTAAGCCTCGGCATTTAGACTAAAAGGAGACTAATGACGTTTCCCTGGACTGATTGTTTCTATCCCAGTAAATCTAACAGCACTTCTCATCTCCAGCTTTTTCTCTGTCATGTTAAGACTTTGGGCAAAATGAGGAAGAGCGATATCCTGTGATGTATGAAAGGAAGAGTTAATCTTAGTAACAAATGACTTTGGAGTATGAAGTATTGTCTTATCCTCCTGGAATATGTAGTAAGGTTCATGTCTTCTAGCAGAGGTTTCAGAAACTCTTCTAAAAAGGTGATTCGGACTACCAAGCATGTATTTATGGTGAGAAAATATGGGAAATTAGATAACTCCAGTGCGGATGGATGGGTTATGAAAGCTCAACGCACCGTGGTCTGGTCAGAGGTCAGGAAGATAAGCCTGATTGTTACAGACATACTGCTGTAAGGCACTTAGATAGCACTGGGAAGTCTACCAGAGACATGCCTGAGCCTATATTTATGACACTTTTTACTGTTGCAATATAAGATATCAGATGTAATTGCAGGAGATCTTAAGACCAAATCTAGACTATTTTGTAATAAATCCAGCAGATCTGGGTTATCTGGTTTCCAGGACCTGATCTTGTTATCGCAACACTAATAAGAGACTTTGACTAGACTCCTACGTAGGCCGAAGTGGTGGAAGGTCTGTGGGAGGCTAGGAAGGTCACTGTTATTTTGGGAAAGCATCTCATCTTGTTTAGGCTTGTTACTCAGTAGCCAAGCGGTCAGGTTCAGGTAATCTGGGGAGGGAAGGAGGAGCAATCCTTTGAATAAGAGCTGGCTGGGAGGATGGATTGGAGGTCTCTTGAAAATTCCACTAGGTCTGACAACCATAGCCAGTTTGGGTTGACTAGAATAATCATTGTTTCCTCCTTTTTGATTTTTCAAATTACCCTTCTTGCTACAGGAGGAAGACATGCAGAAGCGGATTTGGCCCTCTCTGGGCCAGAGCATCTGATCCCAATAATTTCTGGTCTGCTTCCCTAGTGAAGAAAAAGCTTTTTTGGCATGTTTTTACTGAAATAGATCTACCTGGGGATTGCCTAGCACCCTGGATATCAACTGGATTTCTTCATGATTTAGACACCAGTCTGAGGTCATTACCTGCTGACAATTTACCTGCTTTTGTGATCCCTTTTATGTGGAATGACCTGTTGGAACAGCTTAGGTCATTTAGGTCACTAGCTTAGGGACAGATCTAGTTATTCTTTCTCATGTCTTTAGTCCAGAGGAATCCATGAAATTCCTTCATGATCAGGCTTCCCTATGGCGTAATCTCTACACATGAGATCAGAAAACACAAGAGTTGGCAATAAAGATACATGGATGACACTCACTTTTGCGTCACCTCGGCTCTGTGCCTGGATTTTAGCGATCATCAGCTTTGGAGAGGAGAGAGGATGCAGAGGCCTCAACAAGCCATCCAGTCTCTCATCACCTTCCACTGGCAGAGTGAGTCCTATGGGCAGGGAGCAGTTGCATATAAGATCCCCTGAAAGGTACCACTTAGCCATTGCCTGGCTCTATTTGGGCAGGATTTAAACAGAGAGAAGGAGCTTAGTGTGAGCTCTGCTTGGGGAGCAATGCACACAAAATATTGGTACTGTAAGAGAGCGGATAAGGGGGGATTCTTCTCGCTGCCATCCCCAGAAGTACCTTTAAAATATGGGATTGCAATGGGTAGAGAAGGGTTGTGGCCCAATCCAGGACCCCTTGGGCAGTCTGACCTGTCTTTACTATTTGCAGGAAGAGAGATGCAGCTCAAATATCTTGGACAGGGTGAGAGGCTGAGATCCAGAAGGAAATCATCTATCTGCAAAACATTCGGCTGAAACCCACTTGGGAACAATTTCTGTGCAATCCCCATCCCTCTGCGACAGAAGCATCAAGACAAATTGTCTTAATCCAGGGTTAGCTTGACTGCCTGCAATTATTGTTTTTTCTTACAGTAAATAACTATTTCTTTTTTTAAAAAATCATAGAACCGTGTAGCGTATTGAAAGTACGACGGAAGACAACATGTTAAAGAGCATAGAACTATTGCTAGTTACGGCAAAAATAAATTAGAGACAAGACACCCTGAATGAGCAAATGAATGAATCTTCCGCCAAATCTTATTTAAAGCCTGACATAGTCTTGATTGGAACTACGGCTCACTCCAAGTACCTCCAGACTCGCTTGGCAGAATGACTGTCCAGTTTCTTTGATATGGATCGTATAGTCAGTATATTCTAATAAAGATAAACTCCAAACTCATTACCTTTGATACGCCTTGTTCTTGACCTAAATGTAATAGTAATTTTTCCTTAGGGTACATGATATACATGAAAAAGTTCAACTTCCTTTTAAAACACCATTAGAATATTTTACTGTATGTGGACATACACTCTGGTTACTCCTAAATGCTATTCTATTGAGTATAGTTTATATTCACTGGCAAAGCTAAATCTCAGGGGAAGCTAGAGAGGGAATGCAATTTCTAGTAATAACAGCTCACAACAGTGAATACTATCCACTTATCCCCACAATTTCCAGCTATTTTGGACTCCTTTCTGAATTAACCTTTCATATCAAAAGGAGCAATTCTGCACACTAGAGACTCCGACACAATTTCATGCATAATTTATTCACTCAGTTCAACATTAAACGCAGAGTCCTTGACTTTGTCAAGGTGGATTCTGTTGGCAGACTTCACAAGCAGCAAAACAGGAGAAATGAGATCTGCAACTCAACCTATTCACCTATTCTCTCTGGTAAAGAGGCGGTGGGGGGGAAGAGAGAAAAAACCCTACATGGTTGCACAATGCCCTGTAATCAGCGCAATCTTCTGCAAGCACGTTATTTTTTTCACGTTGTATTTTAGATTTTGAAATGGACATAACAAAAACAACAGACTTGAATCATTTCCCCTGCACTTTGCATTCACCTTGGGCCCGATCCTGCATTCTTTGTTCAACAAAAACTCCCCCACGAGTCAATGGGAGTTTTGTATGCAGGATTGGGCTCATTCTGTACAACCTTTGCATATGTGTGAAGGAACACCACACATCAGAGTATTTTTGAAAGGGCTTTGTTTGGAAATGACTCTGAAGTGTCAATGTGAACATCAGAAGTCTGAACACAGAAAAGGGAAGCTGCCATGCTTATTTCAAAAGAGTTTAAAATGATTGAAGTCATTGTGCATAGATGTATGCAACATGCCTCTTTTTTTCCCCCACTCGGAAAGAAATGTATTTTTGGTCATTCATCTGTACCAAATTCGGGACCCAAGAGATTGGTTTTTCATGCAAGCAAGTGGATTAAGAACACCTCCTGCTAGGCTACCACTGCCCTTTGCTGTCTATTTTCACTTGCACCTAAAGCAGGTTTGAACCAAGTATTCAAATGTGAAAAGGCTATTGCATTATTATTATACAGTATGCCCCTTCCGTGGACGGATTTGTATATGTCAGCTACCGGCAGGAGGTAGGTCCCTACACACCCGGTGAATCCCTTCAGAAATGGTAGCTACATTTCTAGGAAAGATTTTACTGCACTGCACATAAAGTGTTGCAGGTGAGGAGAAGTTGTCCAAATGCATTAACAAACATGCAGCTTTTCACCATAAGCAGCATGTCTATCTCAGGCCCCGCTCCAGCAAAGCACTTAAGCATGTGCTCAACTCTAAGCATATGAGTACACCCATTAACTTCAATGGGAGTACTATGCTAATCTAAATACCATACAACCTGGTAGCGTTCTGAGGCATGGATGGAATACATAGTGCTCAAAAAATATGCCAGGCAGTCCTATTAAAGATGATTTTGGCATTCATGATGCATCTTCCCAGTGTTGGTGGCATGCAGTGTTCACAGACTTGATTTCTACCTGCAGTGCTACACAAGACAAAGCCATGCAATAGGATGTGCAGAGCAGGTAATCTTTGACAAAGAGACTAAGAAACTTGCTACATTTATATATCTAAGTAACTAGAGGGAGAGGCTTTAGGAAGCCTGCATGGGGGGATATATGTATCCTCTGTTGCTATGCTTCATGGACATTCCATCAGGACAGTAGAGAGGGCTCTGGGGATGAAGTGAATTAGGAAAGCTGTGGAAGCATGTCCAGTAGATATGACCTATATGGATCAAATTTGCTGAATAGCTGTGGGCACAGTTCCTGTGGAGACTGTTGCAGATTACGGGCCACAGTAACACTCAAGGAGAGTTTTTGTTGCCCCTCTATGACTTGGGGGTCAGGACTATTCTGTCTCCCATAACCCCTGTGGAGCATCTGTGAAGAGAACTAATTTATTGGGGTTCTGCCATGGAAGAGCGCATTTGGGCTGAGCTTTCATCTCTTCATAAGTTTAAGACCAGAAGGGACCATTACATCATCTAGTCTGACCTCCCACATATCAAGACATTAAATTTCACCCAGAGAATCCTATGCTGAGCCCAATGACTTGCTAAACTAAAGCATTTTAGCTCTCAGGAGACTCATCTATTGTGTGCCACCGGCAGAGGACAGGAGAGAGACTTAGGCATCAATGTCACCAGAAGGGAACTGATTAGGTGACATATGTCCTGATGATCCTATCAGGCAACCCATGCTCCATTCTCCAGAGGGAAACAGAAAACTTCTAGTGTTGTCAGCCCATATGACCCACAGGAAAATTCCTGGTGGACAGTTAGACCCTGAGCACATGAGCACGACACACCGATCAGGCACCTAAGACAGTGGATTTTCCATACTACCTCAGAGCACCGGTTCACCACAACGATTTCTAGCTCTAAGGTTAGAAGGAAGAGGCTAACACACATGTCTCATTGAGCACCTGTGTAAGGTACACAGATATCTGACCACTTCAATAGAAGAACATAACTAAAAACATCTTTTGGCTCTAAGAAATCAACTCGAGCTGCACACAGACATTTTCAGCTCTCGTTTTCACAGGTTCACCTAAAAATGTCACTGGGATTTTCACAGCTGCCCAATGGAGGTTAGAAGCACAACTCGTCAATTTCAAAGGGAATTGTGCACCTAAACCCACCCCGTTCTTTATAAAATGTAATATCTTTTCCATGAAAAATATGGTACAGCAGTAATGACAGTACCTTAAACAGTTTTTTTTTTCCAGGTACACAAGAACATAAGAACGGCCATACTGTGGCCATCCACAATGGTCCATCCAGCCCAGAATCCTGTCTGCCAACAGTGGCCAATGCCAGGTGCTTCAGAGGAAATTAACAGACCAGGGCAATTATAATATGATCCATCTCCTGTCATTCAGTCAGAGCACTTGGTAGTCCGAGGCTTAGGGACACCAGAGCATGGTGCTGTATCCCTGACCATTTTGGCTAACAGCCATTGATGGAGCTATCCCCCATGATCTGATCTAATTCTTTTTTGAACCCAGTATTGTTTTGGCCTTCACAACATCTCCTGGCAATGTTCTACAGGTTTTAGTTACTCTAACAAAATTCCCATCTCCTCAGAGAGTGATCCTACTCCTGTTGAAGCCAATGACAAATCGTCCATTGACTTCAGTGGTGCAGCGTCAAGCGCTGATACAGTAATTCTTCAATCGTTTCATAACAAGGAATCCACAGCCATGAGGCAATAAGCGCCTCCAGCCAAATACCGAACACCTTCGACTCCCACTAGCTTAAATGGGAGTTCAAGGCATTGAGCCTCTTGCAGGATTGTGCTTGGAATGTTCTTTTGGTGGTTGCTGATAAGAAGCAACAGGAAGATATAAAATCAATTGCAGCATTATGTTTCAAGGATTTAATTTTCATGTCTTCGCTCCCATTCTGGTCCCTTCTTTAATCTCTTCACAGCAGGTACCCCGCCTGCCTCTACATATTTTAATTCAGTCACAGTAAGTCAGTTGCACAGAATGAGCAGTAGAGAGCAACAGCAATTCAATTATTTTCACACTCACTGCAGGGAGCAAGGATTTTAAACACCACTCCTTGCAGGTAATCTGTATCATTTCGTGTTCAGGATGCATGCCAAAGCTCTTTGTTTCTTTCCTATCAAATGCATAGGTCACAAAAGCCAGAGGTCAAAAAGCTCCTGGCCATTCAATTTTAGAAACGAATACAATCCCGGCTAATACAGATAATGTTACAGCTGAACCCACACTTCAAACTGACGTCATTTTCAGCCTCAAATGGATTGGCATTAGTACTAGAAATGTCCCTTACTTAAGGATGCCTATCATGGGTTATCAGCAGAAATAGAACCCTCAACCTTCAGAACCAAATGTTTGGGTAGCTAACCCTTCAGATAGAGGAGTTCCTCCATTAGCAGATATCAGTGGTAGGCTTTACTCTCCGATGGGACCACCCAATGGACAAGACAAACCAAATCTAGCTACCGTGCTAGATAATGCTTTGGAAGTGGAAAACTTTTGTCCTGATTCCCTGATTGTGTCATCAGTAGAAAGATATCTAGAGAATATCACCAAAGCAAAGACCTCTACCACTTCAGCTACAGAACTTGGTCCATCTTTTATAAATTGTACTAGACGGCTAGACTCTGTGGGGTCAGTCACAGAGGGCCACGTGTATACTTTGCCCATGTGTTGCTTTGGGAATCATAGGCTCTGATCCAAAGCCCATTGAAGTTAGTGGAAAAGCTTCAATTGACTTCTATGGGTGTGATCTAAAGTCCACTGAATTTAGAGATGAATTGTTCTCCTGATTAAAAAGTTTCAACGCTTCTAGATAGGAAACAGAAACAATACCATGTGATTTAGCGGTCCAGTCACACACCAGGAATAACAAATAGCCCCAACTAAATAGTTGAAATGAACAGTTCATGAACAATCCATGACTGAATATTTTTTTGCATATTTGCAAATGACAAAGAAATCAGGATACATCAGCAAACAACCTGTGGACAGGAAATAGGACTAAATGTATTTGCAAACAATACCACAACCAGCTCTAAAACAAATGTCCCCCTCCTTAAGATTGTAACCACTTTGGGCAGGAAATGTCTTTTTGTTCTGTGTTTGTACAGCATCTCATGTTAAACGGAATCCTGGTCCATGACTAGGGCTCCTAGATGCTACAATAATATAAATAATGAATGATTATTATTAATTAATAAACAAATAATAAGTGAGTTTACCTCCAAAGTGTCTGCTATTGGTCCCACTTTCACACTTATCTGTTTAACATGAGATGAGTAATCAGACGCTTCCTGGCTTTTCACTCCAAGATATGACTCTACTGCACATGCAGTTATTTTTCCATCATCTGGCAATGCCTCCACCATATCAAGGATACTGTGACCTTTAAGCCTGCCAATTAATAAAATCCTCTTGGCTCCAATCAGATGAACAAACATCCTGAGAACTTGGCCTATTCAAAGAATAGAACAAACTGTTAAAAATAACCATATTAAAGACAATACACTGTACATTGTTCACAATTAAAATTAAATCTAACTTCTAAGTGATCATCTTTTTTTTTTAAATCACATCTTAAAACACTTTAGAATAGGAGTTTAACAACAGAATCTGACAGCATCTCCTCTAAAATGCTGCTAACGACAACAGAATAAAGGTACTGGTTTTAAGTGTAGAATCTTTATCATCAATGCTGGTATTGTTTAAGTGCTTGTTAAATAGTGCTTGAAATATTGCATATTTTAACATTCCCCCCAGAAGAAAATGGCTTTAAGATGTCTCCTGTATTCTTTCTGGGACCAGGTTAAAAAAAAAATCACATTACCTTGCATTTGCTCTTAGAGTCATTATCCCTAGACAGCACCATCATTTAAGAAATTTATCATCAGCGCTGTCCTTTGAACAATGTATTAGTGTAATACATTACAAGAGTGCTTCACTGCAATGATGTATCACGGAAAAGATGGCAACATTTGGGAAGAATGAGTCCAGGAATAGATTTAGTGCAATAGCTTTGCAAGTGAACACAACCCCAAGTGTCGTTAGTTTGGAAAGGACCAATACTTGCCCCACTGCAAGCACACTTAAACAACCTCTGCCAACCTGCCATTTTTAATAAAAAAATTGCCCTTCACCCCATTAATCTGGTCTCTTTATTGTTTGTGAAAGAGGCAGAGCAGGTTTGAAAATTAGATTTTCAAGAAAAATGAAGAAGAATCCAACCATAGAAAAACCTCTTATTTAAATCCTTTTTGTCCCAAACACTTTCACATTGTCTGCCTACACCCATCAAACCTTCTCTCCGGATGCATGGGATATAGTGGGACGAGCATCATGGTCTTACTGGTATCTGGCATTCAAAGTTTGTAGCATGTCATTACGACTCGGACTGATGGACTTGCCTTTTAGATAGCCAGAGGTGCATTCTTTATGAGGCTTAACTTTCGTTTCAACTCCTGCCACGTTCGGTTGCCAGCCTTCAAGGGAGTCTGTTCTAAAAAGGAAACAATCAGCGGAGTGTTATTGTCTTGTACAAAATCTGCAAATCCCTCTCCTCCCCTCCCCCTCCACACACACATACACAATGACATGAGACAGGGCATGCCGGCAAATAATGGAATGATATGCAAGAACATTGGGGCCCGGAAGAACAACTGGTACCCTGAACGACAAGGGTCCCCAGAGGGCTCTGTAGCAGGCAAGCAGCATCACAAGAAGACTCTGCTGCGGTAAGTCCCAGAGCCTCCTATTCTCCACAAGTCACAGAATTCAGTGTCAATCTAGCTCCAGGATAGCAAAAACTCCCAGGCATCAGGTGGGCTGTGGTCATGATTTATATAAAACAGAACAGCTGTAAAGGAAAGGAGATCCCTCATTGAGAACTGATGTGTGGCACCTCCCCAGCTGTTCTTGGTATATTATCTCTGTCACCTCCATGGAACACTGCTCTTCTGGGCTGGCAACTCCAAAACGGAGCTACTGCCTTCAGAAGACTCCATTCCTTGGAGATGGAACTCATTTAACCTCCGCCCTGTAACCCGGGAAGAACCCACTGGACATCAGGAAACTCCATGAAGATCATCTTGGGAGTCGCCAGGCATTATTCCACAGAGCCTAACTAGCATACAGTGTATGCCAATCAAACAGGGCTAAATAAGGGTATGTCTCCACGGCAACTAAACACCTTGGCCTGTGTCAGATGATTTGGGCTTGTGGGGCTCAGGCTACAGGCCTGTAAAACTGCTATGTAAAGATTCAGGCTTGGGCTGGCAGCCGAGTGCTGGGACCCCGGGAGTAGTGAGGCTCTACTTTGGAAAGAAGACAGCATGGGATATCAAAGGAGGCAAGAGCCACCAGGCAGGTGAGATTCCCCCATCTGAAGAGAATAGCTGCCACCGCTGTCAATCCCAGGAGGCTCGTGACGCTTCTGCAGGCCAGAATTTTACGCCACGGAAGCTATTTTTACTCTCCTCCTGCCCCCAACCTTCAGTAAAATGAGAAAGAATTCATAACCCATATCAGACACACTCAGATAATCCAAGCCTTGACGAGCTGAACATTTCCTATAACCTCTTTTCTGCCCCTCACAAATGCTTTAACAACTTTAATAAGATAATGTATAGCTATTATCATACAGCTAGCGCAAGTCAAACAACTATCAGCTATTATTTCAGCAACAGAACTAATGCTCAGCGTTCCCGTAATCCACAGACTGGAACAGTTTACACATTGTCAATTTCAGAAAGAACTGGCTTTTTCCACAGATCAGAATTTATGCTGATAGATGGGAACTATTTAGCAGACCCTACACACCCAGGTAATATGCTGCAGCTCAAAGAGGAATAATGAGGGTATCAACTGGACTTCTGAATTAATGATACCTAAAATTAGTTTAATTAATTAGTTTAGTTACCAAAATAATTTAGTTAGCAGCATAATTAATATTTGTAGAGCACTTTTGAGATAAAAGCTCTACTGCATACAAAGGCAATTATTGCTGGGCTGAATTCTCAGGCTCCTAATATGTTTTCTATAGAAAGTTCATCTGTGTTTACTCCTAACTGGAAGCAAATAGAGAACGGCGTTTAAAAAAACCAATGGCTGCATTCGAGCAGGATCTCCAATGTTGCAGACTGTTAAAAACCACAGCTTGTTGTTCTTATTAGTGGTTAAATCCTGACATTCTTTCTGAGGTCTTGATCCTGCAATGAGCTCCACATGGGGGGGATCCCTGTGCCTGGACAGAGCCCCAGTGAAGTCCATGTGAAGGTCAAAGCAGAATTGGGGCCTTAGCTATTAACCAATTGTTTTGCCAAGTCCTTCCTCAGACAAACTCCCTGGTTTCCCAGGAACAGAGAAGAATCAAGCCCCTTCTTTCTTGGCTCTCCTAAAACCAGTCCAAAAAACCATTGCACTGTGGGTTTTTAATGAGTTCTAAAAGAGAAGAAAACTGTTAAATGGTACGCATATGGTGAATCTACCAAGGGGAGCGGTGGATTCACCATCTCTTGAAGTCTTCAAATCAAGACTGGGTGCCTTTCTGAAAGATATGCTTTAGTCAAATACAAGTCCTGGGGCTCAATATGGGTAACTGGATCACATTCTATGGCTTGTGTTATACACAAGGTCTCTTCTATTCAGGTTGTTATACCATGTTCATCACCACAGTATCTGAGTGTCTACCATTAGTGCATTAAGGAACATGTCTAACATCTGTCTTGGCCTGGTCTACACTAGGGGAGGGGGATCAATCTAAGATACGCAACTTCAGCTACGAGAATAGCATAGCTGAAGTCGACGTATCTTAGATCGACATAGAATCACTTACTTCGCATCCTCACGGCGCGGGATCGACGGCCGCCGCTCCCCCGTCGACTCCGCTTCCGCCTCTCGCCGTGGTGGAGTTCCGGAGTCGATGGCAGAGCGATTGGGGATTGATTTATCGCATCTACACTAGACACCCCCGATAGATCGATCACTACTCGCCGATCCGGATGTTTGTTTTCTCATCCTCTCCCCGGTGCAGTTTTGGTTTGGATGTTTTTATTATTATATTTTAAATATATAATATATAACAAACATGTAGCAATGTGTGTGTGTTTGCACACACGTCCCCCACCCCACGTAGGTACATTGCTTTGTGTTTGTGTTAGAGAAGGCCAGGTTAAAGAAATGTGTCTTGCACTTTACAGTGGAAGGAGGTGAGGTGGTTGTTCCTGCAGGAGTTTATTCCACAGTCTTGGGGCAGCCCTGAGATTATGGGTCCCTTAGCCCCTTAAAATCTACGGCTTTAGGGATCAGACCATGAGACAAATGCACAAGGTAACAAATAAATCTCATTACTTCTTTGCAGATGCCATTGCGTCCAGGTAAGGGTCCAGTCCAACAGCAACCTCCAGAGCTTTCTGTAAATAATGCTTTAGCTGTTCGGGAACACGCGAGTCACTGTGTGCTATTTCTCTAGCTTTCCTAAGGTTCTCAGCGATGAGCCCCATTGGTGTTTCTGAAAGAGAAAACAAAAGAGGAAGTACTTTACAAACGGAATGTGGCAGTACCTGGTCCAGTGATTTTGTGACTGCTCGGGGTTTAATGGTTGTCCAGTGGAAAATGGGGGGGGGGGGGGGAGAAAGGGAAGAAGCAAAATTAAAACTTTTCTGGTTTTGAAACTGGAAACCAAATTTTGTTTTTTTGACAAAATGAAAACAAAATAAAACAATTCCATAAAACATCCAAACTAAGTAAAAACAAAAAAAATCCAGACATTTTTATTGAAAATATTCATCGAAAATACATAGAATGTTTCAACTTGCTCTTGTAGACGTCAAGACCTTCTGCTCCAAAACATGCAGGCCCCTCTCACCTGACTTGAAGGAAAATCTCCATTAACTGTAGAAACAGCCACTAAAGGGCATTTGATGTGCACATAAACCACTGGTGAGTGTGTTACAGGATCCTTTCTGTGCCTGATTTACAGGGGCAGAGTCTGTTATAGCCCCAGCAAGGAAGCCTCGGCTTTTCAGTTTATGATTCTAGCTCCAGCGGTCCTGATTCAATCCCTGTGTTTCTCCCAAGATGGAGTTGTTGCTCTCTCTTGCGCGCGGTCGCACACATACACACACACACATGACATTCTGTCTGGTACAGGGCAGTGGTATGCACGCACACAGTATTACACATTCCACCAGTCAGACAAAGTTTGTCTTAAAGCACCTGGGTGTTTAAAATGAATATGCTGGCACTGGTCCATGATTCAAACTGTTCATTAGCGATGGTCAAAAATTTTTGACAAAACAGTTTTTTTTGGACAGGAGAGACTGACTCTACAGCTTGGTGCTCGGGGCACTCTCGTGGGATGTGGGAGAACCAGGTTCAAGTCCCTGCTCCAAATTAGGGACTTTGGGGGGAGGACACCCAGGTCACACTCCCATAGCACATGACAGCTTTAAGCACTGGGCTGTTGGCTTCTCTGGGGTCGCCCTTTCTCTGCGTTAGATTCTGTGAACATTTTTGAAAGGTCTGTTTTGTCTCACTGATGAACGGGAAAAACTTCTGAAATCTCAAACATTTTCACAGGTTGGGAAAACTGTTTGGGAAAACCGTTTCTTGCCCCGCTCTGCTGTCACTGAACTATACTGTATTCAGCTACAGGCACAGAAATCAGCACCTTCTGCTTCAAAAACACTTGAGTTAAAGCAACTGCGCTATTAAGCACTGCAGTGTTAGGACTTCTATCTGTAGCAGTAAGTCATCAGCAGGGACTGAACATGGAGGCTCTGATTTTCAAAGCACTTGAGCTAAAGAACCACTTCTGGTAGGTTAGTGACAGGAGCAGACTCTCAAACCTCTCTACATGATCAAGGAGAGTAGCTGCACTGTATCTGGGAGTGAGCCTCCCAGGCCAGGTTCCACTGACTTGTGCGGTCTCATGCGAACGCACTAAAAATAGCTGTGTATTCCTTGCTGCTCAGAAGGGAGCTCGGGCTTTCGAGGAGACAAAGAAACACTCCCAGATCTTTTTCATGAACCAGCCATGGGTGGCGATTCTGTGGGTTGTCTGGGGCTGGAGCACCCACAGAAAAAAAAATAGTCACAGCTGTTCGGCAGCTCGGGGAGGAGCTTGGGGGAGGGCGGAGATCAGCGAGCGGGGACCTCCGGGAGGGGTCAGAAAGAGGCGGAGTGAGGGCAGGGCCTTAGGAGAAGGGGCAGAGTGGGGGCCTTGGGACAGAGCGGAGCACCCCCAGGGAAAAGTAAAAGTCGGGGCCTATGAAACCAGCCACTATCAGATAAGATGCTTGCAGTGACATTTCTTCAGGTAGAGAGAAGCAGTGACACACACACACACACACACACACACACATCACACCAGCCAGTCCTGCACAGAGCATTTCCAATAGCAGCTCACTCAAGGCTAGGGTGACCAGATGTCCCGATTTTATATGGACAGTCCCGATATTTTTCTTTTTCTTATATAGGCTCCTATTATCCCCCACCCGTCCTGATTTTTCACACTTGCTGTCTGGTCAGCCTACTCAAGGCGCCCAGTTGCAAAGTCTTAGCAGGTGATATTCGTGCTGCCTTTTTTGCACTGATTCTCACTGACGGCTTCTAGTACCGTACAGTGAAAATCACATGACAGGGGATATGGGGTGGGGAGCATGGAACGCTCCATAACAGCAGCAGTACGATCCAGTATAACAATAGATTCACGTTAGCAGAATTCTTCCAATCTCCATTTGTCAAACCGCATGTTATGCTGTGAAAGGATCTGACGACGGCAATTTCAGGGCAGGACAAATCAAGCCATTTTAACACAAGGGTCGGGGGGTGGACCTGTTTTCTGAAGGGCAATGTTTTAGTCTCTCTGTGATAGAAAAGCTGCTAAAGAACATCACAGCAGCAAACAGGACCAAAGGGCCACAGCCTTGGCTCCCGGGAGCCTGATCAGCACCACAATCTGCAGGGAGTCCGGGATGGATGGCCACACCCACCCACACGTAGTACTCTTGGGTGGGGAGTGGTCTCCTCAACAGGGAGGTCTGCAACTACATGCCTCCACCTGCTGACTTACAAACTGTGCCTGAGCCGAGGATGAGGACAAGGTGCAACAGCCGGCGAGCTGGTCACAGAATGACTGGCAGCAGGATTCCATCTCCCCCGATGACTGAAGAGCGTTCATACGAACAGCTCATAGGCAAGCCCCTGCACACTGACCTCACTCCCCAGCAGAAGCACCAGGCGGGCGGAGCAGGTCAGAGCTTGTGGGCGCCATTTTTCCAGGGCCCCCCCAATTGACCGGGGCCCCGGGTACAGGCCTCGTTGGCCCAGTTGCTAATTCTCCACTGCGGAGGGTGATCTGTTCTGAAGCTGTCACAGTAGACAAATGTGGATAATCTGACCCCACATTAGATCTCATCCTGATCTCGAATACGTAGAAATTGGCTTAAGCCCTGAAGCATGAGGTTTAATATCCCTTGCAAAAATGTTTATCATTAATTATGATAACTCTGCATATCCACAGAAATGTCTAATCCCTTTTTGAATCTTACTAAATTCTCAGCCCCAACAACTTCTGGTGGGCATGAGTTCCCTGGTCCAATTACATGTTTGGTGACAGTCTATTTGAATTTGCCACCTTTTAATTTAATGGAATTAAATTATGTTCTTGTATTGCAAGGGAAGGAGAAAAGACACTCCGATCTATCTTTTGCAGAGCATTTCTTATTCACTCTGAACAAGCAAAGGTTTTATTGACAATGCAGGAAAAGAAAAGGGTTTGCCTCCAGTCTATGATTTTAGTTTGAGTAACAGACGCAGATTCAGTTAATTCTCCAGAACATTTGCCTGCCAATCAAAAGAGATTTTGTAACTCAACCCCACCTTTATTATAACACCAACCTCAGGTGCCAGGAATTGTGAAATGGAGAGAGATGGTGAGAGCTACGTGCCAACATCAAGTCCATAAACATTACACAATCCCCCCAAGGAAGTGCTACACTTATTAATGCTACCTGGGCCCTACAGCAGAGGTCAGAATTGCTTTAGTTTATGCAAGCCCCAGACAAGTCCGATCAGGACACAATTCATGGCTAGCTACCTATCAAAGGCTACATATAATTTTAAAAGTTCAGAGTAGTATTTCTACTCTGCATAATCTAGGTAAAGTGATAAGAAAACATTGAAGCAGCCACTCCTCTCCTTTGTTGCTTTGGGGAAGGACCTGTCATTTTTTGATTGCTTGGTTGTATAACACCAAGCACAAAAAGACTCCAAACTGGTTGAGGCTTCTAGGCACTATCACAACACAAATAATAATAACTCCCTCCTTTTCAGTGTTCACCACACATATTTGACTCTATTTTCTTTTTTCTTCCCTAAGTTTCTCTTGAAGACAGCAGATCCCCCCACAATCTCCTTTCGACACCTGTCTTCCTTCTCTTCACCCCATTCCCCTCTTTCTACCTTTCTGCACCCTCCGCAGCCAATCTAGCAACATAACTTCAATGTGCGTGTGTGGGAGGGAGAAACTGACTAGCCAGAAGTTGGATAACACTCCCAGATCCAAAGCTGAAAAGAAGCCCCATCACAAGGCAGGCAGAAGCTACTTGGAGCTGCTGGTAGCTGCCCGCTGAGTGGCAGCACCTTACAGAAGAAAACAATCCAGCAGTTCTTAAAACAGAACCACCGCTGTTCAGCATCAACCAGCATGCCCCAGTTGCAAGTTGAGAACCCCATCTTTTTTTTTCCATAGAAAGGAAGCTGAATCAGAGGGAGGTTATAACTTCTGGATAGAGCCGAGCTAATTTGGGACAGACTTAGACAATCTTGGATTCAGATAAGCATTTAGGAAACTCAAAAGTCAAAAAAAAAAAAGAGAGCAGAGCACGAGGGACCCTCTGTATACTTTGTGTCATAGACCTAGAGCCGCATTCTTTGCCAGTATAATAAGGTGTAATTCCATTGACTCCATCGGAGCTGTGCCAATTTGTGCCAACGGAGAATTTGGATACATTCAGAATTCAAATAGACCTGAAGTTTGGGCAGATGATGAAAGGGTGGAAAGATAAAAGGTGAAAGACCCAAGTCAACCTTCTTCTCCTACACTCACCTCCAGTGCAGAGTCAATGACTATACATATAAAATGAGGGGATCTAAATTACCCGTTACCACTCAAGAGAGAGGTCTTGGCGTCATTGCGGATAGTTCTCTGAAAACATCCACTCAATGTGCAGCGGCAGTCAAAAAAGCGAACAGAATGCTGGGAATCATTAAGAAAAGGATAGATAATAAGATATCATATTGCCTTTATATAAATCTGTGGTACGCCCACATCTTGAAGATGCGTACAACTGTGGTCACCCCATCTCAAAAAAGATATATTGGACTTAGAAAAGGTTCAGAAAAGGGCAACTACAATGATTAGGGGTACGGAATGGCTGTCATATGAGGAGAGATTAATAAGACTGGGACTTTTCAGCTTGGAAAAGAGACGACTAGGGGGATATGATAGAGGTCTATAAAATCATGAGTGGTGTGAAGAAAGTAAATAAGGAAGTGTTATTTACTCCTTCTCATAAGAACTAGGGGCCACCAAATACAATTAATAGACAGCAGGTTTAAAACAAACAAAAGGGAGTATTTTTTCACACAATGCACAGTCAACCTGTGGAACTCCTTGCCAGAGGAGGCTGTAAAGATCAAGACTATAACAGGGTTCAAAAAGAACTAGAAAAATTCACGAAGGATAGATCCATCAATGGCTATTAGCCAGAATAGGCAGGGTTGGTGTGCCTAGCCTCTGTTTGCCAGAAGCTGGGAATGGGCAACAGGGGATGGATCACTTGATGATTATCTGTTCTGTTCATTCCCTCTGGGACACCTGGCATCGGCCACTGTCGGAAGACAGGATCCTGGGCTAGATGGACCTTTGGTCTGACCCAGTATGGCCGTTCTTATGTACTTACAAGTGAAGGCTTGATCCAGCAAAAACACAAGAATGTGGGTAAGATTAAATCTTTGCAAGATCAGACCTGTATAGCATCCACTGGGAGGCTTGAGTTATAGGCTCAGATGGACCCTGTCTATTATATGAAATAAAACAGGAATCCAAGGGTATTATCTAACTCCTGGTGAATCAGTTTTATTGTTACACAATGAAGCTGGATTGAAGGGGAAAGAGGGTGAAGTAGAAAGAGGTGAAGAGTTTGCAGGCTGGGCAAGTAAACAGAGGCGGGGGGGGGGTTCTTGGAAGTGCTAAGTGTAGCGATCAGGGGGGAGATCTTGTCTTCAAGAGAAATGGGAAAATATTGTCAAATAAATGCCTATTAGTGATAATCTGGCATAACAGGCATCAGAACTTGCCTTAAGATAGTTATGTTCTTAAATGTTTGCAAGGTGAGGATCTACAGCTGGGGAAAGGAAGGAGAAAGAGGAGTGGATGGGGGATCCTGAAAAGAGAAAAGCAACTTAATTAATTACACACAATCACTTAGGGAATCATTATTATTTGTGAGTAATTATGTTCAATAACTTTTTTATTTCATGTGCATCGTTTAAATTCAGGAATTTTACCACAATACTCTTTTTTTAAAGGGCAGTGCCTTGTTTAATACATGATTTATAGAGAGACCACCATAATCATTTGTGTATGCTGGCATGCACCATGTGCTACATACTTCCCAGACAAAGAAGGGTTCCTGAAGGAGCTCAGAGTCTCAGAACAGACGGACGATAGGGGAAATGGGACAGACAAATAGGGATTTAGTAGTCCGCATGGCAGAAGTGGGAGCTGATATGTGCGATGGGTGGGGACTGTAAGGATGAACTCAGAGAGGTTGTACCGTACATAGGGACCCATGGTGAAGAAGGCAAAGAGATGATTGTGCACCAAGCTAACAGATGCCAGCAGTAGTTTGGATTTTGCAAAGACAAAGCCAGGGATGACTGGCCATATGGCCCATTTTTTCTGAACCCCGGAGGTATGAGGGGAGCAGACATTGGATACGGCGGTGGCTGGTTTGCATGTATGATTCCAATTCTGGGGCCATCTCTATTTCACATGTCCCACACTCTTATTCCTTCCTTATAGTAACTAGGGCCATTTTATAACCACAATCGGGGCCAGATTTTCCAAACAGCTCCAAAAAAGCCCTTCCCTCCTCCCCTCCATTTAGTCACCAAAGTAAGGTCTGGATTGGCAGAATGGCTCCGCACGTTTGGGGCTAAATCCATTTGAAAATCTGGCCCTAAGTGTTACAATGAGAGTGTTACAATGGGATGAGCTGAGCACTTGACAATCTAACTGAATCAGACACTTCGGGATGGTTTTGGCAGTCCGCCTCAGCGATGCATCTCGGGCATTGGCAACGTCTCCCTGCAACATTCACCAGGTCTGATTTCATAACTGTACACCCACTGAGACTCTTTCCCAAGTATCTGTGTTCACATAAACCACAAGAGCAAAACTCAAGCGGTTTCTTTGCATCAGCCAAAGTCTAAGAATAGAATCATATACATAAAGGAGAAGCTGGATTCTACTGAGAATTTCTGGGCCAAATTTTGCAGTTGGAACCCATATATATTAAAAGTCCACAGTACCAAAAGGGATCATGTGGTCTTCAAATGGCTGATCCTGTGCTTTCAGCAGAACTCAACAGCCAGAGGAAATGAGAGGTTGCTTGACAAAGGATCTGATCCAAACCTCTTTGAAAGCAATGAAAAGACTCGCATCGACTTCAGTGAACTTTGGATCAGACAGTGTTACATTCTCAGTCCCTGTGTACTTCAGGTGGGTCAAAACTCTGAGGACCCTTGCACTGAAACATTTCCAGACATGAGGTATTTAGTATGAGGTAACAGGTGACCCAGGAAAGCAAGAGAAAACACAAGTTGACAATAGCTTCTCTTTTACCTGTTACCTTCTTTGCAGTGTTACTGAAGAGCTGAGAACCCTTAGGTACTCATCTGCCTATGATAGGTATGTCCTGAAGTCAGGATAGCAAGGCTAGTAATATAAAGAAAATAATTTTCATAGATGAAAATGGAATGTCATATATAATGTTTTATGTTGAGAACCTGATGCACAGTCCTGAGAAATCAATGGGAGTTTATTGACCTCAGTGGACTTTGAATCAAGCCAGGATGGGTAAAAACAAATGATTTTTTAAAAAATTGAATTTTCATTTTAATCAGATTTTATTTAAATATTTTTTTAAATAAACCTATTTGAAAATAATGTCAACCAATATTAAGGCTTAGATTTACTATAATAACCTACTAAAATCTTTTAAATTTATATAAAATAATAATGTTCGATCAGTAGGTTTGCTGCCAAAGCTTTAAAGAAATTCAAACTACTGAACTGGTAAAAATAACTGACTTGGCACCTGGAACCAGAGCTTGTTGAAGTGCTATACCAGCTTCTGACAGAAGTAGCCTTTTCTGCAGGTGCAGACAGAATATTTCCTTTGTTTCAGTTTATTCAACCACTTCAGTTCCATGACTAGTTAATTCAAAGTTGAGAAACTGATAAGGAGTTGAAAAAACAGGAAAGCTCATTTTGCTCTTCTGATCTATGAATAAAAAGTAGATGTGAAAGGATGAGATCTCCTAGTTCTAAAACCTCAAAAGAGCTGCTGACCAGAAATAATCTGTTCAATTTATAACTATTGTTCATACTTCCTTGGTTTAATAAATCAGTTTTAAACACGAACAGGTTTTAATAAAGTTATTTCCACTTTCCTTAACTAATAATTAAATAAGAAATGCACCATTTACCATTTTCTAACATAAAAAAGGTAAAATTTAAAAACCTTAATAAGGTATGTTGCTTTAATAAGGTATGTTGCTTTAATAAGGTATGTTGCTTCAATAAATGTGTATCGATTTAGTGTATACTCCTGGTTAGTAAAAAGAAAACTTGGAAACTATATATTAAAACACCCAAACTCAAGTGGTATAATTATGCAGTGAACGTTAATGATTCAAATAAATAAAAAAATAAAACATTTTGAAATATATCCTAGCTCAGGGCAATAAAGAAGAGGATTTGCTATCTGAAGAAAACAACTAGCTAAGAAAGACGTGTTTCCATAATACTGGAGAATGCCCCTAAAAAAATGGGGGGGGGGAAATCGTCAGCTGGTGTCAATAGTCAGATACCGACAGTGATTTCAACAAAGCTATAACAATTTATACCAGCAAAGCTTCTGCCTGAAAGCACGTGTGCTTTTGAGAATAAAGATGATCCAGACTAGGAAACTAAGACAGTTTATACCAAGTGCTATATGAAGTGGAGAGAATCCACTGCTCTTTTAACTAGGTTGTCAATAGTATTCTCCTAAATCTTTGCTAGCACTTCCTTGTATGGCAAGGTCAGCTGGAGGATATGATTTACCGTCTGCCAAACATGTGACTTATTTCCCTATGAGGGAAAAAATGGATTGTGTCCATGTTTTAATTGGATCTAGAATGACTCACAGAGGGGGAACCCCAAAGAGACCGGCTGAGGACAGTTTGCATTGCTAAGAGTTCTGGGATATTCCCAGAACAACAGGAAACCCACAGATTCAACTGGCATCCTAGTTCTTCCTGCTCTGCTTGCCACTCCAGACAAAAGACAACCACCTGTCCCCAATAAATCATTCATGTGCATTCCCAGCACCAATGCCTTCCCTCCCCAAACGGAAAAGGGGGAACCGATTGCTCTTGCCTGGAACCCCAAACTCTGCAAAAAGGGCACCCTGATTGAATGCAGCAGCAGGAGGAGAGGTTTACCTGTGGGGCGGTGCATGACGCTCCCGTTCAGCCAGATTCTGGGGGATGCTGCTGTCTCTGTAGCTGTGCAGTGCTCTGCTTGGCAGTGTGCATCCGTCTCCACGTGAGGGGCAGGGCTGAGATGGGGAGCACGTGGGCAGAGGCAGGCGAGCCTGTGGTTGCTGCTGGTTATGGAATGCTTGCCCCTGGCTTGGGCTGGGTTTCTTAGCCCCAGCTGCACCAGGCAGTGCCCGGGCTACTCCCTCCCCCAGGCATTTCCAATAGATGCACTAGGGCTGGGGAGAGCGAACCGCCTCACACAGAAGGCAGGGGAGTTTTGGCATCTATTTGTTTTATGTAAGTTGTTTGCTGGCCACAGGGCCCCATGTCTGGGGTTTGGGAAGTTCTGGGGCTAGGGGAGAAAAATCGGCAGTTACACAACCTTAGGGCTGCACAGTACAAAAGACTAGAGGTACGCCCCAACCAAACGCCCAGAGGTGAGTTGTGAGGGGGCACGCGTCCCCCCCCAGATTTCTGCCAGGGTTTTGTGCCCTGCCGAATCCTGCTGCATACCACCAGACCCTTTAAATTGTGACACCCCCCCCACCCTTCCCCCGCCACTATCAACAGTTACATGTCGCCTCTGCAGAGCCCCAAAGTCGGGAGGAATTTGAAAGCCCCATAGCCCGCACTACATTTCCTAAGGGGTCTCTAGCTTTACAAGAGCAGGGCGTCAGGGTGCCTATAGTTCCGAAGGCATCTCTGACGCAGTGCCTGCTGAAACACCACTGCCTGATGCTGGCGATATTGCCATGTATCGGCCTGTGCGGGATCACCCTAGTTTGGAGAAAGGGCATTGAGGAGCTGGCAGGCGAGCTCTGACGGGCTAGTGGGATCTTCAGACTTTCCAAACCCGGGTCAGAGCTAGACCTTAGAAGCTACATTGGTCGGGTTAGCCACGTCAGCCCTCTCTTTGAATCCCGACGCCCCCCTTCTCCAGCACATCAAACATAAGCTGCTGCTCTTTCCTTTCAAGGGCCTGCACAGTCAATCCTGGCCAGACCTGTCATCTTTCGTTTGTTATCAGGCCGTCGCTGCTCACCTCCAGTCCCCGAGGATCCCATTGCCCACCTGTTAAATTTCCAAACAGGCACCTTCAAGCCTTCTCCCATTCCTCTCTACGCCCTTGGGTGGGGCTCCCTGTAAAGATCCACACATCCACCTTCAAATCCCTCCTGAGAACTTTCCTTTGCCCAGATGTCTGCAAAAGAATGGACAAAACATAGGCCGCTGGTGTGTTGAGAACAGTCTATCATGCTAACCAGTACTGTCGCACTGTTTACTTGTACTCCCCTGTCTGTCTGCATCCATCTGTCGCCTTTTGTCTTATTCTTAGATGGTAAGCGCCTTGGGGCTGTGGCAGCTTTTTTGTTCTGTTTGTACAGCACCTAGCACCACAGGGTCCTGGTCCAAGACAGGCACTCCTAGGTGCTACAGTCGTACAAATTATCCCTTCCCAGATGGGGAAAGTGAGGTGCAGTGCAGTTTAAGTGATTGGTGCAAGGCTACCCAGTGAGTCAGTGTCGGAGTTGAATTTAGAACCAACATCTCTAACCATTAGAATCTACTGATAGCCATGTAACATCCACTGCCCCTAAAGGCTTCCATTCTGCTGGTCCAGGCTGGTACGGTAGGTAATGTACCAGGTCAAGCAATGCAAGGTCCTGGTGGTAGATGGTGGTCATAACTAGCCCGACATTTGAGACTAGCTTGCCAACATTTGAAGTGAAACAGCAGATATATCACGTCTCCCAGAAAAAAGCTGAAAAAAATATAAATGGGAAATAATAAAATGTGCAGAACAAAATCATAAAAGGAAAAGCAAATAAAATATCTCTGACTTCAATCTCTTACTGCTATTAATCAAAACAGACAAAACTAAATAGATCAACCCCCTTAGATACCTAAGATTATCCCCATATGTCACTTAGTAAACTAGGAGCCAAATTAGATCTTATAGCCCCTATAGAAACTGATGCAGCCTGCATATGGATTGGGAGTTAATAATTTTAGGCAAGTTTTTAGTATTGTTAGGACCAGAGCTGATGCTCTAACCATTCCACAAATCATCTCTCCACGGGTTTGCTGGGTGACCTTGGACATGTCTTTGCTCCTCATCCTTCAGTTTTGCCATCTGTAAAATAGGGATAAATCTATTAACTTCCTTTGTAAAGCACTTTGAGATCTACTGATCAAAATTGTTATGAGAGCCAGGTCTTCTTGTTATTAATAATAATTAATAATGCTCTCCTTGAGGTCAAACTTACTTAAAAGATTTTATCCTAGGAAAATTCGGATTCTATTTTAATAGCCTTTTCCAGGCTAAGTTTGCTGGTCTAAATTTCAGAAGTGGTTTTCAATTTCATTTAGCCGTTCACTGAGCTGTAAATATTCTTAGAGTTGCTAAATAATTCTTGTTTTATGGCTACTTGAAAACTAGTGTTCTTATAGTCTGTGGTTTTAGGCATGTTTTTAATTTTCTTCATCTTTGTTTTTCAAGTTGCTATGCAACTCCCCTATCTTATACAGTAGCATTATTTTTCCCCTCCAAAATAAAATCTCTCAGTAACACAGACAGTGTGTTCTGTGTTGCTAATTATTTGTCATTTCCCCATTGATTTTGTTCATTTCCTTAAGCGGTTTAACCCCTGGTCAGTCTACTTTTACTTTGTCTAGGCTGTTCTAATGTTGTTTGTGTCCATGCTATCTAAATGATTTTGTTTCTACCTGGAATTTGACTTGAAACTTGGCTTTAGTTTAAAAGAGCTGGTTGAGGAGCTCGCTGGATCATTAATGTTGAATTTCAAAAAGTCTTGGAGCACTGGGGAAGTTCCAGAAGATTGGAAGAAAGCAAATGTTGTGCCAATTTGTAAAAAGGGTAAATAAGACAACCAGGGTAATTATAGGCCCGTCAGCCTGATGTTGGTCCTGAGCAAGATAATGGAGCAGCTGAAATGGAATTTGATTAATAAAGAATTAAAGGAGGGTAATGTAATTAATGCAAATCAACATGGGTTTATGGAAAGTAGATCTTGTCAAACTAACCCAATTTTTTTTGTTTTTTTATTAGTTTACAAGTTTGGTTGAAAAAGTTAATAGCACTGACATAGTATCAGAGGGGTAGCCGTGTTAGTCTGAATCTGTAAAAAGCAACAGAGGGTCCAGTTTTTAATCCTTTAAAGTATGCCATGTTAATTTTACATTATTCCAGTTTTTTAATCAAAACGTCATGCTGTACCAAGTCAAATACCTTACAGGAAGTGTAAGTATATTATGTCAGTACTAAGCAACCGAGGGTCCAGTGGCACCTTTGAGACTAACAGACGTATTGGGAGCATAAGCTTTCGTGGGTAAGAACCTCACTTCTTCAGATGCAAGTAATGGAAATTTCCAGAGGCAGGTAGAAATCAGTATGGAGATAATGAGGTTAGTTCAATCAGGGAGGGTGACGTGCTCTGCTAGCAGTTGAGGTGTGAACACCAAGGGAGGAGAAACTGCTTCTGTAGTTGGATAGCCATTCACAGTCTTTGTTTAATCCTGATCTGTTGTTTTACCTTTGTCTTGGAACTGATGCGACCACTGCTGGAATATTGTGCAAAGCTCTGGTGTCTACAATTCAAGAAGGGTGTTGACAAACTGAAGAAGGTTCAGAGAAGAGGCAAGAGAATAATCAGAGGAATCGAAAATATGCCTTATAATGATAGACTCGAGGAGCTCAATCCATTTAGCAAACAAAGAGAGTGTTAAGGGGTGACTTGATTACTGTCTAGAAGTACTACAGGGGGGAACAAATATTTAATAATGGGCTCTCCAATGGCTGGAAGCTGAAGCTAGACAAATTAAGACTGGAAATAAGGTGTAAATTTTTAGCAGTGAGAGTAATTAATTGGAACAATTTACCAAGGGTAGTGGTGGATTCTCCATCATGGACAATTTTTAAATCTCCCCACCACTGCTGCTTGTGTTCCCTCTTTGCCTCTTGCACACAGAGTGGGGCTAGCAGTTAGATAAATCAAAGGTCCTGCCCAACAAAGGAATTCTTGAAACGACATTGATGTTTCATATAAATTATTTGTCTTTCATAACACCCATTTCACTGCAGGGCATCATGTGAGAAGCTAATTTATGGATTTGTATTGTATTTCCTAAGCGTTATAAAACTAACCAATTATACAACGCTAGCTTGGGTCCTACATGTGTCTCTGCGTGAGTTGTACACCTCTGACTCGTGTCCTCAGATTAGATAATACTAGTTTTATAATTTCCTCCACCCACCCACACACACAGTACCAACAGGTGAGGAGTAGACAGGACCTCCTCTTCCAAAATATGGTCAAACTGGAGCCTTTAAAAGTGGCTGGAAGGCACTCACTTAGGTGAGATCTCTCAAGATAGAGATTTCATCTGCTGGAAAGATGCCGGTGTCTGAAGAGATCTTAGCCAAAAAGGCCACAACAGTCATGCCTGAGAATCCCAGACAGACTGATTTTCAGCTGGTGCGGGTCAAGAGCACTTGGTGTCGCATCAAGAAGGGGGATGTCACATGCAACTCCGAGGATAAGATAACCATCTCACAGGCTAAAATGTAAGTATAAAAGCTTGCGCTAGGAGTACTTGCTAAAATCTGAGGATGGGCTAGCCATCAATCTGGCTTGAGTTAGTCATGTTATATTATCTTTCAGATGGGGGAAATTTAGAGATATGTTGGGCTTGTACAACTGAAAAATGTTATCTAATGTCGCTGTGTTGAATGTGACCGAAACCCACCAAAAAGCAGACATTCCAAGTAAAGGCTCAAACGTATTTCTCAACCCATCTTTTTGTGTGCCAGTACTGCCACACAAATCATGTGTTCGCCATACACCTTGGCATAAATGGAGTGAGTTGAAAGAGAGATCATTATCCCCCACTCTGATTTTTTCACACTTTTGTGTATTTATCAAATAAAGCTTGGAAGCTTTTCTTAAAATGTTTGAGGAGTATTTAGAGGAACGTGGGGATTTTTGCAACTGTGTTCATTCAGTGCATATTCAAAATCATTGTATATAAAATGGGGTGTGTAACAGACATTTACAGATTCGGGTAATGAAATACATAGCTTGGAAAAACAAATACAAAGTTACTAAAAATCACTGACATGATCAAAAAGCAGAATGCAGCTGTCATAAACTTTAGGGGAAGTTCTCTACCTGTGGCAAGGTCAGAAAAGGGTCACAGATGGGTGAATGTTTTCCCTTAAGGCCAATCACAGCTCTCTGCAGGAATGTCTCCCTCCTTAATTAACCTTGGATTGCAGGAGGATCCCCTTTCAATAGAATACAGAGACTCCTTTTGCTATTAAATATTAATGGAATACTCACAAATGTGGGGCTTTGTTTGTTTTTTGCACATCAGAAGTTTTCCAATATTTGCAGTGTCTTTATTCTATTATCACTGGGTCTGATCCTTATCAAATTCATTGAGAGGAGTTTTGCCATTGGCTTCAGCAGGAACAGGTAAATAAGGTGCCACTTCTGCAGCAGATACTGCGTAGGCAGATCTGGATTGAATTCAGTGGGGTTCTATCCAGGCACAGAGATCTGCTTGTGCAGAGCTCATTTCAGGATAGGGTCCTTAGTCAATAACATAATTCACTGACTTAGGGCCCAGTCTGCCAAAAAATTGCTCATGTAAAATATCCATTAGCAAATGGCAGATTTGGGCTCGACTTCATAGGCATTCTGCAATTCAGACCAGGCTGTATCCTCGTCTGCCCATCTGCCATGTGGCCAAAGTTACCTCTGACATCTAAAACAGATTCCTGTACTGTAACTGACATTCAGAACCACACCCTCTCTTTAGTGGCCAAAAGTTTCAAAAATAAATGCACACAGTAATAATCCTTCTCTGAAAATTATTTATTTGATTGAGCTTATTTTATAGTCATATAATTTTTTTACTGTATTAGCTTAAACAGACAGAATAATAGCCTCTGAAAAGCATAAAAATTCATGAGTACCATTTCCAAAAGTCCCTAAGTCACTTAGGGCCAGATTTTTACTGGCATTTACATCCCTAAAGAGGCAGATAGGTGCCTAGTAGGAAAAGCAGGTAGGTACCTAACATCCATTGATTTCAGTGGAAGTTAGGCAGATCGCCAAAGGTATTTAGGCACCTACCTCCCATTGACTGCAGTGGGAGGCAGGTGAGTAAATACATATGATGATCTGGGTTCAGGTGTTTTGGGGTACATCTACACAGCAAAAAAAACCCTGCAGGCGCGAGTCTCAGAGCTCAGGTCAGTTGATTGAGGCTTGCGGGGCTCAGAGACCTACCCCCCTCACCCCACACACACAGGTTTTAGAGCCTGGGCTCCAGCCTTAGCCCCACCATTTACACTGCTATTTTTAGCCCCCTAGCATGAGACCAAGTCAGTTGACCTGGGCTCTGAGACTCGCTGCCGTGGGTTTTTTTTGCTGTGTAGACGTACCCTTTTGAAAAGCCCACCGGGCAGCTGTTTGCTTCCATAGGCCTCTGAATAATACAAGTGACTGATTTTTCTCTTCGGGTGCCAAATCAAAAAACCTGGGAGGAAAAATGTGGATAGTTTCAAACCAAACCTGGGGTTGTTGGGTTTTTTTTTTTTGGTTTTCTTGCTGAAATGACAAGATGAGGGGGACAGGGGGGAAGAAACTGTTTCTGATCAAAACAACACCTGAAATTAAACTAAATATAAAAACCTAAAAAAGAGGTTTTTTCAGAGTTTCATTTCGTTCCATTTCCAGGGTTTTTTCCAACCCAAAATGAAATGTTTAAAAAAATGCATCCAACTAAGTTTCTAAACTCAATGTCACTATGAAACGAAAAGTCAAATCATTTCATTTCGAAACGGTCAAAACTATTCTGACTTATTTGAAAATGAAAATGTCCTTTTGCTACCTGAGACTGGTCACTGACTTTGACCTGAATTCAATTTTTCCAACCCTAAAGGCTTGATTAAGCCAAAAAAGCTTTGACCTCTGTCCTGAAAAATCACCAAGTATAGGCTACGGCAGACTGACCTCTACTGGGAAAGCTCTGCTATTTCATCCCAGAAAGGCAAGTTCCATCTCAAAAGGGAAAACAAGAAACTCCAGAGTAGATCTAAACTACTATTACAGAATACAGGACTGGGATTAGGGCCAGAATATGGACCTGAGTTGCAAAAGTAAGAACGCTATTTCAGCTGCAGAATTGCTTAAAGGACTTGGCTGGCTTAAAGACAGAGTGTTCAGTTTTGGAGTTATCACAAGCTCTGAGAAAGCACAGCGCAACTATGTGTTGCCTCTAAGAGGATCCCTTCGCAAACATTAGAAGTAAGGCCCGGTGAAGATCATGATTTCACGGACTCCATTGAAATCATGAAATTAGCCCAATATCATGATTCTTCCAACAGTGGGGAGGCGGAAGTGGGCACGCCCACCTCTGCATCCCCGTTGTTGGAAAAATCATGGTATTGAGCTAATTCAGCTGCTTGCAGCCAGGGGGCAGGCGTGGGGGAAGGGGTGTGATGTGTCTCACCATGTGGCACTGGCCATCTGGTTCAGCTCCAGGCCGGGCCACTATGCTGCTTCTGGTCTGGTGGGCTAGTGGGGAGAAGGGGGCAGGGCTGACAACGAGTGGCATTTAGGAGCCTGGGCCTGCCCCACGGCAGCCCCAGGGAAGACAGCAGGAGCAGAGACCAGGATCCACTGCTTGGAGCACAAGCAGGAGTGAGAGGGGTGGGGGTGGGGTGGAGGAGCCCCTGTTCCAGTTGGGGGATGGATTCCAGTCTCACCCCAATCTCCCCACCAAGGCAGGGCCCCTTCCCACACCTGCTCATGCTCTAAGTGGCAGGTCCTGGTCTCAGTTCCTTCAGCATCTCCCGTGACCTATTGGGGGCAACTATATGGTGGGCTTAGGGTGACCAGGTGTACGGTTTTCAACCGGAACACCCGGTCGAAAAGGCACCCTAGCGGCTCCGGTCAGCACCACCAGCTGTGGTCTTGCCCCCCTTATCCCTGTCTGGGTCCCCCACTCCTGGAGACACAGCCTTGCTCCCAGGCTCCGGGGAGGGGGTGGACAGGGGGGAGAGGGCTGGCTTTCACACACCCACTACTAAAAATGTTCCGGCGCCACTGGGTGCCAGAAGAGGCAGGCAGCCTGCCTTAATGCCCCGGGTGAGCCACTGACCAGGAGCCGCCCGAGGTAAGCCCATGCCCCAACCCCCTGTTCCAGCCCTGAACCCCTCCACAGCCAGAGCCCCCTCCTGCACCCCAAACCCCTCATCCCCAGCCCAGATCCCTCACACCTCTGCACCCCAACCCATGCCCCAGCCCAGAGCCCCCTCCCACACCCTGAACCCCTCATCCCCAGCCCAGAGCACTCACCCCTCCCACACCCCAACCCCCTGCCTCAACCCATAGCCCCCAGCCTGGAGCCACCTCCTGCACCCCAAACCCCTCATCCCCAGCCCAGATCCCTCACACCCCTGCACCCCAACCCCTGCCCCAGCCCAGAGCCCCCTCCCACACCCTGAACCCCTCATCCCCAGCGCAGAGCACTCACCCCTCCCACACCCCAACCCCCTGCCTCAACCCATAGCTCCCACCCCCCAGCCTGGAGCCACCTCCTGCACTCCAAATCCCTCATCCCTAGCCCCACCCCAGAGTCTGCACCCCAGCAGGAGCCCTCACCCCCTCCTGCACCCCAACCCCTGCCCCAGCCCAGAGCCCCCTCCCACACCCTGAACCCCTCATCCCCAGCCCAGATCCCTCACACCCCTGCACCCCTGCCCCAGCCCAGAGCCCCCTCCCACACCCTGAACCCCTCATCCCCAGCCCAGAGCACTCACCCCTCCCACACCCCAACCCCCTGCCTCAACCCCCCAGCCTGGAACCACCTCCTGCACCCCAAACCCCTCATCCCTAGCCCCACCCCAGAGTCTGCACCCTCAGCAGGAGCCCTCACCCCCTCCTGCACCCCAACTCCCTGCCCCAGCTTGGAGCCCCCTCCTGCACCCTGAACCTCTAATTTCTGGCCCCACCCCAGAGCTCACACCCCCAGTAAGAGCCCTCCCCAGACCAGTGAAAGTGAGTGAGGGTGGGGGAGAGTGAGCCACTGAGAGAGGGGGAATGTAGTGAGTGGGAGGCGGGTCTTTGGGGAAGGGGCGGTGCCTCTGGGCAGGGCCGCTAGGTGGGCTAGAGCTCCTAATCACCACGCATTGTCCCTGCCTCCCCACTTTCCCACCAGCTCGCTAGACAGCTTTGCTAGGTCCCTCTGAAGAAACGCCTCACACTCTTCCCTAGTCTTGACTATCATCAATAAGTGTGTCATCTGTAAGTTTTGTCTCAGCACTTCTCACTCCCTGCCCTTCCAAGTTCATTTAAAAAATGTATATGGAACATTGGTCCTTTTAATACAGAACCTTGGGTAACTCGTTGTTAAAATTTTGCCATGTTGGACATTGATCTCTCTTTCATAGCCACATGTAATAGGTTTTCCTGAAAGTCTAAATAAATTAGAGCACTCATCTCCACTAACTTATAGACAAATTAGTGAATCTGAGAGGAGCAATTTGCCTTTACAGATGCCATACTAATTAGTCTTTGTTGTATCATTATCCACCTACATGTTTACTCATTCAATTTTTAATTATCACATCAGCCAATTTTCCTGGTGCTGAAGCAAGGCCAACTACTCTACAATTCCCAGAATCCCCCCTATTGCCTATTTTAAAGATCAGTACAATATTTGAAACCCTACTATTTTCTGGTGTAGTAGTAGACTTTAATGAGAGATTGCGTATTTCAATCAGTAAGTTAGCTGCTTCATTTGTAAATTCTTTTTGGCATAGAAGGTACCTAGTGTATTGATCTCACACCATGTTTTGTGATCCCTGACAGAGGCAAAAGTGTGTCAGATATTGGGATTTCCTGGACAATTGAAGCTCCTATCTCTTTCTGCTACAAAGTGGTGGAAACATGCAGTCTTCTGGATCCTGCCAACAGTACACTCCTTTTTGGGCACATCATAGATCCTCAGCAATTAGAGATGGCCATTAACAGAGAAAGAGAACAGAGGCGTTTTATTGTAATGGATCAGATTGTCGATGAATATTATGGCTCAAAAGTGAGAAAGTACTTTGAAGCCAATAATGTTCATTATAAAATCCTCTCCCTGCCCACCACTGAAGAAACCAAATCCATGGATCTGGTCCTCAGCATCTTGGAAGAAGTTCACAACTTCGGCATCGACAGGCGTAAAGAGCCCATTATAGCAATTGGAGGAGGGGTTTGCCTTGATATCGTAGGCCTTGCAGCGTCACTTTATAGAAGACGCACTCCTTATATTCGTGTCCCAACAACCCTCTTGGCTTACGTTGATGCCAGTGTGGGAGCAAAGAACGGTGTAAATTTCCTTCAGTGCAAGAACAAGCTTGGAGGCTACACTCCTCCTGTAGCTACTTTTCTGGACAGATCCTTCATCCAAACTATTCCCCGACGACACATCTCCAATGGTCTTGGTGAAATTTTGAAGGTACCATTTTTTGGAATACAGATGTACTTTTGCTATATTAATTATTAATAAAAAGTTGAATTTGTGTGTGAGCCTAGGGCTTTGTGTAAGATGTTTTATACATCCAAAGGGTTGGCTTTTCAAGGCCACCTAGAGAAGTTGGACAACCAAATCTCATTATTTATTAATCATACCCACCCACATAGTTTATAGTTGTTTGGCGTCTAAGAATCTAAAAGTGTGCCTAGCCCAGCCTCTAGGGACCCCTGGTAATTTTTTAAGATACACACAACATATAACAAAGCCAGATGTCAACCGTAGAGCAAACAGATAGAAGAAAACTCTTTCATAATGGACCTGATCCAAAACGTATTCAAATCTATGGGACTCTATTTACTTCTATGTACTTTGGATCACCATCCAATAAGAGTAAAGATAAACTTTAGTTTTTTCAGAGTGGGGGAAGAACAGGGAAGTTACGGTAGTTAAATTTTTAGCCAAAGACATGTTCTACAAGGCCATTTATACATACCTCAAATGTTGAAAGTGTATGTTGAGTTTGGTTGACCAATGGTATTATCAATCTTTCTGGGCCAAATACTGCTCTCATTGTAAATCTATAGTTATTCCCTTAAATTTACATATGCAAACAGCTTTGAGATCTAGCGATGTCATGTAGTGCAAAGTAGGATTACTGTGTCAATTTAAGAAGTATTTAAATGTATTAAAAATCCATCCATCCTGAATGCATGCATGCGATATTAGTAAAACCTATGCAATTTGAATGGCTGCCTACAAAACTAAAAACCCTTCCAAAACCCCAAGCCCACGATATCACCCCACACACCCCTTCACTCAATTCTCTTTACAAAAAATCCTGGGGGGGGGGGAGGGGGGAAGCCTGGATTATCCTGGTGAGGTCCAGGAGCAACCAATAATCCAACCTTTATTGACATGCATGCTCTAGGATAATATAGTACTAGTTGTATGTATTTCAATATGTACTTTTCCTAGAGTGCATTATTGGCTTATATAAAAATTCATCTTTTTAAAGTACTTCTTTCCATTCTTTATTCAAGATGGCGCTCATGAAACACAAAGGGCTCTTTGATCTGCTCAAGAGCCATGGAAAATACATGCTGGACACAAAGTTCCAGTCTCACAACGGTTTGGTCAATCGTGGTGATGCTGCTCTAAAGACAACCAGACTTGCCATAGAAACAATGCTGGAAGAGCTGGCACCCAACCTCTGGGAGGATGACCTGGACAGATTGGTTGATTTTGGTCACCTTATAAGCCCAGAGCTTGAAATGGTAAGTCACGAATTTTGTTTTGCAATGTCCTGTTCAAATAAAGCAACAAGTTTTTAATCATAGTAAAAATGTTCTTGGAAGGTTTTGTTTCGTATTATACTTGTGAGGCAGCATTGCCCAGTTGATAGAGCCCTGGCCTGGGAGTCAGGAGACTTGGGGTCTAGTCCAAACTCTATCTGATGTGTAACAGTGGGCAAGTCATGTCCAGTCTGTGTGCACCTCCGTTTCCCCTCCCAACTTTGTCTATGTTCTCTATTTTGATTGTTAGGAATTTTGAGCCACTGATTGTCCCATTTGTACAGAGGCACAAAGGAGTGCGCATATCTAGGCATTAGTGTAATATAAATAGCGAAATAATCTCAGCTAACAATCCAAATATTGCAGGGTTTTAAGATTCCAGACCCTACTGCTGCGATAAACTACTGTTCAGAAGTGGGGCATAAGGACAAAGAGACTCAGTCCCTGTGAAAAGGTTGAAGTGAGATTTTTGCTGCTCACTAATCTTCCCTCCCTCTCATTCAAAGTTCAGCCCTTGCCTTCAAGAGGAGCAAAAATCAAGCTCTCTGTGGGAGATTTTATGTACCATTAATCATGGTGGAAAATATTTTCCCCACTCCCCAGAAATAAAAAGGATGCTGAGATTTAGCAAATCTCTAGTTCTACTACTGAGAGCCTCATACTAATTTTCATCTACAAACTCAGATGAATTAAGAAAACCCGGACTAGTTACTGTAAGGGGGGAAAAGCTAATTTTACTTTCATTTCAGAAAGTTTTGCCATCACTGATGCATGGAGAAGCAGTAAACATAGACATGGCATTCATGACTTACGTGGCCTATGAAAGGGGGCTTTTAACTCCGGAGGAAAAAGCCGACATCATTCAGTGCATGAAGGGTTTGGAGCTCCCGGTGTGGCATGAAGACTGCAACATGTATCTAATAAAGAAGGCCTTGGTGGAAAGGTTGAAACACTGTGGAGGCCAGATGAGAATGCCTCTCCCAACTGGACTTGGAATGGCAGGTACTGCAACATAGCTTCTAAAGGGACAGACATTAACCAAGGGACAGGGGGAATTTTCACACCCATTCACATATACCAGAGCAACTCCCAGACACACTCACTAATGGCCAGATTTTTAAAGATGTTTGGAGGTAGATGGCTGCTTAGTGTGATTTTCAAAAATGCCTGAGCACCTAACACTCATTGTGCGGAGGCACTTTTGGAAATTTCACTAGGCAGTCACCTATATCTTTAGGTGCTGTATCACCATTTAAAATCTGGCCCTGAGAGCAGGATCAAATACCTGTTGAATTCAATGGGAGTTTTTCCATTGACTTCAAGAAGCTTTGGACCAGGTTATTACAGTAAAGTCTTTTGGGGGATATTAATTACTTTTCTCTTGGAACTTTGTCAACTACTTTGTTTTTACTTGTCCTGGCAACATTCAAAGAAAAAAAAAATCCTTGTTACACCACCACTAAGGAACACAATATAACATGCCCACTGCCTGCCCTACCGTTTGCAGTTATATATATATAGGGCTTTAATTGACCTTTTCATCTTATTATACCTGGACAGAGAGGGAATTCAGCTCCTGCATCTCACCACCAGAACTTAATTAAAGACTGAGCTCTAATAAATTGCCTTAAGGCTGGCCAATTTACTTTGCAAACATATTATAAGCCATACTGGGTATTATGTCAGGACAATCCAAATACAGCGCTATATTTGTTTAAACCACAACAAAAGTAGTAACAGTAAAAATTCTTTTGTCGTGCTTGAAAACATGTTGAAGCAACTCTTGGAAAAAGGCAGCTGGTATATGATGCAATTAATAGACGTAGAACTAAATAGCATACATCCTCAGTGATACGAATGTCTGCCCAGGGTGACAATACACATATAAATAGAAAGAAAATTCAGAATAAAAAGCAGCACCTAGGATCAGCTTGTGATACGTCAGTCTACAGCTAGTTTGTAATAATTCCGAATCTCTGTGGGCTTCATTCACAAAGGAGATTTAGGCACCGTTTCTACTCTGGGGGCAGCATGTTGGGTATGTGTAGCTAAACACCACAGGGAGGTTGCATCCACACTGCAGTGTGTAGTTCCATGTGTCGGTGAAAAGTTCTCCTAGAGGGGTGGCAGCAGGGAAAGGCGCTAGCAGCTCCCCGCAGCAAGGAAAGGCTCCGGCAGAGCCTTTCCTTGCTGCAGTGAAAGATTCTGGCAGAGGGGCGGCAGTGGGACTCTACACTGCTAAAAACAGCAGTGTAGACAAGCGGGGGGATGGCAGCGGCTGAGGACACCTGGCGGAGCCTGGAGGGAGGCACCTATCTTCACCTCGGATTCTCGGCCATGACCGCTCCGCTGGAGTAGTAGGTGCCTGTGTCAGGTCAGCCCTTTCTCGTGAAAAAAGTCACAGAGAAAGAGCCCACCCCAACAACCCCACGATAGCCAATAACCCAGGTACTCTCAGGAAATTGGAAGAGTCAGGTTCATGTCCCTGCTCCAATGAATGTTTAACTATTTATACAAAGTAGAACAGCTTCTAAAGAAGAGATGGAGAGAGAGAGGCCTACCCCACAATAGCCTGCTGATTAGGGCACTCACCTGGCATGGAGGAGACCTAGGTTCAAGACCCTGCTCCCAGTCAGGCACAATAGGGGTTCAAGTCTGGGTCTCCCCCATCCCAAGTGGGCTCCTGGCTATTCTGGGATGGATCGACACAGGCAGCCTGCAAAATCCCCACCCCGTTGGCCCCCCAGCTGGCTCTTGTAAGGATTAGACATGCTCAAAGCACGTTCGCAGAATCAGAGCCCACAGGGGTTAGGCTTGAGTGAGGACTCAAAGCAGCTCCTTAGCTGTGGGGGCTGTGTTAGGATTTAGCCAGCTTTGTGCTGTGTGTGCCTAACAGTGATTCTGTGAATGTCAATGGTGCCTAGGTGCCTGAGGCTATCTTTAGGTGATCAAGTCCCTTTCTGAATCTAGCCCTGTGAATAAGTCTTTGTAAAGCTACTCAAGGAGAGTTTGCCTCACTTTCTGTGAGTGAATTGGACATCCCGCGAAGCTTCTTCTACTAACTAAAAATCGTATTTTGCAGAAATATTCAATGATATCAGCGAAGACACCCTGGAAAGAGCGTACAAACGGTGGGCCAGCGAATGTAAGACAGCAATGGAAGAGGACTTTCCGATTCACTGAAGGCTGTAGAATCCGATCGAAGCAATACTGCCCCTTGGATGGCATCATGGAGAGCTGTAATGTAGTGAGCTGGGCTGGATTTCAAATAGAACCGTTTCAGATGACCTTATGAAATCAGCACAAAAGTTTGGGTTTGGTTTTTTTTAGGCATCTGATCTATTATGCCTATTACATTTGTACAATTTGTAATAGAAGCTGATAGGGGCCACATTGTGATCATATAGCTCCCAGCGCCTGGATAGCACAAAAGAAATAATTAACAACCTGGAATTCTCTCATGCATGTAGCATAGTATATTCTGAGCACAACGCTGCTCCCATTGAAGTCAATGGCAGATCTTCCATTCCCTTTCCTTTATTCCATACACTAGTACAGATTGTGGGGTGTTTTAACATAGAGCTTCCAGACGGCTGACTCTTCATTGTCTTCCAATGGATCTGGAGTCAATAGAAGTGTTTCCCAAGTTAAGATGGCAGTATTAGGTCTTTAAGGGATATAAAAAGGTGTTGGGTTTGATGATGTAGCAACTAAATACATTTCCTATTTATAACACAGTCTTTATAGTATAAGATTGCACTAGTTACTTTTGCAAAAAAGAAAAAAAAACCTTTTCTATTGTATTGTAAATTTCTTTTATCAGAAAACAATATGCTATGTAAAATAGCTAAAGAAAAGTAAAATGCCTATGATACATCATGCAGCACTGATCGCATTTTTAAGCTACTTTCCATTTTAAATGTTTGAGGCAAAAATACATATTGGTTTTTACTCTAATCATGTACAGAGCCATACATTTTGAACACAGTAACCATTATATCGTGTCAGATTACAAAATCTCTCTGTTTCAATGAGAAACAGGCAACCGTAGGCCTGGTCCCCACTAAGTCCCCACTTCGGACTAAGGTACGCAAATTCAGCTACGTTAATAACGTAGCTGAATTCGAAGTACCTTAGTCCGAACTTACCGCGGTCCAGACGCGGCAGGAAGTCTCCCCCAGTCGATGCCGTGTACTCCTCTCGGCAAGCTGGAGTACCGGCGCCGACTGTGAGCACTTCCGGGATCGATCCGGGATCGATTTATCGCGTCTTAACCAGACGCGATAAATCGATCCCAGAACATCGATTGCGTGCCGCCGGACCCTCCGGTAAGTGAAGACAAGGCCTCAGTAGCTGTGGAAGTCCTACGACTTGGGACTTTTGAAACTAAACTGAACAAAAGGTTAGAAAGTGTACAGTAGTGAGCAAGCCTGAACTGGCAGCAGTCCGGCCTCAAAAAAATTATCATCACTTGTATGATTCTGATTCATTACATTGACCTTAACTAGCTAGAAGTATGTACTTACAATTATATATCAATAAAACATACTTGGTCAAATTCCGCTGTGATGTAAGTTACACATTGGGTTTAGGTTGGCCAAAAAATGGGTATTGGTGGTTTACCTGTGTAACCTGTACAAGTCCAGAATTCCTTGGGTGTGCCACATAAGTGCAATTTGTTTCACTTTCATATTGTGTAGAGATAAGTCTACGTGGCATATGCAGAAGCAGCTCCCACTGAAATCAAGGGGAGCTACTTTATGCCTACTTACCCCAGGGATGAATTTGGCTCATTCGAGCTCATAAAATGTTCACATTCAAGGCAACTACAATCACTGAAGAATAACCACTAGAAACAGGAAAAACAAACAAGATTAATATCCCCAAATAGCATGAACATCATATCTCAGTAACTTGACAGTCACAGAAAATGTTACGTATCACATGAAGAATGTGAAAAATATAAAGGGCTATGGGCCTTTTGGTTGGAGGTGGATGCAAGGGAAATGCAGTCAACATCCTTTTTTATTTACAGAGTTTTGAATCAATCAGTTTAGATGCTATACTAGTGTTTGAGGGTGTGTTGGTTTCTTACTGTTTACTGAAGTAATAAAAGCCATTAAACCATACAGTTTGTAAAGAAAAACTCTGTGTGTGTGTGTGTGTGTGCGCGCGCGCATGCACAAGAGAAAAATGGAATCGACAAATGATCTTTCTCCAATACTTCCATTCTACCTGGAGGAGTCTTTAGCCACTCTAACATCGCCCTTTGAAATGCCGCCTTTGCAGTACCTTCTTCCCCTGCCTAGTCTTACTTCAGCTTTTGCTTTTCTGCTCCTTGGTTTTCCTTTGTGGGAGGGATGGGGAGAGGTCTGACCCAGCAGAGTTCCCTCAGACCCTTGACACTTGAAGCACTGATACCTAAAACATGCAAATAGAACAACGCTGCCCCCTACTGAAAGCCCAGCCCACCAGGTTCTCCTCTGGCTTCTGACCTGAGGCTGCTCTAGAAAGAAGCAATCCTCGAGCCTTGGGAAGGTGCTTTTCACAAAGGATGCCATCATTAACAAGAAAACCCAATAATCCAGGTCTTGCCCAGGCTCTTCTATTTCATGACACAATTTTGATATTCACAACCATTTCACCTCTGCTGATTCTGCACGTAGCAGAGAAACCAAGTCAACAAGGTCCCCCTTAGTATAGCAGTTTGTGTTTCACTTGAATGAGATAAAAAGCAACAGAGAGTCCTGTGGCACCTTTAAGACTAACAGAAGTATTGGAGCATAAGCTTTCGTGTGAATATACACCCATCTGTTAGCCTTAAAGGTGCCACAGGACTCTCTCTTGCTTTTTACAGATCCAGACTAACACGGCTACCCCTCTGATACTTGAATGAGATAGGAACCCAAAAGTGGCGCCTGGCCTCTCCTTGTCTTAATTTATTTGTATCATAGTAGCACCTAGGAGCCCCACTTAAAGAACAGGACCACTTTGTGCTAGGCACTGTACAAACACTGAACAAAGAGGGCTTAAGGCTCCTGCATTCTTACAGCCTCTCTGTCTGTATGCTATTGCTGCACCCTAGTCAAGACACAGGAGGCACTGGAGGACATTGGTACCCAGAGCAGTCTCTCTTTTCTTAATAACTATGTTAAGTGAGCAATCAGGTCCCCATGAGGCCTGGGACACACCAGAATTGAGGATAGTCAGGAAGTTAGTCTATCTGAGGCCACCCCTGTTAAGATGGAACTGGGGAAATCTACGGTGGCCCCTTTTTGACCCGAGCAGCGAGTCAAATTTCAGGGCCCTACGGGGGTTCCAGGTGGAAGTAACAATTGATGCAATCTGGTATTCTCTGGGATGCAATCTTGTTGATTTACAGGGAACGTACAAAGTCCTGCTTCTCTGAACACAGGAGGAACCAAGAACAAAAGAGGGGTTTTTTTTGTTTGTTTTTTTTAACGTTTACAGCCCCAAGCCAACAGACCCCAAAGCTGTGTCTCTAGCGTACCCAGGGTCACACTGTGCTCACAGGCTACTGCCTGGCTTTCTTGCTTTTTGCCTCCCCCCGACCCCTTGTCTGTGCTCAGTTTGTGTGTTGTCTCACATGCCTGGTCTCACTACCCAATGGACCCCCTATACCATGCCCACATGGTGCTAGTTTATGGACAGACTGGCTTTGTTTTAGGTGCGGGCCCTTAGCGGTCTCTTACCACTATGTTAAATGAAGAGTATGGACATGCAAAGGTTTGAACGAGGATTTAACTCCCCCCATACCAAGGATTCATTCATTTCCTAACACTACCAATGGTATTAATTGTTCCTCGGAGACATTTAGAAAAGCAGGAGTTGTTCCCTGTAACCACTAAAGGGCCCAAATGATCCAGAATGTCCCCATTATTGGGAACATTCAGAGAGGGAAAAGTGGTGTTTTCTGTGCTCCAGGAGCAGCCCCTCCTGTCAAACTGGCAGGGCTGAATTTTTGCAGAGGATCTGACCTTCCCAGAGACCTGCCATGTCAAGGACTTTCAGCTTGTCCCTGTAATGGAGAGTTCATTCTGTGTATATGGAACTATGACATGTGCACAGGGCCGGCTCCAGGCACCAGCCCAGCAAGCAGGGTGGCCAAGGGGAAGGGGCGGCACGTCGGGCTCTTTCAGCGGCGGGTCCCTGGGTTCTCTTGGAGGGAAGGACCTGCCACCGAATTGCCGCCGAAGAAAGCGGCGCGGTGGAGCTGCCGCCAATCGTGACCGCGGCTTTTTTTTTTCCCCCGCAGCTTGGGGCGGCAAAAACCCTGGAGCTCGCCCTGTATGTGCAGCACTAGCACATCTTGTGATCAGAGAAAGCTTCTCCACAGGCCGACCCTTTCCATGCATGTTGCCGCAGTCCTCCCCGGCCTGCTTGTGACCTAGCAGCGAGTCAGCTGTCTGCATTCTTTCAAGCTGCTAATTCATTTGGATAGCACAAAGCTGCTCATAAACCACATACCGTGCACAATCAAAGATACTTTAACAATCAAATCTCTCTCTCTGGTTCCTCAATAGCAACCAGTGGAGAATCACATCCAAATGGCAACCTTTTCCCACAGGAAAGGAGTTCTCTATACCTCTAATTAGACAAATATTGTGAGAGACAAAGCTGTCATGTGAACACTGATTAAACACAATTCTTAGGCTAGATCACAAAAAAATGTATGTCAGTTACATAAACACAGGACCTAATGGTGTAGCAATAAATCTTCAGACTTCAGGCTGCAGAATAAATAGATGTCTATGCTCAAATGCCCACATTCATAATGGCTGAGAGGCAGATAAGGGCCTTGTCCAGCCAACTTCCATTTAAGCTAGAAGAACGAATACCAGTGACTTTGCTGGGAGTTTGGACTGAGCCCTTAAATACTAACACATCCAGGGGCAGAGTCAAGGTTGGTTGTACGTTGAATACTGAGAACGTTTCTGTTTCATGGTCTCTGTGTCCACACTGAGTACTAAAGTTGGCATAGAAAACCTGTAAAATATTTTTTCTGGAACATATGACTGACATTAGAAAATACTTGTATTGTTAGACTGTGGAACTCATTGCCACAGGATGTCATAGAATCTTGCCAAATGATTGGCTTCAAAGAGGGATTGGACATCAGCTATGATAGTGAGCTTTTATGAAGTTATAAAATTTATTTATGACTAATATGAACATCCTAAACGCATGTTGATAAAACACATCTTATGCCATCACATAAAATCATATCTATATACCATAAAAATGTATTGCTCAGCTTTAAAGTATGCAATGTGTTTCATGCTGTCTGGTAAAGAAACTACTGTAAAACCTGTGCTGGTTGGTGAGCCAGGAGACATTACACAGCAGATGCAAAATGAGTAAATATGTAAGGATTAAACATGAAGGGGGAGATTTTCAGAGGCATAACGAACATCATGGGACGCAACTCCTATTGAAAGCCAAATGGGAGTCGGGTACTTAATTGTGCTTCATATCTCAGAAATTAAACTACAAAAAAAAATTTTTTTAAGCATGCCAGAAACACAGGAATGAAAAGCCTGCCTATAACATCTGGTCCAGTGCTCATTGAAGACAGTGGAAAGATGCCCACAGACTCCAGTGGGCTTTGGATCAGGCCCCCAAATGCATGACATTTTAAGACACTGATACCATATCAGCTCCATTGGTGCGATCACCTGTAGTGATCCACCAGACATTGCTTGCCCTCCCTTTACACCTCTGTCTTTATGAAATAGTGTGCATCACAACATATCAAAGGAGCTAGAGTACAATTAAGATTAGAAGGTGAACACGTGATTATTATTTTCCCCCCTCTGTCTACCTTAGTGACAGAATGCGATCAACCTCTGCCATGCTTTGTTGCTTAGTAGCAGACATTTTAAATTATATACTAAAATATGCTAAAGAACATGGAACTGCTCTGTGACTAATACACGTATATCAAGAAAGGCACATGACAGCAACTCAATTGCTTTAGTGTCAGCCAGACTTGTCATAAAAAAAAAAAAAAAAAAAATCAAGGAAAGGAGGTGGAAAGTATTATTAATAAAACAACTACTTTACAATACTCTTCATTGTTTGCAATGCGTTTTTTTTAAATCTATCCCCAATTTAATTCTTTTCCATTTATCAAGCTTTGATTTAATTCCTGCTTCTCAAATGGAGCTATTATCACTAACATCTCAGCTCACTTCCTGATTACCTTCAATGAAACATTAGACCAAAGAGAAAATGTAATGAAGTGTAGGCTCCATCAATGTGTTAATCAGCTGTAAATTCTTCACATATTTGTTTGTACTAGATTATTTCTGTAAAGAGAGTGAGATTGTTTTGAAATGTATATGCTGGAGTTAAACAATTACTCCTTTTCCAACTGTCTGGTCTACAAACAGCAACTGCACCACAGGAAATTCTTCCCAAATGAGGAGGGAAAATTCTGGGCTCTAATTCTCTTTTACATCAAGGTCCCTTTACAGAATTCAGGCAGCATAAGGTGGCCTTAAAGTGGGAGTCATTACAACAACTTTATATGTGTTAAAGGTATCTTGGGGGAAATGAGAATCAGGCCAGATTTCTTTAACAGTGGCAGGTGCTAGAAGATATTTCTTTAAAATGTTTAAGTGGAGAGTAAAATTTCACCAAACACAACGGAATTTTAATAGGGAACATGTGGACTATCCTATGTATTGTGTAACAGACTGCTAAACATTTGTTTGGTGTCTGTCTTAAGCTGCTACTGCGGATGTAAATTACATGCTACATTCAGATGAAACTACTTACAAATTAGGGTGTTAAATCATGACTCACATTAGAGCAACATGAATTTACTCGGTCTTCATTGGAATAGAACTGATCATATAGAACTAATGTAATGTTGTGTGTGGATGTCACATTAGTTATGCATTTGTTATAGGAATTCTGCAAGTGTCAGAATGTAATAGAAATCAAACATGGCAGAGTGACATACAGGTCTCAACCTGTAAAGGGAAATTTACTTTCATTAAGCTTCACACAGAAATGAAGGCTATGGAGATGTAAAGTTTTGTTTTTTCTCCCTTCTTAATGATTTGTCTGGTGACAGTCACTGCCATCAAGCTGAAGGGGAATTGGAAAGTCTTTGGTACTGGATAACTCCTTACAGGGGAGGAGAGTCATTGCATACTTTGTCTTCACTGCTTGAAAAAGTGCTTTATTTTAAAAGAAAGATAAACATGCCATAGTTACCTTGCTGGGTAAGAGGAGACAAGGCGCTGGGTTTACCATGATATGGCAAGGCAAGGTCAGCATTCAACCCGCTGCCTGGGGTTGACCTCGCCTCGTTTACCTCACAGCGGAACTAAAGAGCCTTGTCTCCACTCTGTTTTATAGCTAATGTGGGCTAAGTGCGTTTTTACCCTGGAATAAAAAAAGCGATGGGTGAAGACAAAGCAATAGGCTATGTCTACACAGCAGCCGGGAGCTGTAATTCCCAGCTCAGGTTGACGTACATGCGCTAGCTCTGCTTGGGCTAGCGTGCTAAAAATGGCAGCGTGGTCATGGCCACATGGGCGGTGGCTCAGGGTAGCCACCTACCCGAGTACAATCCCATCCAAGATCCTACATACGTACTCGGGTAGCTAACCTGAGCCACCACCCGTGCCAACAAGACCACCCTACTATTGTTAACGAACTAACTCGTGAGTAGCCAGCATATCTCCCCGAGCTGGGAATCACACCTCCCAGCTGCAGTGTAGATGTACCCTTAAATTGCAAGCACTTTGGAATGGCGACCATCTGTTCATTGCATTCAGACAAATTAGTACGATGGGGGCGAGGGGGCAAACCATGATAGGGGATCTAGGTATTGCAATACAGAGAACATAAATAATATTGTGTTTCCAATGACATTGTATCAATAGATTTCTCAGGTAATATTTGAATTAAAATAAAACGATACCTCCGAACCCACCACAACAACCTTTCCTCCATGACTAGTCAGTTGTCTATATCACTTGAATTTCACTTGAAGCAATGTTCTGATTTGCAGAGTCAGATTTCATGGCTATGCATTGCCATGAAAACTGACCAGCAGAAAAGCAATAGCTATTACTTTCCCATTCCATTGACATCAGGAATCAAAATACTCAAAAACCAGTGGGAGAACACTTTAACCTGTCTGGTCATTCAGTGACAGACCTGCGGGTGGCTATATTACAACAGAAAAACTTCAAAAACAGACTCCAACGAGAGACTGCTGAGCTGGAATTGATATGCAAACTAGACACAATCAACTCCGGTTTGAATAAGGACTGGGAATGGCTGAGCCATTACAAACATTGACTCTATCTCCCCTTGTAAGTATTCTCACACTTCTTAACTGTCTGTACTGGGCTAGCTTGATTATCACTTCAAAAGTTTTTTTTCTCTTAATTAATTGGCCTCTCAGAGTTGGTAAGACAACTCCCACCTGTTTATGCTCTCTGTATGTGTGTATTATATATCCTCAATATATGTTCCATTCTATATGCATCCGAAGAAGTGGGCTGTAGTCCACGAAAGCTTATGCTCTAATAAATTTGTTAGTCTCTAAGGTGCCACAATTACTCCTGTTCTTCTTTTTGCGGATACAGACTAACATGGCTGCTACTCTGAATACTTTCCCATTGGCAGCTAGACTGTCTTTGGGATTTGCTCACAAGAACAAACCAATAGCTCCGTCCATTAAGACTGTTCTCATATCAATTGTTAATCTTTGGATATCTGAATGGTGATCCTCAAAGTTTGCAGGTGTTTTCATCCAGGATTTTAGTTCAAACCAATCTCTAGGGTAAACTAAGGTTTAGAGGGCTCCGGGTTTATCAAGTATCCACACTGGAAATAGGTTAATCTCCCACCCTGAAACAGGTTTAGTTTTACAATTTTGCAAAACCAAAACACAGGATAATTTAGATCTTGGTGTCATTTCTCCAATTCACTTCTGTAACAATGACTAGGCAAGTTTGTGTGCTATGTCCATTGCTTGTTGCACTAATAATAACCGACTCATTCTTACCTTGTGCTTCTCTCATCTGTTTGTTGTGTTCACTTGTTTCTTACCACATATGTAAGAGCACGCTTTGGTGCAGGGATCATCTTGTCCTTATTTACTCGTACAATGCCTAGCACAAGGGTGTCCTGAACCCCGACTGGAGCTTCCGGGAATTAGTGCAACCCAAACAACCATTTGAGTGTAAGGGGGAGGAGATAAATGGCTCTGATTTGGCCTGTCTTCAGTTGAACTCAGACTAGAACAGGGGTAGGCAACCTATGGCACGCGAGCTGATTTTCAGTGGCACTCAAACTGCCTGGGTCCTGGCCACCGGTCCGGGGGGCTCTGCATTTTAATTTAATTTTAAATGAAGTTTCTTAAACATTTTAAAAACCTTGTTTACTCTACATACAATAGTTTCATTATATATTATAGACTTATAGAAAGAGACCTTCTAAAAACGTTAAAATGTATGACTGGCACGTGAAACCTTAAATCAGAGTGAATAAATGAAAACTCGGCACACCACTTCTGAAGGGTTGCCGACCCCTGTAATAGAACAGCCACACACTGTGTTGATGCCATCACCTGGTATTTACCATAGGGTTTTTCACTCCATGGTGTAAGGGAAAAAAATGTATAAAAATCACAATAATTATTTGCACTACAGTAGCACCTAGGGACCCCACAGATATCAGGGCACCATTGCACTGACTAAGGGATGTACCTAAGACAGTCCTGGACCTGAAAAGGTGACATTCTAAAGACTGGAAAGGGAATAGAGGCACACGGAAGGGAAGGGTTTGCCTAAAGTCACCCAGCCAGTGAGTTGCAGAGTTAGGCCCAGATCTCCTGATTCCCAATCCAGTGCCCTGAATCAGGCCAATCATAAATCGCAACACTGCACAATATCCAGCTATGAGGTCATTAAAAGATTGTGGCTGCTGTAATAGCATAAATCCACTAGAGGGCAAAAGAAAAGGAAATGTAAGGTGCATCCTTTTAGAACTAACAGATCTGGAAAGCAGAGAGTATACACCTCTATGTTGCTTTTAATAGGTCAGGAGGCCTTTTTCAAACCATGCCTGTGAGTTTCTAGGGTATTGGAAAGACAGTGAACTTCAAAACAGTTTGAAAACTAGTATTCCGTGTTTTTAGACTCAGCACTGCCATCGGATGTTATAGCAATGAGGGAGCACGTGGGAGAGTGGCCCCTCGCCACCTAAGTTTGGAAATGTTCAGCTAGTGATCACACATGGCCTCTGCCTTCTGCTCAGCCTGGTGGTGGTGAGTCGGAGACCTGTGCACCCCCCAGCAGAGCGATGTGCTACAGCATCAGCCTAGAGCAGGGGTGGGCAAACTACGGCCCGTGGGACCGTCCTGCCCAGCCTCAGAGCTCCTGGCCCAGGAGGCTCGCCCCCAGCCGTCCCCCCTCGCCGCAGCTGGCACAATGATTTGGGCGGTGGGGCTGTGAGCTCCTGGGGCAGATAGGAGACCCCCTCCCCTAACCGGCCCTCCATACAATTTAAAAAACCCGATGCGGCCCTCAGGCCAAAAAGTTTGCCCGCCCCTGGCCTAGCACTTTCAGCAGGTAATCTCCCACAGATCTGTGCCTTCACACCGGCCCAGAAAGGTAACCTGGCAGCTCACAACACCCTCTGTTAACTGGCCAGTGCAGAGCGAGGGGTCATAAGAGGTCTCATTTTTTCTTAAGTGTACCCCTGCCAAATTTTTTCCTAAGAAGGAAAAAGGCTTCTAAGGAGAACTGCAAGTCAGCATCAGCTCCTCACAATTCATCAGCCTGCTGGACGTTTGCTCATCAAAAGACAAGGAACCATAAGTATGGATTACGAGGGCTGCTCACTGCAGAAATTAATAAAGCTCAATATTAACCACTGAAATAAATCCCAAGCAAACCACTAAATTAGAACATAAGAATAGCCATACTGGGGCAGACCAATGGTCCATCTAGCCCAGTGTCCTGCCTTCTTAGTGGCCAATGCCAGATGCTTCAGAGGGAATGAACAAATAGGGCGATTATCGCATGATCCACCCCATCATCCAGTCCCAGCTTCTGGAAGTCAGAGGTTTACAGACACCCAGAGCACAGGGTTGCATCTCTGCCATCTTGGCTAATAGCCATTGATGGACCTATCCTCCATGAACTTACCTAATTCTTGTTTGAACCCAGTTATACTTTCGGCCTTCACAACACCCCCTGGCAACAAGTTCCACAGGTTTACCATGCGTTGTGTGAAGTACTTCCTGATGTTTGTTTTAAAACTGCTGTCTATAAATTTCATTGGGTGACTCCTGGTTTGCATGTTATGTGAAGGGATAAATAACATTTTCTGATCCACTTTCTCCACACCAATCATGATTTTATAAACTTCTATCGTATGCCCTCTTAGTTGTCGCTTTGCGAGGCTGAACAATCCCAGTCTTTTTAACCTCTCCTCATTTGGAAGCTGTTCCAAACCCCTAATCATCTTTTTGCCCTTCTCTGTATTTCCCCCCTCCCACCCCCCAATTCTAATACATCTTTTTTGAGATAGGGTAACCAGAACGTCACACAGCATTCAATGTGTGGGCGTACCATGGATTTATACAGTGGCATGATATTTACTGTCCTATCTATCCCTTTCCGAATGGTTCTTAATATTTTTCTTGTTTTTGACTACATGTTAAGCACATATTTTCAGAGAACTATTCACAATGACTCCAAGATCTCTTTCTTGAGCGGTAACAGCTAATTTAGAATCATCATTTTGAATATATAGTTGGGATTATGTTTTCCATTGTGCATTACTTTGCATTTATCAACACTGAATTTCATCTGCCATTTTGTTGCCGAGTCAACTAGTTTTGAGAGATCTTTTTGTAACTCTGCACAGATATAGAGAATATCAGTTAATAGACCCTCCCCTAAGGAATGTGTCTGTCCAAACCATGTGCTTCTCCGCATCTGTCAGCTTTCCCCCAACCCTTAGTTTTAAAACTTCTCTATGACCTTTTTAATTTTACATGCCAACCATCTGGCTCTATTTTGGTTTAGGTGGAGCCCTTCCTTCCTGTATAGGTTCCTCCTTTTCCAAAAGGATTCCCCAGTTTCTAATAAATCTACCCCCCTCTTCACTATGCTATCGTCTCATCCATGCATTGTGACCCTGCAGCTCTGCCTGTTTAACTGGCCCTGTGTGTGGAACTGGGAGCATTTCAAAGAATGCTACCATGAAGGTCCTGGCCTAAATTTGGCCTCCAGGACCTCTCTCCTACCTTTCCCTAGGTCAGTGGTACCTACATGTACCATGACCACTGGCTCCTCCTCAGCACTGCACGTAAGTCGGTCTAGATGTCTTGAGAGATCCGCAACCTTCATACCTGGCAAGCTATTTACCACGCAGTTCTCCTGGTACTCAACTATCTCTATTTCTAATGACAGAATCCCCTAGTGCAGTGGTCCCCAAACTATAGGGTTACCATATTTTGTGCCTCCAAATGGAGGACACTCCACAGGGCCCTGCCCCCAGCCCCGCCCACGCCCCAACTCCACCCCCTCTCCAAAGTCTCCGCCCCCTCCCCTGCTTCCCGCGAACATTTGATTCGCGGGAAGCCTGAAGCAGGTAAGGGGGAGTGTGGGGGGAGGAGGCGGCGGCTCCAGCCTGGGTCGGCTCGGGCCCTGGGGCGCCGGCCCCCGGCCGACCACCCCCGGCCCGCCCAGCACTGCCGGCCCCCGGCGGCCCAGCGCACCCCCCCGCGACCCCGGACCGGCGACCCTGGCCCCGCCACCCTGGACCGGCGCCCGGCCCCGCGGGCCCGGACCCCGGCCCAGCACCGCGCCCCCAGCTCCCCGCCCGGCCCCGCGCCCAGCCCGGCCCGGCACTGCGACCCCGGCCCGGCCCCGCACCGGCCCCGGCCAAAGAGGCCCCGGCCGAGCCCTCCCTCCCTCCCGATTTTCCCGGACATGCCCGCCTTTAGGTGATTTCTCCCCGGACGGGGATTTGAGCCCCCAAAAGCCGGACATGTCCGAGAAAATCCGGACGTATGGTAACCCTACCAAACTAGGTGTGGAAGAATGTTCGGGGAGGCCTGGGCCAGCCTCCACGGGGGTGGGGAGAGCGCGCCACCCAGCCCTGCTCTTCCCCCAGCTCTGCTCTGGCCCCAGCTGCAGCCCCGGTCCTGACCCCCGACCCCCCCCCCATGGCCCAAGCCTCAGCCCCTGGCTTGGCTGTGGCTCTACAGCGCCGTCCGAGTTCCAGCCCCGCCCCACCGGCTTCCGGCCCAGCCATGGCTCCAGCCTGGGCCCCTTACTCCGTCTGGTGCCCCTGAACCCTGGCCCCGGCTCCCAGTCACAGCTCCGGGGTGGGGGAATAGAGCAGTAAGGGGGGAGGCATGACATGAAAAGTTTGGGGATCACTGCCCTATTGCCATTACCAGTCTCATCCTAATAACTGGGGTTCCCTCCCCTAGAGGCATCTCCTCAGTGTGAGGGAATACCATAACATCATCTGAAAGGAGGGTCCCAACTATGGGATCGTTTCCCTCCACTCCAGTTTGATGTTCTCCTTCCCCGAGACCTTCATCTTCCTCAACAGCACAGAAGCTGTCAGACTGAGGGTGGGACTGCTCTACTGTATCCCAGCAAGTCTCATTCCTCTCTGTCTCCCTTAACTCCTCCAGTTGAGCCACTCTGACCTCTACAGCCCATATTTGCTGAGGGCCAGGAGGTGCTTGCACTGAATATGCCACGTGTCCACAAGGCAGGCAATCATACATGCTGAATTCAGCGCAGTAGACTGCATAGCCCCCACTCTGCTGCTGGACTTCTGCCTCCATTTTTACTCCTGCCGCCCTTTTTGGTTTTTATGGGGGGAGGTGGTTTTTTGGGGAGATTTCTTGGCCTAAGTTTAGAGAATGTTTTTTGGGTCTATCTGGTTCTCAACCTCCCTCTCTAAACTCTTTCGCAAAACTCCCATTTGCTAGCTCCGCTGGTCGCTTAGGGAGGTGGCTTTTTAAACCCCTGTTCTCCTTGAATATCCCTGTCCCCTGGTTAATTGATCCTAAAGGGATTACGGATCAAAGCCTTGTTAAGAAGCTCTCAGCCTTGCCTATCAGGCCACTAGGCTCAGGACAGGGCCCCCCACACAGACCACACTATAAACTTCAGTCAAGCAGGCACACAGCAAGCAAGCCCTCAAACTACAGACAACAAACTAACCCCAAGGGTCACATAGTCACTCCTCCTTCACCAGTTTTCACGTTAAGAAATGGACCCTGGTCTCCAGTTTTATAGAAGACCATTACAACACTGTGCAGTCTTACGCTAAACTCCTAATGAAGACAACAGGAATTCAGGTCATCACAGTCATATGCAGGCGTGCTGAGATGCAAACCACTGATCTTGTCCCTGCTACCCATCCGTATTAGACAGGCCAAATCATTGCCCTTCAGAACAGGATTAAAGCTTCCCCAAAACTCACAGCGTTCACTCTGAAATCCTCTCTAAGCCACACACATAGTAACAGCCTTTGTCTTGCTTGGTAGTGCATTTCTGCCCATTATACACAAAAGCATCACATAACGCTATAAATGCTTATATAGGCTTCAGTTGCACAGATGAACTCACATTTGATAGGAATTCTAGTCCTGTGGTTAAAGCATTGGCGTGGGACTCAGAAGAGCTGGATCCACCTCTGCCACAGGCTTCCTTTGTAACCTTGGGCCTATTACTTCATCTCTGTGCTTCACTTACCCTTCTGTGCAAGAGATAATACTTGCTTTCTGCCGCTCTTAAAAACTAGGGGCCACATTTGCTGCTGGCAAAAACCTTGGGAGTCAATGGAGGTAGGCCAGCAAAAAAAAAAAAGTGGCCCATAATCTTCAAGACAATCACACATTTCAGTTGTAAGCTAATTCACTCCATGGTATTAAGTCAAAGCCCTTCTAATCAGAGGTCAGAAGTTTAGGTCTGGCTAAGGATTGTAGACAGGCTGCTTCTAACACCATCCAGTTCAAGTACTATATTGGATCCTTAAAGTACTGGTCTAAAGAATGCCAGTGTAGGTAAAAGAAGATATAAAGGAACCTTACTTTTGCTCTTTAAATAGGGTGATATAAAAGAGGTTGTTTTTAATTACATACCTAGATAAACCAATGCATTCTATTCCTAAAGAATAAGAATTTTCACAAATTTAGGCACAGACAATTACATCTCTCTGCAGTCTGAGGTGGCTTTAAGTGATTTCAATGATTAGAGGATGCAGATATCAAGTGGGATCTTTCCCCCAAGCTAAGGGGCTTGTGGGAACGACGGATGCTCAAGGCTGACACTGTTAGAGCAAAGTCAACCTCACAACGAGACAGATACATCGGATGCAGCTGAGTAGTTCAGGGAGGGATGGGATGTTAGGACAAAGATATTGTGCTTCACACTACAGGCGAGGGGGAGCCATTGTAGGGTGAAGTAGTCAGAGCAATGGGCCAGGAAGATGATCTTAGCAGCTGTAGTTTGAATGGAGTTGAGGGGCAAAAGACAGCTGTCGTCAGATTTCAAGAGGAGGACGTTTGTCTGTAGTGACCAGCAGTTTTTTGTTTTATGTTTCGATTGTAAATCCTTCTGGGGAGGAAGGGTCTTTGTACAGTGTTTGGACAGTGCCTAGCACAATGGGGTCCTGCTCCATGACTGGGACACGTAGGCACTACCGCAATACAATAAATAATACAGAACAAAGGCTGCAATAACACAGTAAGAACTAAAATCACTTATTACTGTAGCTTTAAAAACTTTGGCACAATCGGTCAGTGACTAAGTCACAAACATGACATGTACTGTTGGGAGTCAAAGACATTTAAAACCAAGATTCACTTACACTGAACACAAGTGGCTTACACAGAGGATGTGAAAAACCAAATGCTTTAATCCATCTATCAAGAACAACAGTTCAAAATATTTCATGGGATACATTACTATCGATCCATAATTTACAGTGCTATGGACCATACACAAATTATTGCTGCAGTCAACAGCAGGTGAATATCAACAACATTACAGTACCAAGCATCATAGCAAGAGGCAGTAATTAATGTCACCTTTTCAAGAAATATAGGTATTTTATATCAACATCTGCTTCTTCCCAGTGCATTTTATGTAAAAAAAACATCAATGTAAGTGCATTATTTTGTGCTTTGCTTTTTTTTTTCCTTGTACACTTCCTATTTGCTTTTATAGGCTGCAGAGTTAATATTGCTTTCGAGTCTAAAAACAATAAAGAACTTCATTATATTCTATACGTTCATATTTGTTGCATGGTTTTGGCAAAGTGAGAATTGTTTGGTAATCCATTTACCTGGCCAGGTAAGCCAGGCCTGGCTCACATTGTTGGCATGTGGGCCATACAGTCATTACAGCTTGAAGCTTTGCGCAATAACTGTCCTAGGGATGCTGCTCCATCTTGCTGACGCAATGTCTTGCCTCAAGCCGCTGACTCCACATTAAGGGCCATATGCTCCATGGTGCATGTACCGTAGAGAGAATAAGAGCATCAGAACTTAACTGTCTGAAAAGCCCTTACCTCCTACTGGCGTACCAAATGAGAACACTCATGTGCTTTCAGCTGCAATATCCCAAAATGGGGTGTGACCCAAGGACACGTAAGAGGAGATGAGGAAAAGGCCAACGTTGAGTGTTACGTACAGTGTGCTACCTTTACAGACAGCACAATATGGCTGCTGGGGGCCATAGTAATGTTCATCCAGAGAAATCCAGATCTTGGTAAGGAATCGTATTTTTGTCAATTTCTAAGCATACGGGGACCATCTACAAATCGCATGAGGGCAGAGGATCAGGGTTTCATTTTAGTCCACAGAGGGCTCAAATAAGCATGATGCATATTTGCATACCCTACATCCAGGCCCCACTTCTACATAGCTCCAAACTGGATGCCGTGTTGGGTACCATCTTGAATGGATTTTTCTGGTTACAACACCCAAATGACCTTGTGCATCCCATTTTTGTCCAATTGCTGCAGCTCTCTGGCCTTTGCTCACCCTTTTACTCTGAAGGGGAATATATGGCCTTGCATTAGAGCTATAGCCACTCTTTTGCTGTTATTTCCTTCATCTGTCACCGTTAAGGTATTGCAACAACAGGAGCAAGTGACTGCATGCATAGTTGCTAAACTGTGGCACAGCTGCTGTGCCAAGAGCCACCCAGGATATATGAGCATCTTAACTGCATTGCTGAGTATGGTGATGGGCTGCAATACGCAATGCTGGAGACACATGTGCACTGCCTCTGGGTCACAGTTTGGAAACCACTGGCGTTACAGATACCAAAAAAAAAAAAAAAAAAAAACTGTCCAAAAAACAGGCTAGGAAGAACAGGCATTTGTTGTAACACTGTGAGCTGACCCTTGCCCCCCACCCCCAAAAGTGACAAATCTGGTGATTATCAAAGCGAATATACAGTTAGCTATTCAAGCAGAAACAAAGAACTGCATAACTAACCGGTGAAAGAGCTATACAAATATAAGAAAGAATGTCAAGAATATAGAATCATAGAAGCGTAGAACTGGAAGGGACCTCGAGGGGTCATGGTTAGGTGTCCTGCACTCAAGGCAGGACTACATAGTAAACTAGACCATTCTTCCATATCGGCCACATAGGAGAGTTCCCTCTCTAAGCCCCAATCCACCCCAAGTACCAGAATAGAAAGCAGCAGAGCTGATAACAGGCCCAGTCATGCACTCCCATTGTCAAACAAAAAACTCCTATTGGCTTCCATGAGAGCAGGACTGGGCACCAGTGGTTTCAAGGATTTTTCATAATCGAAAGTATACGTGAAAGATGCAGCATCCATCAGTATGAACCTTCCACTAAAACTCCTGACGTTTTGTCCTCTGTCTTTCATCATCACTATATTCACATTTGATTTCGGAACACTATTAGACCGCCATGACCAAGTTTTCTTGATCAAGTCTGCCATGTTGGCACTCAATCACTAAACAAGATTTAAATTTTTATATATTATACATATCTTTCCAGTATAGCACAAAGAGAATGGGACGCTCTTGTTTTCTACATAGGGCACCAGGCTACACTCAGATTTCCTATAAATATCACCCCAAAACTTCCTTCTATGCCACACTTCAGTCAGTGCTAGTCCAAGAAGACTACTACTACAATTTAAGGCACTTCATTCTGAATGAGATGCTTTTCTGATACATTTCAACTGTAGGCTGCTACGGAGAAATCCAGTCGATCTGGCTCATAACACCATCTGTCATCTTTGTAAAACATCTAGGTTTGATAGAATATGATTATAACTACTGTTATTGCATAGGACTACACTTGCGTAGATAATGCACCAAAACTACTTTTACAACATTGTTGCAAGTTAAATTAATACGATGGTTATAAAGTAACAGTTATTTTAAGATACAGTAAATTTACTCTTTTTAAACCAGCCATATTGCTGAAATAAAACACCAAATTAATTACTCTAAGGGGCATATTAACTATATAGTGATTAGGCTTCAAGCATATTATTATTCTTTCTGTATCACTAAAAATAAATATGTACGTTCATTGTCTCTACAGAGCTTTGTTTTATTACCTAGTCTAAATTTGTACTACACCTTAAATTGTGTTTAAAAATATTTCCAAAGTGAGACTGTAATATACAAAATATTCTCAAAATCTCTCAATACACAGGATCCTGCATAAAAGCTTCCTTTCAAGTGTTTACAAAGAATGCAGAAAACCTCCAGTGAGTTTTAAACATGTCAAAAAATTGTTGCAATATTAAGAGGCATATTCTTATAAATGAAATACAGCTATATTTAAAAACAAAACAAAAACATGAGGATAACTAAAGAATCCATGCAAATGAAAAACCTGTACAACACTTAAAAAATATAAAATGTAAGGCCAGTTAGAAATATACAACAAAATGTGCCCAGTTGATAAAATGTATTGAATTTTGTCTGAAAATGTATACCAGCTTACAGTGCTCCTGTCTGTTTTACTGTCGATAAACAATTCTAAGTGTTCTTTCCAAAATAAAAGCCTTTAAAGAAAAGCTTGAAGTGGGAGAAGAAGGGAAACCCTTTCAGTTGAGAGTAAGAATAACAACACTCCAAGAAACTGAGACAGATTCATGCCTCCCTACACACTCTCCTTCATTTCTAGCATCATCATAAGGAACATTTCATATTGGAATCAACACAATCAGTATGTGTTAATGCTAGTTTTATTATTATTATTATTAAAGTAGAATAGTGATTTATTTTAAACATCTTGTGATCTAAAGACTAAACTAAGTTTGACGGATACTGTATCTTTAAGGCAGCACTATTAAATCAACACAACATGGTTACAAAGTGGATATTTTTGGTTTCTTCACATTCTCTCTCTCTTTTTTTTTTTTTAGCTTTACATTTAGTTTCCAAGTAAATAACTTGTTAGTTTCCCCTGAATAGAAACAGACTGTTGTTTTGATTTGTAATTCTATTGCTTTGAGTAGATTTGACCAGTTCAAAGTTCTTAGCGAATCCAGTTCACAAATACTGTACATAGGTTGTACAATATTTTGGAGGCATTGGTACTTTTAAAATAGAATATACAAGTCTTTTCACAAAATTCAAAAATATATATATAATATATATACTGGGCTATTGATGAAGCACAAGTAGATTAATATTAAAAGAAAATCAAAAAACCTAAAAATGTAAATTATTTAATCTACTGATTAAGAAATGAAGCAGTTTTTGAGAGGCCATGCCAATTATCTGCTAACAAGCATGATCAGTATCTTCCATGCTCATGCTGCTTCTTCTGCTACTTGTTTTTGAAGCTCCAGGAGATACTGAGGAAAGGAGTGGGTCAGTAACTCCTACAGGGGAGAGAGTATCGTCCATCAAAATATCTTCCAGTTTGGATCCCACTTTTGTGGGGACACTGTAGGTTCCTAGGTTATCATTGAAAGTTATGGTACCATCAGTAAGATCGAGGGTAGTCGTGCAAGATAAATCTGAGCGGTGCTGCAATACGTCTTGGTTGCAGTTGTCAATGACCGGTTCTTGCTTGATGACCCGGTTTACCACATCTGGTGAGCAAAGGCCTGTAGATGGGACAAGGGAAAGTCCGTGTGCAAGAGCCTGCATCTCAAGTTCCTGTAAAGAAGGCAACAGACACAAATAAAACCTGAAAGTAAAGATAAAGTGTAATGCTTTTGATATATCTTTGATGTACAATTTCTGATGGACCCTTATAAACGGCATCACCCTCTCAGCAGCTCCCATCTCCCTACGAGAGCAACAACTGTTGCAAGAACTGGACTTGATATAACTGTCATATCACCCTCCCAAACTTCATCCACCCAAAATCACTACTTAAATAATGTTCTCTCAATTAAAAAAGTCTGCAGAGAGTCAATGGTGGCAGACCACTGCAGGACTTTTCCTGGAGAACCATCTCATTGCCAAAACCAAATTTCACAGGCAATACGATCAAGATGTCTTCAAGCAAACCAGCAACTTAAGTTCTCAAGGGATATCCAGATCAGCAGTGTTGACAGCAACCACAACAAAGCCTTACAGTGCCGGGCCATGACGACAGTTACACTACATCTTTTTGTATTATTTGAATCCGTAACTACCATAAATGGAGCCACCAAAATAAACTGGTAATAATTGCAAAGTCCTGCTATTCATAGGGGAAACTGAGGAGCTCTCCAGGAAAAAGACACCATCATAGTATATTATTTCCTCTGGTGAAAATCCCCCTGGCTTTCATCAGTGCACTGCTTAATTTACTGTTCAATGTATTTTTAATAGACATGCAGCCATTGGTTGGCTCTCCCTGCAGCAGCTCAGTACTAGACACAAAGGGAATGCACAAAGCAGGGAAGAAGAGCCTCCAGCGTGGTGGCTTTCAAGGGATGGTGCTGCAGAACAAGGCTGGTATCCTGTTCCCCCCTTTCCCACCCTCAGCACTGCCTCCAAGCTTCACTGAGTTCACTCTGTGCAGAGCAGCAGCTGAGAGGCTCCTGCAGACTACCGGGGAGGAGGCTGTTAATGTAGCATCATTCCCTTCTCCCTTGCAGAGGGCAGGGAGACAACCTTGCATGGAGGACTCCCGCTATCTGCAGATCTCTGGGACAGCCTGTGCCTAGCGTTGACGCTCTGTGTGAATTTGTAGAACATCATTCTACTCAACTGCTCTGTTTAGGAAGCAGTGTCATGTGAGTGGAAAACCATTAGCAGTCTTGAGTCAAAAAGCATTTGAACTAACTTGACCATATTGACAATTGCTCCATATAGAATATGGCACCTTGGGTCTCATCCTGCTCTTATTGGAGTCAATGTCAAATCTTTCTCTGCCTTCAGTGAGAGCAGGACTAGACTAGGGTTACCATACGTCCGGATTTTCCCGGACATGTCCGGCTTTTGGGGGCTCAAATCCCCGTCCGGGGGGAAAATCCCCAAAAGCCGGGCATGTCCGGGAAAATCGGGAGGGCTCGGTGGTGCTCGGCCGGGCCGGCGGTGCGGGGCCGGGGGCATGGTGCCGGGCCGGGAACCAGGGTCACAGTGCCGGGCCGGGCGCGGTGCCGGGCCGGCGGGGAGCCGGGCCGGCGGGGAGCCTGGTCAGCCGGGCCGGCGGGGAGCCCGGTCAGCCGGGGAGCCCGGTCAGCCGGGGAGCCGGGCCGGCGGGGAGCCGGGCCGGCGGGGAGCCCCGTCAGCCGGGGAGCCGGGGGGTGCGCCGGGCCGCCGGGGGCCGGCAGTGCTGGGCGGGCCGGGGGTGGTCGGCCGGGGGCCGGGGCCGGCACCCCAGGGCCCGAGACGACCCAGGCTGGAGCCGCCGGGGGGCCAGCCTGGGCCGCGCCTCCTCCCCCCCACATCCCCCTTACCTGCTTGAGGCTTCCCGCGAATTAAATGTTCGCGGGAAGCAGGGGAGGGGGCGGAGACTTTGGGGAGGGGGCGGGGTTGGGGAGGGGGTGTGGGCGGGGCTGGGAGCGGGGCCGGGGGCCGTGGAGTGTCCTCCATTTGGAGGCACAGAATATGGTAACCCTAGACTAGACTCCTTATCTGCATGTACAACCTAATAATGCCCAATGTAGTTTGAAGTGCTTAGAGTTGTGTGGTGAGAGCAGAGAGACTGTAGTGGGAGCAGAGAGACACTAAACTACAACTGCTTTACAAAAAGGCTAGAGAATTATCTGCTATCCAGAAGCATCTCACTTTTTAAAGTTCCTCCTACAACATAGCTCGTCTCCTCTGGTAACTGGAGGACCAAGAACTCTACAAGTTCAACTCAGCATTAATCATAGGTATTGCAGGACCAGCACAATGGCTCTTCTAAGTTACATAGTAAGCTGGCGTTTCCTTGTAGCAAATAGATGTGAATGATATACATACATACAGCTGTTAAATTCATTCATAATGTATGTATCAGCAAACCTGTATTCTGAGCAGTAGATGTCTGTTGGCATGTTCTAGTTTCTTCTGCCTGTTCTCAAGTTCTTTTGTGCGTTGTTGTTCTCGCTGCAGTTTGCGGATATAGTCCACTGACGCTTTTAAAATAGTGCCCTTATTCCAGCGCATGTCCCTGTAAAAGTAGTGTTTGGGGGGGGGAAAAAAAATCACTCTCACCCAAGCACATGGATCAAGCCAAAGCATAGAGAAGAACCGCAGCACCGTTTAACAGCACACAAGTTACACCACACCTGATCAGAATTACAGTATTACAAACTATCGACTTTGAAAAGAGCTGTGTAAAATACACTAGGGGGAGCCAGAGGGCAACTCATTAGCAGGCAGCCTACTGTACGAGATTTGGATTCACGTAATTACTGAAGAGGAGACATGCTCACCATTGCTTTCTCATGGGAATGAAACTGCAGGGATGGGAAATTGCAGTACTCAAGGAGTCGTGTTTCGCACAGAACTCATACTAGAGCATTAGTTCCAAGGGACAGAATGGCTAAATATGAGAGGACTCACTCAGCTTTTAATGACGTCTGTGAGGCTGCTTGACTACCCCTCGTTGTACCCCCCTCTAATGAGCAATGCTGGATTTCAACTTTGATCTTTGAACAACATAGTTAAACTCCCATTCACTAATGACCAACTCTAGTCCTGGACTGCAAAGACGTGTTATTGAATGGGAGAAAAGGGCATGGGAGCCTTGGACACCCTCCTATGCAGTCTCAGGGGAGGACTCCTAGGCTCTTTTGAGCCACTAACATAGCCTTTGAGTGGGTATGTCTACATTTATGGCACCATGTAAAGTACAGGCCCTACACATGTAGCTACACACAGCAGGGGAAGGCAGGCTGCGTCCACACTTGTCACTGCAGGGTGTAGCTACACAAAGTAGGGAAAGGCTCTGGCAGGGCAGAGCCTTTCCTCTGGCCAGAGCCTTTCACTGCCACCTCCCTGCTGTCAGGATCTTTCTCCACTACAAAAGCCTTTCACTGTGGCGGGGAAAGGCTCCAGCAAGAGTGAGGCAGCGGGACACTACGCTGTCAAAAACAGCAGTACAGACGTGGGAGGCATTGCTTGGACGTGTAGAAAGCCATGTAGGGTATAAACCTTGGGGGTTCTACTCGGCTCACTTAAGCCACACAATCTACGTGGCTGTTTATACCCATGCTAGGTGGGTGTGCAGCTGATTAGGGGGTGTGGTGAACCCTCCAGCTAGCCAGCACACAGAATTCATGTGTTAGCTAGGAGTGCATGCGACTCCTTTGCTCGTGGGAGAGGGTACGCACAAACAGCCTCCCCTATGGAGTCCTACCTTGGCTGGCAAGACACTAGAATTAAAAAGGTTTCATTGGGAAGTATCTGTTCCCATTTACACTGATTAGGGCCCAATTTTTCCTGGTAGGGTCTTATCACACCACCAAGCTATTAAAATGTATACACAGTAGCAAGGCTCAGATCTAACATGTTGGCACAGAAGCAAACACAACTGATTGATGATGCATCCGAGGGTGCATTTTCCAGGGATTCCTTAGTAGGGAAGGAGGAAGAGACATTTTGTGTAATGTGGGAGACAAAGACCAATTAATAGTGCTGGAAGGAAATGTTTTTATTTTTTTTTTAAGCTGTTAAAGAGACAGACAAGTGTATTTTCCTGCTATTCAGTGCATCCTTTACGAACTTCAGCGTACTGATCTTTGCTCTTCTGATTAATTGGTTTCAAGCAATATATCAAACTACTTGATAAATGCTTATGTAGCTAATGCAGACCTAGCACCTGCTTTATTTATTTACTCCATGGCACTGAGAAACTTAAGAAAGAAATACAGAACATTATTTTTAATTTTCAGGATAGCAAAAGCAAATGCGCAGTCTCTAGATTATCCCATCTCTGTAGCAAAAATGTAAACAGAGTGAAAGGTGAACCGACAGATTTCTTCTTGGTGATCATTCATGAAGAATCAAGAACTGTTGTGTATAATGAGTTTCTGTGGCAATGTAAAATGGATGTAGGTCATCATCTCAAGAAATATGGGTTTATCAAGTTACTCCATCAATTTTCCTCTAGAGGGAACAATAACTTTCCAGTTTTGATACTAGCATATACTGATAAAGCTTTGTTGCTAGTGGAGAGCAGAAGAGATTTCAAAGTACAAATGGCCCAAATCCTGCGCTCCTTGGATAAAGTGCCTGCTCACTTCAATCACCCCAACTGGAGTTTGGACAAAACACCAGGATTAACACCTTCACCCTTATGAAAAATGCTCTGGGATCATTAATGAGCCCAAGGGGTCAGATCTTTGCTTTATGTACAGCTGGTAGATTTTTCAAGCGATCTCAATGCAAGGATAAGCCTACTTGAGGAATGGCAGCCACCCCAAGGACCTCTCTTTCTAAATGGGCTGACCAGGAATTGAGGCAAATGCCTACTCTTCCGGTTCACATCCATCTGCTGAACAGGGCTTCGATCTAGGGGAATACATTGGCAGTACTCACAATTAAGTCCTTGCTGTAAGGGGTGTACTTCACAATACTCTTCAAAAAATTGCAAGAGACACTGTATAAGGGATTCTTTACATGGAGAAATTGACTGGCATAACTACTGCTGAAAAAGCTATTCTGCGATAGCTATTCCAGAATAGCTCCATGTGTGGACACCCAATCCAGAACAGAGATACTTCTAATCTGGAATTGCTATTCTTCCGAAGTGGAGTAATTATTCTGGAATAAAATCACTTTTATTTGGGAGTAGTGTCCACATGGAGGAGTTTTTGCAAAACAGCTATGCCAGTCAGTTCCCCCGCATGTAGACAAGGCCTAATTAATACCTCTGGTGCCTGGTCCTCGCAAGAGGGTTAGGATACATGGATTGCTTGAAGGCATTGTACTGGAATGTGCAGATATTTTAACCTCCCTGTCTAAGCCCATCATGACGGTACTTATGTGGGTTTGCCCGTCTGTGGTTGGTGGGAGTATCAGCAAGTCAAGGTAAGATTTCGGTCCATTGGAACATAGAAAGCATCTGGCTCAGCTCAGCGGCCAGCAGGAATCCTGTTCTGGGTTCTGCATCAGAGCCCAGGAACTCCCAAGTCAGGTACTAGAACAGGAGGTAACCACCAGCCTTGTTTCCCGTTTTTTGACTTGAGAGGACTATCCGCTTGGGAGCAGTATTATTTTCCATTTGAATTGCCAGACCAATCAGAGCAATGGTCCACTTGGTCCAGTATCTTATCCCATAGTGGCCAGTATCAGAGGAAGATATAAAACCTCCACGGGGAACAGTTATGTGCCAACATGCCAGCAGGAAAGTTTCCTCCTACCCAAGGCAGTTAGTGTGAAGCACATGATCAGACATCCACTGAATCAATGGTAATACGCCCACTGACTTCAATGGGCACTGATTCAGGCCTTTAGTGATTGGCTTTCATCCTGGAACATGAAGGTTTCATATCCCTTATATATTTTTATCCTAGCTATGGTAAATTAACTACAGTAAATTACTTAATAAAGCTACTTCTGCATGGATGTGCAAGCCGGGGTGTGCTTGTGGCAAGTTTGTAGTCAATGATGTGGAGAACCGGGAAGAAGCAACATTTTGTTTTTTCTGTTTTCTGAAAGGGCGGGGCAGTACACTGGGTGCTCACTGACAACTGCTGCCAAGTTCCTGTGGGCCAGACTAGTGCTTCTGCAAAGGCGAACTCATTGCCTGATACAGTTCATTAAGATACACCATCTACTGAATCTTCCAGGAGGATCAAACACAAATTATTCAAAATCTTTAAAAGATATCAGTTACTGTGAAGAGACTCAGTGGTGTGGCCTTACAGGGGTTTGTCTACACAGGGGTATTAGTGCACAACAAACTAGGGTGTGAATTTCAAGCACACTAGCTACTCCACGCTAACTGTCCAGTGGACACACTTACTGGGTGCCCAGACTGCCCTTCAGTGGTTTAGCTTAATGTACTCCCAAAGTATAGTAAGCTATTGAGCACAAAGGCACTCTTAAGACATTTAAACAAAAATTCACACATATCATCATTACCGAAGAGACAGTACCATACTTACGGGTCATTTGATTTTGGTATCAATGTGCCTAATTCTTTAATGCGATCGTTAATATTAAATCTTCTCCTTCGTTCAACTTTAGGAAAATAAAGAAATATACATTAGTAAAAATAATGCTTTCTGCTTACAGAATGAAACCCCTTTAAACTTAAAGATTTCAAAAACACTTTATGCTTTATACATACATGTATACTTGACACCTGTAGCACAAGTATGTTATAAAGCTTAAGTGAAGTAAGTCTTATACCCACTTTTCAACTGGATAAATTAAGACACAGAAACTGAGTGATTTGTCCAAGGACATCCAGTTTGTCAGTGCAAAGGCAAAAAAAGACCTAAGTTCTGAGTCCCAGTCTCATTCTTTAAGAACTTTGCCATACTTCCTCAAAACACTACATGATCCAATTTAAAAATCTTAAACCATACTGTGCCATCAAGGAGACGTTGCTATTGAAACCAATGGGGAGTTCTGCTTTCTAACAAGAGGCATGAGATTGTTTCTTGTTTTTAGAAATGATATAAAGGATCCTAAAGTGTCCTTTTAGAATTTTAAAGTTAGTAAAACATGTGTATTCATGGTTGGCAAATATAAAAGTATGCTCCTTAAAAAAAAAAAAAATAATAATAATAATAATAATCATAAAAAATATATGCACACAAGTTTAAAGATTAGATACATGAATTGATTGCATACATTAAGTTTTTGTTTAAACTACAAATTTTGGTACAATTTTGTATGGTGTATTTGTCAAAGGCAACTGGCCACATTCTACTCTCAGTTATACCAGTGCAGGTGAAACCCCTTTGAATTCAGAATTTGGATCATATTCTCATAAGTTTAAAAAATTGTTCTCAAATAATTGTTTTAAAAAAATATTGCTTTCAATTCAATAGCGAGTTTCAGCAATCAATAGGAACGAATTTGGGATATTCGATTTGTGGCTATAACCAATAAAGTGGTGTAAGTACTGCACAGTAAGCCACCCAAAGCTTTAAGCAGCCTGCATTCCAATGCCTTTTTAAAAATAATTAAAATCTTAATGATCATCTGTGTAACTTACTCGTCACTGTGGGTCATCAACTAAAAAATTAAGGAAATATTGAACACTGAGCATAAACAAACTTACTTAAGTTGTGATTGTCTTTCTTCTGCCTCTCTTTAGCCAGCGCCCTTGCTTCTGACTCTGTAGGAAAAATACACGCTGTGCACGTGAATGAAGTCATTAGAATTTTGGAAATTCAAGGAATACAACATAGCAATTTATACAGCACATCCATATTTCTGATGTCATTTATCTTATCACTAGAGATATGCCTCACTACAGACACCATAGTAACACAGCTACATCGCTGTAGCTTTGCTGACATAACCCCATCCAGCGTTCCTCAAACTGACGGTCCTGACCCAAAAGGGGATCACAAAGCAATTGCATGGGGGTCATCAGATCACAAAAAATATTGGGATAACCTTTCGATCCTTCGCTCGGGTTACCATATTTTAAGTTCCCAAATAGAGGACACTGCTGGGGGAGGGGAGCTGGAAGGGGGGTGGGTACAGCAGCTGCCAGTGTCCCGCTACCCAGCTCTGAAGACTGTCCTGCTGCCAGAAGTAAGGGTGGCAATACCATACTGTTGCTTTTCACTTTTTGAGACGCTCCAGTGCCTTTGACTGCAGGGATAGCGATTACATGCTTCATTTAGCGCTCCTCTGAGTATGTACAGTAATTTGGGGGGGGGCGCACGTGGGATCATCAGAACCTGAAATATTTTCAAAGAGGGGCTCAGCAAAAAAAGTTTGAGAACCCCTGGCATAGAGGAGGCCTACAGAGACAGAAAGGGTTTTTCCATCCATGTGGAAATACCGCCTCCCCCAATGATGATAACTACGCCGATGGAAGCACTATTCCATTGACACAGCTGTGCCTATATTGGGGGTTAGGGCAACATAACTGTGTCAGTGAGGGGTGTGTTTTTTCACACCCCTGATTGACATTGCTAGGTCAACCTAACTTTAAGTGTAGACCAAGCCTAAGAGAAGAGAAGGGACCTATTTCAGCAAGGTACCTAAGCACAATGCTAAGACACAACAACGTGCTCACAGCAGTGCAAGAATTATCCAAGCATTATAGAAAAAAAAGATTTCACTTCTTTAGAAGCAATAGGTGAAATCCATCCCTGAGTAAAATACATTGACTCCATTGGAGTTACAACAGGGAAGAAGTTAACCCAAAAGTTCTAAGGAGGCATCTGCATAGCCACCTAGAAACAGGGTGAGATTCTTCCACTGGATTTGAACCTCTCAGCCATAGTGTGCAGACAAGCAAAGGGTTTAAATCCCACAAGGAAAGGTGGTGTGAAAAACATGCTTAAAAACACTCTAAATCTGCAATTACACATATTTCTGTTGCAGCACAAATAATTTTACTCATCACATGGGAACACAATACAAAACAAGAAGCAGATCATGATGTGTTTTCCTGAACACAGAAAAGGGATTATGATGTTCTCAATATCACCGTACTTCCAGACCTCAGTTATGGGAGAGCAAAAAGCTTTTCTACCCTGAGGATGCAGAGATCAGAATTCTGTGTCTGTGTCCACACTGGGGACAACGAAATCCTCATTTACAGCAACAGATCTCCTCAAGGAAAACACTACTTTCTGATTTGAACTGATAAGCCCCCAACCCACACGACATCAAGAGTATTGCTTTTTAAAGGGAAATTCTTCAGATGCTTCCATATTTTTATGTGCATTCTGGTACCAGACCTAAGATCTGAGGCACTGTCCACACCCAGGAAGCTAGTCCCTGCATATGACCTGCTAGCACATATTCTGATGTCTCTGCTCTTACAGTGTGCAAACCATTGCTCTGAACCACCCCCATCTAAGGGATGATTGTGGCAGGGAGACAGTCGACCTAAGTCGAGATAAGTGTCTGGAATTAACACCACATCTGAAAGAGCATTCCTCATTCACAGATTTTTTTCGCTCTACATCCCAAGTCATAGGCACCAACTCCGTGGGTGATCCGGGGTTGGAGCACCCCCGGGGAAAAATTGGTGGGTGCTTTGCACCCATCGGCAACTCCCCCCCTGCCCTAGCTCACCTCCGCCTTCGCTCCACCTCCTCCCCTGAGCGTGCCGCGCAGCCCGCGTCTCCCCCTAGCTCCCAATGCTTGCTGCTGCGAAACAGCTGTGGGAGGAGGGGGAAGACAGGGAACGCAGCGCGCTCAGGGAAGAGGTGGGGCCGGGCCGGGGATTTAGGGAAGGAGTCCAATAGGGCCAGGGAGGGGGCGGAGTTGGGGCAGGGACTTTGGGGAAGGGGTTGGAATGGGGGCGGAGTCATGGCGGGGCCGAGGGCGGGTTGAGCATCCACCTGTGCCGGGAAAAGTTGGCGCCTATGTCCCAAGTCTCACACAACTTTGTACTGTGCATCTGCCAGTCTGGCTGCTTTCCTATGTATTCCCTCAGGTTGTGTGCTTAGCTTGCATCTAGAGGCTCAGCTAACTTTCCGCCATTGTGGAACATCCTGTGCCTGGTTGCTATGGTCTTCAATCAGACTTCGTTCACAAAGGGCTTTTGGAGCAGCACACCTTTTTCAAGCATCTCCACACCTCTAGTGCAATCCTAATGGCCTTGCAAGGCAAGCGACCATTTTATCAGCCACAACAGCCTTTGTTTATGTGGCATGACCATATGTCAGAAAGCAAACGGTGCCAGTGGCTTGGCGCTGGCACAGAGGGAGGACTCCCGCCAGAAGAGTCAGCACGTACAGAGCTGCTCAAGGAGTACATTGGAGCTCGCTGCTGCCCAACATCTGTGGTTTAGTTCAGTGAGCTTGAGAGACTGCAGAACGCCAACCTAGCAAATAGGTAAGAATGTAGGCAGCCAAGAAACTAGGCCTCTAGCATATCTGCTGAAGGTTTCATCCCCAAATACCAGATCGTCCTCAGAGTATGTCTCTTGTTAAGAGGAATTGGTCCTGTGCTTAAAGCCAGTTTTACAGGGGCATAAAGTGTACTTAATAAGTGGGCTGAACTATCCCCTAAATGTAGTTAGCTGCTATTTTGCCTCATTCCCAAAATGAAAGTGAAACTAAGACAGCGAGAGGTGCCTCAAAGAATACCAGCTTTCCCTTCTCTAAAACACACCCCCAGTCTTAAAGCCTCACTCTAGTTTGCTTCTGCATAGACTTGTATTTTAAACAGTGGACTGGTTTTTGGGTTATTGCTTTTTTAAACTCATGTCTTTTTTAAATATATGTTCTTTCCCTTGGAGCTGCAATGGAAGGTGATTTTATCCATCTGTTACTTCCTAATGCATCTAAACGTTTGGGATCAGAGCACTGTTCATATGTGAGGAAAGTCTGTTTTAGGACTTAGGTGATGAGATTCTTGGAAGATTCTTAACCTTTATGATGATATAAATGAGTAAATATCCATTCATTCCTCAATACCTGACCACCTAAATGCAGCAGCAAGGGGTAATTTGACACTTGTTAGAGGATCCCACATTCATTACCTCACAGTATTACAAATTATTTTCTTATCATTAATAATCATCCCCATTGGCAGAGTCACTACATACAGTATTCTTCTCCGTGAAGTCTCTTGAGAAGCATCATGTTAATTCAAGTCGCTATTTCACCTATAGTCGGAGCAGCATCAAATAGATCCAATCTAGAGAGTAGCTATGTAAGAGATGCGAAGAGCTTTCTATCTTTTAAATGCTGCAGGGTTTTACTCTGCAGGTTGATTATGAAAATGCTTGGATTTCCACGCATTATGGTACTGTCCTTGTTTGTTACAAAGCAAACTGATTACATATCTATGGAAAGGAAACTAACCCCTCATGGGCTGTGTAGTGGAAGCCAACAGGTCTGCTAGGAAATGTACAGCTCGATTCTCCAGTTTGCACCTCCAAATTTCCCTTTGCATAACTGAATTTTCAAACAGGAAACTCTCATGTCAGATAATTTCAAATGATAACGTTTTAAGATCATTTACCTGTGAGCTCCCTTTTTATATTGGGAAGATTAGCTGGACACGAGTTGCTGACGTTCAGCCCTGAAGGAGGCATGCCTTGGTTGCCATAAAGGTCAATCAAATTGCCAGATACGGGTAACTGGAAAAGATAAAAGGGAGAAGGGTCACTTGCTGTGTCCCATCTGAAACACTTGAACAAAGCCAACATTTGCTTAGAAATCTGTTCTCGGCTCCATGCGCAAACAGGAAGCTCAACATCACTAGTGAAAATGTGCCTGGACGTGAAAAATAACTACTCTGCAATCCTTTCTCAAAGGCGAGATCCCAGAAGACACAGAAAGCAAAGGATGATACAGAATATATAGACAATGCTATACAGATGCCAAGGAACTTCACTCTCCAGGCTACGAAGGACCTCTGCATAAGAGGTAACTAGATTTTTTTATATGTTATGATATTGTTCCTGTAGAGTTAGTTTAAAAAAACTGACTATACTTGTATTGGGGGAAAAAGGGAAAAAAGCCTTTAAAGTTTAAAATGTAACCATAAGAGGGAGCCCAAACTCTCCCATAAATGTTAAAGAAGTGACATTGCCTAACAGAAATGAATTACTCATTCATGTAATGTGGACTTGTTTAAGCCAACTGTATTTAGTTGACCTGAGAGCCGCCTGCATAGTATAGACCTACCTTGATTTGGGATTTTCCTGTTCTAACATGAAAAACACACAGAGGGGTGGGGGAGGTTTCCACACTTTTTTGCATTATATGGGCCAGGGTGTCTCAAATCATGGAGTTAAAGTGCCATTGCATTCTGCAGGAGTTCCAAGTACCTGAGAAGGCCTGCTAGGAGGGATCTGCAATAAATGGAGCCTTATGGTCACATAACCTCATGTTAATGATGTGAAGTCACCATGTGGCAGGAGAGGATGCAGGCTGCACAAATTGTGCAACTGATAAACGTTGGGGAACAGGGGTTTACTGGAGAAATACCTAGTCAAAAGTGACACCAAGAGTCTTAACCTAACTACATCCAACTCCCCTAAGCATGCAGGGTACGGTTATGAGGTGTCCGTTAAAAGTCTGGTCAGTGGTGCGGTGGGGCTAAGGCAGGCTCCCTGCCTGCCCTGGCTCCGCACGACTCCCGGAAGCAGCGCAGGGGGGACCAGGGAGGCTCCATGTTGCCCCCACAGCTTCCATTGGCCGTGAGCCACAGCCAATGGGAGCTGCAGAAGCAGTGCCTGTGGGTGTGCTGCCCGCCCCCTGAGCCTAGGAACTAGACATGCTGCTGCTTCCGGGAGCCGCATGGAGCCAGGGCAGACTGGGAGCCTGCCTTAGCCTTGCTGTGCCGCCAACCAGGTGCTGCCTCAGGTAAGCCCCGCACCCCGAACTCCGCCCCACACCCCAACCCCTGCCCTAGGTCGGAACCACCCCCCCCTGCAACTTAACTCCCTCTCAAAGCCCGCATCCCAACCCCCTGCCCCAGCCCTGAGCCTCCTCCTGGAGCCCATTCCCCATACCCCCTCCTGCACCCCAACCCCCTGCCCCACCCATGAACCCCCTCCCACACCCAAACGCCCTCCTGGAGCTGCACACACCCCCACACACCCCAACCCCAGTCCTGAGCCCCCTCCAACACACCCAAACTCTCTCCCATAGCCCACACACCCTCCCACACCCCAACCCCCTGCCCCAGTCCTGAACCCCCTCCTGCACCCCAAACCACTCACCCCTGGCCCCACCCTAGAGCCCAGACCCGCTCCCGCACCCCAACTCCCTGCCCCAGCCCTGAGCCTGCACCTCCAGCCGGAGCCTTAACCGCCTCCCACACTTCAGCAAAAGTGAGTGAAAGTGGGGAGAGTGACCGATGGAGGAAGGGGTATGTGTGGAGTGAGTGGGACTGGGGCCTCAGAGAAGGAACGGGGCACGGGCAGGGCAAGGGTGTTCAGTTTTGTGCAATTAGAAAGTTTGCAACCCTAATGTGGGGACATAGGGAATACATAATGCACAAGCTGTTTTTACATGCAGTATGATATATATGAGTGAGGAAAGTAGAATTGGAGTCTACCTAGTCATTTCTATCTATTCTCTCTCAGTTACAACTGTGTAACCTGTAGGCAGCACTCTTAACACGCAAAAGATCGTTAGGCTGGAACACAGAGCAGGGGTTGCTTCTTATAGGCAAACAGGAGCTACTTATTATATGTGCACTGGTAGCAATGCCTAGAGTTAACATTGCTGAGCATTTCCTATTACCGGATCAGGTTTTCAGTTGCTTCTAACTGTTTAGGCTCCAATTTTCCATACCAGGTGTCTGCCTCAGGCAGAATTTGTTTGGGTACAAGATTTGGAGGGAAAATTCGTTTCTTTGCTCATGCTCAAAACTTCTTACAACTGTTTCAGAAGTCATGATAAGCTGTAGTGCCTCAATGCTTTGGAGAACAAACTTGAAATTTGACAGTTGAGTCTCTAGTGTCAGGGATGTGCCTTCTGCTGTGCCCGGGAAACCCCCACTCAAACTTGGCCAAGTTACAAGCCTCTGAAAAATCGGAGTATGCACAAGCTCAGCAAAGGTTTGTTAGAGGGTAGCAAATAGAATCGTCAAAGAATGGATCTGCACCGGGCATGCTCCATCCCCAAGCAGTTCCTACATGCGGACAGGATTGTGCATAAGCTATTCCCACAGGGCAACTGAGTATGCTCCATCTTGGGGGCGGTGGGGTCTGAACAGGACTTTTCCTGCATTTGCTCCTGCAGCCTAGAAGAGGGCTTCTGTGGCACTAAGCATCATAACCGAGCACCAGAAGTTCTCTCTCCCATGCTCTCAATCTCTCCCTTCTAGTGCCCACGCCACCTGGAGGAGAACGGGGAAGCAGTCAGATTCAAGTGCAAGATGGTGAGATGAGGGATGAAAAGTTGAGAGGAAATCGGGGCCAAAATTGACTGGGATGATCTGAAGGGATGGGGGCAGAAGGGCAATAACTCCTAGAGTACACACCCCTCCAGAGCCAGAAACTGAACCAGGATTCTCAAGTATTAACACTTCTCTGACACCTAACAAATATATTTGGGAATCCCACTGACAAAATAAGAGTCTTTTTCCTCTACTGGCTCTTCTACCTAGAGGATAACAGACTACTCAATAGCTCAAGTGATAGTGCTCTGTGCTGTGGATCCAAAAGTCCCCCAACTCTGCTGATAACCCACCTGGGGGGGGGTCAACATGATTTCCCGTCTGGGTTTTACGGCAACTCAGGTAGCTTTCCACTGTTTGGGAACTTGATGCAGATCATCTCAAAGTAGCGAAACAACCTTCAGTCTCCCAGAAGAGGTAATGGAGGAAGGGTAAGCCTGGCCCCCAACTCAGCTTGGGATGGTCACTCACAAGAGTGTGGTATAATGAGACCTCTTCCATCAGGTGTGTCACTCTCAGGGTTTGGTCCTCCAGATGCAGAGGCACACATGAAGTACAGCAGCGGTGTAAATTTCTGTCATTCTTGTTGCAAGATTATGTCAGGATCCCTGAGTACTACAGCTACCGGAAGTTGTAATTTCCAGCTAAAATAATGGCTGGTTGTGCTGGACTCTAATGAAAGGATCTCTTGGGAAACTGGGTGGTAAGTTATGAAACTGAACCATCTCACCACTGATTACAGCCTTACCATCCTTTCCCAATAGCATGAATGTCCACATTCATTTCATTGTGCGTTTTGAATAACCAAGACGGAAAATGGTCTGGCTAATCAACGAAGCACCATGATGCATTGAGGGGCTCCCCTTCCCAAACTGGGGCATCCTACCTATCCTTAGTACTGTCCTGTTCCTTACAATTCCTCCTGACCTACAAACATCATTCCATGACTAACACGGAGCTCCTCTAAAGAGGAGATGTGACTGTTGCAGGAAAGGCAGATTTTAAAGGAAGTCAGGCTAAACGTTCAGGAAGCATTCCATTCCATTTTGGAATTTTGCTTAAGCTTCGTCGGTTTTGGTGAGTTTGCAGTTAAACTTCCCCACCCAGCTCTGCTTTTTAAACCTAATTTGTATAAGAGCTAAGCATTAGGTACTATACCCCAGCTATTCTGCTGCTGGGTCACTTCCAAGCAGACTGCAAGTAGGAGGTGGCCTTTGTTATGTTTCTTATTGTCAGATCAAATACATCACACTTGAATTTTGGTCACAAGTGAGAAGACAGGTCTTTGGCAGCAAAGGGCTACTGCTGTAATTTATTGCAAAAAGCCTGATGCTTTTCAATTAATTGGTGCTTGAACCTCCCATTAGCACTCTCTCACTATAGATCTTCTACTTTGAAAATCAAGTGCACGTAGGGTGACCAGATGTCCCGATTTTATAGGAACAGTCCTGATTTTGGGGTCTTTTTCTTATATAGGCTCCTATTACCCCCCACCCACTGTCCCAATTTTTCACATTTGCTGCACTGTTACCACATGGGGCAAACTGTGCCTTTTCTTTTTTGTTTCTAACAGAACAACAAAGCCTTTGTTATGGTCTAAGCTGAGCAGAGCTATTTATAGATTGAGAGTCTCTGAGGACTGCTTCCTTTCCATGTTCTTTCACCTCGTAGTTAAATCAATAGTAAGCCTACAGATGTTTTACAGCAAAACAGAGTAAGTTCTAAGGACCCAATCCTGCTCACAACGGCAAAATTCCCATTACTTCAATAGGAGCAGGATCAAACTATTTCAACAGTAATTGCAACAAGATTCATGATATGGTTTTTCTTGTTGCTTGAGAAGAGCACTGGCTTGAAGTTTACTGGGGAGAGTGGGATAAACTTCCTAGCCAATGCAGTTTTACTTTGATGACACGAAGAATCCCAGATGTTGCCAATCATATTATAATATCTCAGTATACAGCAAAGTATAGAAAGCCTGCATCCTTTTTTTAAGTAATTGATCAAATTAATCCAAAGGATAGAGTTTTTCCTAACGCTATTTAAAGCTACTTATATTGGAAACTGAATAAATAACAATGAACCATACGCAATAGTATTGGACTTTAAAGTTCACTCTCATTTCATTTAAATCACAGGTTTGGAGGTCTCCATTACAGCTGTGAACTGTAACTGCTGGCACATGTGCCTATTGTGTTGTTACTGGGAGCATGTCTGCACATGGAGCAACTGAAAGGGTTCCCCACTAAAGTAGCACAGAAAAGCACTGGGTGCCTTTCTGGGGGTGCAGGGTTCCCACATCAGGGGTCCTGTGAAAGGGCATAGGGAGGAGAAATGTAGGAATCACTTATGGAAAGGTTCTATGGGATTTAGTAGGAATTAATCCAATAGGATTCTATAGAAAACTACTCCAAGAATTAACTGAAGAGGATATCCTTAATAGGAGGTATTATACTGCCCACGGGTTTTTGTTTTAAACATCCTAACAGGTTTTTGTTGTTTCTTTAAACCATCCTATAGAATTCCACAGCAGAGATGTGCATTTTGAATCATGCTATGAAATTTAGGAGTGAATTCTATCCCTGTGGCTCAAAACTCCGATTTAAAAGTTATTTTTATAATCTAGAGGACTTTTCTATGAGGGATATAACCAGAGCTTCTGCAGTGGAGCACACAAGCTCAAAGTGTGTTCGTAGGATAGGTGTGGGATTTTCTGGGAAGAAAGGGCTAGGCTGTTTAGCATCAAGCAGGTATTATAAAGAGATGGCAACTAATGCCAGTAAGTCCCTTGAGAGCTAGCTGTTAATTCTGGAATTAAATAAAAAACAAACTAATATCAACTGACTCAGTTCTACCCTGTCAGACTTAATAGAACTGATACCCTAGGCAAACAATTTATTGGTGTCTCTTCCATTTCACACATCCGTCCTTTCTCCTCTCTGGTTTTCTGAGCTCCCTTTTCTCTTTCCTCTCTTTCTTAAGCTGTCATTTTCTTTACTCCCTTGTGTTATTTTTCTACCCTCTTGCCAACCTCTCCCTCATCTAGAAAGAGATGTCTTGTCTCTTGTCTACACATAGAAGTTACACTGGTTTAAACTAAAGGTGTGATGTTAAACTCATTTGGTTAAACCTGTGCAGTTTTGCATGTGGATACAAAGAGGTTTAAACCTGGTGTATGTCTATCTGCTTACCTTGCACCTGATGTAAAGCTATGTACGGATGTAGGAATCTAGGGGCACAGGGATCTTTACATCTGGGCTGCTGATTCCCCAGGCTGAATGTAACTTCCCTGGGCTAGCTCCATCTCACGGTGTAAGGACAAGACTAGGTGAAATGAGCTTACCCTTTGCTAATTGGAGACTGGGCCAGGTACCATGATGACCTCCCACTAGGGGTGAGGGGAAAAAACGCCTCCCCTTGCAATTAGCACAGGAACCTCCTAAATATGACTCCAACGCAGATGGTCGTGGCTATACCAAAATCCAACCCCTTGTAACTGCTGTCCCACAGCAATTGCTAATGTTTTTAAACCAAGTTCCACCCTGTTGCTTCTCAGTGTAAATTCTTAATAATCATTATATCATCTATCTAACCACTAGAGACGGCGGCTAGCAAAACGTGCTGTGCTGGGATTTCACACTAAAAGCTATTCTAAAGCGGAGGGGATTTAGATGTAGCTGGACAGGACGCCTAGCAGTCACTATCATGGAAAAGAAAGGACCATTGTACCGTATTGGCCATTTGCAGGGCAGGATCCATCAGGCCAAGGATTTCTTCGTTATAACTTGATTCCAAGCTAATTATGTCGTCAATTACATCATCCATCTGCAACAGAAAGGTGAATGGGGAAAAATGCAAATAACTTGAAACTGAGTTTGTAACAGGGTTGTACACAATAGTAATATTTAAAAATTAAAGAGAGAGACCGAGCAATGCCTACAGCCCTCCTCGTTAGTTCTGTCTCTGTTGGACCATTTTTGCCACACTCCAATTCTGTCTCCCAGTGATAATCACGACTCTTCCATCCCAGGAGCGGGTAAGCTGCCTTCAGATATCATCAATGACATTCTTTAATCAGCAGGAGGAGTCAACATTGAGTTGCTAAGCATACCAAGACCAAATGTGCCACAAGTAGATGGGTTTGGGAGGCGTAGGGCAAAGAACTGTCTCCAGTGCTACCAACCAGCGTGGCAATTCTACACATTTCAGAATGGTTTCCGGTGGCAACTTCAGAGAGTCCATTCTTGTATAACGGCCAGCATTTGTATTCCTAGGGACTTTGATCAGAGTCAGGTTTGAAATACAGCTTTGTAACCGACAGCCCCACATGGAGTACCATAAAATCAGAGATAGCAGTAAACCGTGATGGCATGTGCCTTGGAGAGGATGGAAACAGAAGTCCATTCAAACGCTATCAGCAAAACATAATTTGAGACTAGCTTCTGTGCGTTTTTTAAAACTGGCATATAACTTTATGAAAGAGTTGTGGGACTAATATGAACCTTCTTCCTGGTCCTCATCTGTCTCTTCTTTTCCTTCTGTCTCTCCTCACCTTTCCTTCTCTCCTCTCCTAACCCTTGTATTTCACTTTCTTGCCTATCACCATTGCCAAGGATTTCAAAAGTTTGTCCTTGAAACGGTTGCCTCCATCTCTGGTGGAATCCAACTGGTTCACCTCCCTGATATTTCTCAATTGGCAGCTATTTCCATGGGCGACTCATAGGAGATGAGTATCAGAGGGGTAGCCGTGTTGTCTGAATCTGTAAAAAGCAACAGAGAGTCCTGTGGCACCTTTAAGACTAACAGAAGTATTGGAGCACAAGCTTTGCGTCTGACGAAGTGGGCATTCACCCACGAAAGCTTATGCTCCAATACTTCTGTTAGTCTTAAAGGTGCTACAGGACCCTCTGTTGCTTTTCATAGGAGATGCAGTTTCCAAACCAGCTCAACAGAGCAGGGAGTCCAGAGAGGAACATATAGTAACAAAGAGACACTGTAGCAATTACAGGCAATATACTAGACACCATTTTTGCAGGGGAGTGAGAATTTATATCCGTGACCCATATATCCCAATGCTAATAAGGAAATATTAAACTACCTCATCTCACATTATCAAATCTGAATGTAATCTCCATAGAAAGAGGGTCATTCAACATACTAGAGCATCCTAAATAAAATGACAGGATAGAATTAGAATGCATTTCTCCTTCCCACTTAAATCCCTATGAAAAGAGCAACATACAGGAGCATTCTTTCCAACAATCTTCCCAAGACTTATTTAGAATGCAGAGGCTAAGATTGGCGTGTGGAAGAAGGGTCAACCCTTTTCAGATATACTTCTAATGCACTTTTGAAATAAACTCATAGAAAAGGACACCACAGATTTGGTTTCTATATAGTAATTCTGCCACTCTTATCCTTAAAAAAACACCCTACAAACTAGGGGGTAAGTTTCCATATTGGTGATCATGGGGAAACATAGGTTCTCTTTATAAAGGGTTCTGTTCTCCCAACTCCTGTATCATCCAGTACCTGCATGCATGACGCTCGCGTGTGTGTGTTCAGAGCCGGGCACTCGCTCTCCACCCTGCTTTGCTCTTCAAATTTATAAAATCCCTGTGAATATAAAAAAGGGGGAAAAAAGCAAAGCATGGACCTGGATTTATGGCATAGTCTCTCCTCTAGACGGGCATGGTTGAGCCAGTGTCATGCACACATATGCCTGATGACACAGCAACGTGAAGCTTTAACTCCCTAGAGAAAAAGCAAAATGGGGGTGTGATCATGATTATGGGAAGGAGCTATTTTATTTTCATTTATTTTAAAGCACGTAAACAATTGAATAAAAGAACAAGGAAAGCCCTGCTCTCTTGGCATGTGCAAAGTGATCGCTGCAAAAAGTAAATCTGAGAAGACATGCACATTGCATTATTATATACTATCAAAGTAGGAGCAGTGGATAAATTTGCTTTTAGAGAGTCTTCTTCACTGGACTTATGCAGGTGCACAAATAAGCATCGACTTATACGCACTGGATAGTCACACTTACAGATGTACATAAGCATTAGCATCGGCACACATTCGTCAGCACCAGTGAGGTCGTTGCTGCAAATGCTGCGGCAGAAGACTTCTAGGCATCATGCAAGTGAAATTTTGCATGTGCACAACGGAGGGCTGAGACTGAAATCCCAAGCAGTAATATTTTAAAAGGGTATAAACACCATGATATTTTGGGAAGCTATCTAACTAACTCATAACTCAAAAGAGAGACAAGGTGGGTGAGCTAATATCTTTTATTGGACCATCTTCTGTTGGTGAGAGAGAGAGAGAGAGAGAAGCTTTTGAGCTTACACAGAGCTCTTCCTCCAGTCTGGGAAATGTATTCAGAGTATCCCAGCTAAATATCAGGTAAAACAGATTGTTTAGCATAAGCAGTTAACACATACTTCAAGGGCCTATTCAACGTGAAGTTGCCTGATAATACCCCTGTAGTCATAGAACAGAAAGGGGGGTTAAGTGGGTTACAGGTTGTTGTAATAAGACATAAATCCAGTGACTTTGCTAGACACTAAAAATCACAATCTTAATAAAGATATGAATTTAAGCTCCCAGGATTATCTTTTGAAAGTACTGTGCAGGTTTCCTTCAAGGAGGACTGACAAATCAGATATAGACAGATCACTTTTGTGAAAAGTTATTTCAGTTTTATTTTACTTCAAAAATTCTCTCCTCACAATGGTTTGTGGTTTTCTCTTTTTTTTTTTTTAAAAATGCCTTTTACTCTTTATACTCTGAATGAGCCACAAAAGCATTATTCCAGAAAGTTACAACCAACCAACAAAAATGGCTTTGCATTCGTCAAAGGTCAATTACTCACTGTTCTGTGCATTGACCAGGCACAAAAGAGGCTTTAATAAGATGTGTAAGCTGAGTACAGCAGCGCAAAGGTTAAACAAAATCGAACTGGGCCAGAGATTTTTCACCTCAAATATTTTATATTGATATATACATATTTTATATATTAGAAATGACAGTTATATTTTTAAAGTCAACGCTTCACAACAGAAGATAAATTTGAGATCTTTATCATGAGTGACTCTGGCTTAACCTTATTCACAGAAGATAAGTCAGAATTTTATTAAGCATAAGACAATATCACAGCAGAGACACGATTATTTACCTCTTTTTCACAGTTGGAGTTAAGTGTAAGCATAGCCATTGGACTGTTCGGTGCGCTGCTTCCAGTTCCAGGTGGCATGACATGATCACCAGGCTGGTTTGGACAGGGCAAGCTCAGAGCTTGGTTGGTATGTTTATTTGCTAGAGTGGTAGAAAGGTACTGCTTTACCTGCTGCCGTTGGGCTTGCTGAATGTGGTACTTGGTTGGATTTTCAAGGTGAGTCTGCACCTGCAAGAATAGGGTAAAAGGACTGCGTTATTGTTTTATGGAGTCATTATAACATTATTCTAGATGCATGTTTATCCCAGATATACTTCATGGGCCAGATCCTCAGCTAGTGCAAATCTGTGTTCGCACCACTGAAATAAATTGCATTTCAGCAAATTACAATAGCTGAAGAAATGTCTATTTGCCTCCTAATGTACCAGTACTTGCAGTTCATAAACTTAATTCAGGATTCCAGATTTGATTGTTTTTCCCACTATTCTGTTAATTTTAAGTGACAAAATTAAGTTATTTAGGTTGGTCTCCTGTGATCAGTAGTCAAGTGAGTCCTGTTTTTTGAAATAGCTGACAAGCTTTTTGAAAAAACAGTAAAATATTTTTTAGTCCAAATGACAAATGTAAACAAAATTAAGCAAATTAATAATTACATTTTCCTTTGCAAATAGAACACTTAATGCTTATATATACTTAGCCTAATTTGAGCGAGACTAGGATAGCCTCTTTAAAACATGCGCTGGAAATAACAGATGACAGAACAGAAATATTTCAGTGTTGAAAATCTAAGTTAAATTAGTTTTCTATTGAGTATCCTCAGACATTTTCATTAATAGTAACTTTTATATTAGAGCAGTCTTTTAACACTAAGAATATTTTTAAATGAATTAACTCATGCTGAAATGAGCCTATGCTACTATGTAGGCAATAAAAGAAAGGCAACAGCCTTCCAAGCAAAATTTTCACCACTGTTTGATCAATTTTGTATTTATCAGACACTGAACAGTATTGCTTTTATCAGCAGGAAATAATGGATCAATTGAAACACATCATACTGAAAAAGCTCATTACTTTCAAATGTTAATTATGATAAAATTATTTTCAGTTGCTGAACAGCTACAAACAAAGGTATCGTATCTCCCTAATTACTTTTTGTGGAACAAAACAAATAAAATATACCAGATAATATACAGATTAAAAGGATTTCACATCTCTCTCTCTCTCTCTCTCTCTCTCTCTCTCTCTATATATATATATACATATATATATATATACATATATATATATACATATATATATATATACATATATATTACACACACACACACACACACACAGGTAGCCAATTATTTTTGTCAAGATCCAAATTCCATACAGTCAAGGTTCAGACTCTAGAGAAAATAATTAATAATAAAATAAAAAGATGTCGGGGTCCATTCAAAAGCATCTGGCTGTCTGGATTTGGCCCACGGTCCACCTATGGACAACCCTTACAACAAATCATTTTTAACAGGTAAAGTGAGCATAAGATAACTCACCTGATAATGATTATATTCAAGCATTTCCAGCATGTTTATATGTTCCTAGCTTAACCAGGGAAATGGCTTAGCATTTATCCTTTATTTTCTGTCATTCCAGTTCAAAGGCTCATGTACAGATGCACCATAAACAAGCTAATCTGAAATGGCGGAAGAAATTTTACTACAACAGCTCAGGCTTATAATAAGCCAAGCTAATTAGTTACGCACATTGAGAAATAAACAGTTCACACAAGGGGCTTTTCTTGGAAGCCATGCAAGTTTAGCCCTAAATATTGGTATTAATTTGTTTTCCATAGCTTTGACGTCATGCTTTTTCATAAACATAAAAGGACCTTTTAAGTGATGGACTATCAAAGTCAGATTGACAGTTAGCTCAAGGCCAATTCACTATTCATCTTTAGTTCCAGTCATACTAACAGACAATGGTAGTTTTCTTTAACAGTAAGGTTAAGAGTTGTCTGTCCCGAGTAAGAAGCGGAAGCTGCAAAAAATGCTACAAGTTTGATGCAGTATTCACCGGCAGTGGTGTACGCCGAACAAATGTATGTAGTTGTCTAGTCCTATGCTGAGCTTCCATGTTTATTGTATATTGTCACACTCCTCCAACCTTACCTAACCCTATCTGAATTGGGAGGACATGGACTAGGGCAAAACACCCACTCTCCACGGTGTCATCTTTATCCTTCCTCACCAACTCCTAGGGAATACCATAATAAGTTTATCAGACTTGGGTGTGCATTACGACCTAAACATTGATCTGACATTGTAAGTATCTAGCTTCTGGCATGTAGAATACGGATTACCAGAAAAGTCCCAACGCAATTTTACGATCTGTAATTTAAAAAAGGCTTCATCCAAAACTCGTTGGAGGGGCAATGAGTTTGTTTGTGTTCATACTGTTAAGGAAACATGTCAAACTGTTCCTGTTCAATCACCACTGAAAGTGGGATTTTAACATAATTTATTAATCAGCCTGATACTTTGTTGCGCTTGAATAATTCAGATCTGTGGTGGCAGCAATAGCTCTAGGTTTTCCACTTTAACGTGTGTGTCCTGTGATTATGTACACAGTTTTTAAGAACAGAAATACACCTATCTGTAATCAAATGCCACGCAAGGTTTGTAAAAAGAGCTGTGCACGTAATGTTTTTTTCTATTTGCTGACAATTCTGAAAAAAAATTGTTTTGGTCTCATGAAAGTTTCATGTTGATTTTGAGCAGTTAACATTTTTGAACTTTGAAAAAAATAAAATAGAAGGAAATTTTGAAAACAAAATGCCATTTTGAACTGAAAAATTGACATGTTTCTACATTTTTCATCAAAAAAAAGTTGGGGTTGAACATTTTTCCTGTTTCTGTAAACACGAAGATCGTAGCATGTGCAATTAGCTTCTGTGTCTATACTAACACGAACACACAAGACTAAGCCTCTTATGCTTGAAGATTATTTACAAAGATACTTGTACAGTTATTTGTGAGATTATATTAATTTCATTATTTAGTATGCAAATCAAATTAACTTTACAAGTAACTTCCTCTACAACCATGGCCCAAGCGAAATTGGATTTTTATGGATGGAAAAAATAGCTGTTTACTTGAAGGAACACCCTTTCCACAAAAAATTCATTTGTTTCATCAATGAATAGGAAATCTACGAACGTAGGCTATGCATTATCTTCCTTTCTAAAGGGTTACTTAAGCTCCTAAACTTATTCTGAGCTCGGTAAGTATACCATGACAAATTTCCTAGCCTTCCAGATAAAAATTATGACCCCAATCAGAAATCTAACAACAAAAATCCATAATTTTCCTTGTCTACTTGTAAACATTACTAGCACACGTTAACTTACAGTATGGCAGGCCGCAGTAGGAGATCAGGACACTGTTATGTGATGCACTATACAAACATGTAGGAAAAGACACTTTCTGCCTCAAAATGCACATACAACTTGTGAGAGAAAAAATATAAAAGTATGAAAGGTGATGTACCTTGGGAAACAAAACCAAAAACTGGATGAGAGGAAGGTTTGAAACAAAGCCATTAACTTTTGATAAAGAGGGTTTTATTGTGATAGAAAGTGTACAAGTATGGATTGCCTGCCCCTTTTCCTGTTGTATGTCCCCTCCTTGGAAATAACTGGCAGTAGATGGTTTAAGCAAAGCAATGTCTTGCGAATGACTCTGTAGGGGAAAGTGAGCCTCATATGGAAGGAAAGAGTGCAGTCACATGGAATGTTTGGGGGAATTTAGAATGTATCTGCATTAGCGGAAGTATTATATGGAGTTCAGAAATTCGATACCACTGAATATGATGATCAAGCATTTTAAGAGTAAGATTATCCAAGTCACCTTCATGAAAACTCAACTATCCAGTACCTAAACTGCTCTATTAAATACTACTATTTTTCTGCTGGTAAACTAAAAAAGCTAAAACCAACAGTGAAAAAAAATTTTATATCGTGCAAAAAAGTGAATTATTGCTCCAAAGGCTAAAGTTATCCAACAGGACTAAATAATGCTATCAAGCATCAAAACCAGAACTTGCCTGTTACTGTTAATTTTAATGGTGATCACATTTTGCGGTGAAAATATGTCATGTCATTACACCCTGGAAACTTTTAATTACATATCACATCAAAAACATCAGCATCCTTCTGCAATGGGATTAGACCAGTCATCATTGTGTAAGTGACATTTCATGAATTTATTACGGCCTTACAGTTCACAGCACAGAGGACAACAGCCCAGTCCTGGAAGTTGCACACAACTAGATATAAAAGTGAACCTTTCCTCTAGGAAATATTTGGAAGCAGAAGACAAGGGGCCAAATTCTGAAGTGGTGTAACTACTGATTTCAGTGGAGTTACACCAGCAGAGAATTTGCCCAGGAACTGTAAAGGTTCTGCTCTCTGCTCACATGCCTTTCTATAGTGGAGTTTCTTTCTCCGAACCAGACCCATGCATGAGGAAGTCCCACATCCTTCGCCTCTGCTCCTTTTTGGTTCATCTTCATCATGACCAATTTCTCTCTACCTTTAAAAAGCATAGCTTTTGCTTTTAGAGAGCACATCTGCTGACCCCTTTGATGAGTCCGTTCTCCCTCTCTGCTGTACATAAGTAAAGGTGTGACATCATGTTGGTTACGTTCAGCTCGACACACAAACAAAAGTACCTCTCTTGGGAGCATCTTCCAAAAATTTAGTCTATCCTCATTACCTCCTCTTCTCAAACATCCTGGTTTGCCAGCAGCTTCTGTAACTACAGCGCCAGCTTCTGTTCTGAACTCAGACATCCCCTCAGACATCTCCTCTGTTCACAAGTCTGCCTACCATAACCTCCTAACACTGCCCATGTACATCTACTCCTTCCCCGCCAACTGAAAACCTCATCCGTGTCTCTTATCTCCTTTCTCCGTGGTCTCTCTTTCAGACACTCATTTGTCATAGTGACGAGTGCAATTTAAGAAAACAAGTAGATAGCTCTCCAGAATGTAGATTGCCTCCCTCCACCGTCTTAAACGTTCAGTACAGCATAAATATGAATGACCACATCCCTCAGTCACGGACAACTCCATTAGCTCCCCAATTTCTTTTAGCATCCAATTCGAAGTTGCCCTCCTTATTCCCTACAGCCATCCATGGACTTGCTCCAACCTAATTCAAATATTCTGTAACTTTACTCCCTCCTCCATCTTCTGTCCCTTCCAACAGGCTTGCCACTTCTTCCAAGAGCCTTCTCCACAGCTCCTGCTGCCAGGAACTGCCTTCTTGTAGTCCCTTGCCAGTCATGGATACGATCTCATCTCCACATCATGCTGATCACCTAAAAACACATTAGAGAATCGGCCCACAACAAACACGATTGCAAGAGTAACTGATTTCCCCTAACATTCCCTAGACTGAAGTCATTGAGCTAAGTAAAAAAAACAAAACAAAACACAAAAACAAAACACCACAGGATCCCCTAGATTTAACAGCCTCCTCCCCTATAAATCTAGTGTCCCGCCTCCACAAAATTAAACCTGATAACCTCATTACTAGTACCAATAGGCAATGAAAATTAATTCTAGAGCAATGGGATGCTAAGGAAAGGAAAGGAAGAAGGAAAGAAAGAACCATTGTGGTAGTGCCTCTCAAAACACTTTGACAAGAGTTCACTTTTAAACTCTGAACAGATTAAAATAGCAAAGAAATGACCTGAGTCTTCCAGTTCCTACAATGTAAGCACTACACAATACAGAGAAACAAAGAAGCTGTGATCTAAAGTCTCAGCAGCAGAACGTTTTATTAATAGTCAGACAACAAGAAGAGCAGCCGCTAACATACAGAATATAGAGCATTACATGATCCAGACTTTGTTAAGAAAAGATGTTCTAGAAACAGCAGAACACAGCTGGGGTAGACAGACTGAATCATGCAGAACGGGGAGCCGTTTAGAAAGGGGAAGGCTTCTTCTGTATGTTCCACAATTAAGAGAATCAGTTTTCAATAATGTTCAGTGGATCTCTCACGTGCTTCTCCCGGTCTTACAAATATGAACTGCTGTTAGCCCCTTTAGTGATATTACTCAGTATCCCAATAGATAAACCTAATTACGCCAACAGAGAAACTTAATTATTCACTTCCCTGGCAAGTTGAGGAACTAATTAAGGTACCCAGAAGACTAGGATGGTTGCTTATCTGTAGAGAAAAGGATGAATCATTCCCCCAAAAACCTATTTATGGTGGATCAGCCCTAGTGGTTCATTCTTTGTTCTGTTGTAATATAATTAGCAACCAATAATGATGTTTACGTTATAGTGGAATCAAAAGACTTCAATCAGGATCCCATTGCACTACGTACTGCACAAATATAGGTAGATAGTTGCTGCTCGGAATGGACTAAAAAGCAGATAAAGGGAAGGTACTATCTATAATGTAATGCACTGATATCAGAACTTATCACCCCTCACACCAGAATACCTAGACATATTTTTGCATGTGTAACTACAAAATAAGACCTTGATGCATGGATGGGGGGGTTCTTATTGTTGTGCAGAGTGCCAACAGTGTCAGGGTAATGCTGCATCAATCTCTTTGCAGGATTTGGGTCACAGGATTTAGTATATAGAACCAGATACATTCGCCTTTGCAAGAAGTTCATAGAACATCCTTTAAAAATTGCCTAGTCCAAAAGTCAAGTAAAAAACAAAACCACTGCCACCACAAGAAGAGGCAACATGGGTATGACAAGGATCTACTAAAGTCTGCTTTAGTTTAAGCATTTTAATCCTTTAGGGAGTCATAGAATCATCAAGGTGCCTGGAAGCATCAGCAGACAAGCCATTTCACCCTCTCCATTCAAAGGGGAAAGATTAGCCATATGTATTGGGTACATTGCCCCAAGGGAGAAAAGCATCTCTTTGAAACGCTGGTTTGTTTAAAAAACACACAACCCACTTCCGCTGATGTCAGTGTAGTCATTTTAAAGACATGGCACAGATTCCAAACAAGTCAGTAACAAAAACTCTGCTGTCAGAAGCCAAAGCTTCAAGCGGTGAGTTTCCTGACAGCAGTAAATGACTTTAAGGTCATGTAAGATCCTAAACCCACATAAGACTGGAATAACAACAACAACGTTTTCTCTTAAGGCAGCTCCACCCTTTCTTCCAGAAGATTGTATTTCATATTGACAGAGCATAAGGAGAAAAGTGAGAGTAAAGATGCACCTGATAAACTAACGTCTTTATTAGGATTTATATAAAAATAATGTAGCTAACCATGGGTTGGCAACAACTTAACCTTTCCTCCCACAACACATCAGTCTGGTGGATATAGTATTGCAAAGCAGCTAAACCTTTCCTTGTGTTATTTCAACAGTGCTTTGGGCTTAGTGCTATCACTCTTTACCGAAAGTCATTCTGCGCAAGGATTCTTGAAGTAACAATCTAATGGAGTTTACCTTAATTCCCCCCGGTGTTTCTGTTTAACGTTCTAGATTTCTATGCCGGTCATAGGTGTTGTAGTATTGCAGCAGCTGTTCAGCAGCATTCAGCGTTTCACCCCAAGTACAGATATATTTCAGCTGGGGGTGAAACGATCCCAGCATACAAGGTCGTGTAACAGTTTATCAAGTGCTTTGGGATCCTTTCGGCTGAAAGGCAAATTCATAGATTTTAAAGCCAAAAGGTAGCATCATGCTCGTTTAGTCTGAACTCCTGAAAAGACCACAGAATTTCACCAAGTGGTTTTGGCATCTTGCCCATGACTTCTGATTGAGCTAGAGCACATCTTTTAGAATGACATCTGTGACCAGAGTCCCGGGGGGCGGAGGGGCAGCTGAGATCACTCAATTAGGGTGAACTGCAAAGAATGGGGCAGACAATCCCCAAAGCTAGAGGATATTTTCAATACTTAGATTTACCAAGCCAGCACACAACAGCTTCTTTACTACCTCACTGGTTGCCCAGAAGCGAACAACTCAGTTCCCTTAAAGTAACCCAGCCTCAGGCCTTCACCTAGAAACCCAAATCAAGAATGATGAAGATTATTATTTTATATTCATCATATAAAAGAAAAGGTTCTACCAATCCCAAAGGATCGGACACATTACCTCCCAGGTTAATGAATATTCCAGATTTTACCCAAATGCATGCTTACAGCCAATTCTTATTAACTAAACTACAATTTATTTAAAAAGAAGAGAGAGAGAGAGAGAGAGATATAGAGAGAGAGAGTATGGTTAAAAGATCAATATACAGACAGACATGAATTCAATTCTTGAGGTTAAGATTCATAGCAGAGATGGCGAGCTTTTTTAGTTGCAAAGAGTTCTTTTGGAATTTAGTCCATAGGTTATAGTCCAATGTCCAATATCACATTCAGGATGTACCAGCTTAACTGGGATCTCAATCTGGCGAGACAAACTTCCCCTGATGAAGCTTAAGCAGATCTGAGATGGCAGGATCAGGACCCAAGGATCTTTTATACAATTTCAACCCTTCTTTGACAGGTTGGAGTCCCTTGGCTTACAATCAAGGCGACTCTGAAGTAGATCCATCACCGCTACTTACCGACACAAATTAACATAAGGCAATTGCCTATTTTCACCATTCGCAGATGATGGGCTATACATTTCAAAGAGACGAATACACGGATATCCTATGTTTACAGTTCATTTCAATGCTAGGATGTTCTTTTGATCTCTGAATTAACAGAATACAGCATAGACAGGGACTGTTGATTACATTGTTGACCACTACCCATAAATATGTAAATACACAAAAACACAAACATTATCTCTCCATATGTCTTTCAGGGTTGAATCTGAGTCATTCATCCTGCAGGATGCGTAACCATTTCTGGCTATGCGTCACAACATTCAATATTGATTTGGAGACTTCAAGTGATGAAGAATTCTCCACCCCTCAGGCAACTTATTCCCGAGGTTAACTACACCCACAGTAAAAATCTACACCTTATTATTAGTCTCAATTTGTCATAGCTTCAGCTTCCAGCATTGCCTCTTGTTATGCCTTTGTCTGCTAGACTAAAGAGCCCTCTATTACCATACATCTTCTCCCCATATAGGTACTTCAACAGCAAGATCCATCACCTCTTAACCTTCTATTGGATAAAAACTAAGTAGATTCACTTCTTCAGTCGTTCTCTGTAAGACAGGTTTGCCAGATCACGAATCCAGTGAGCCATAACGCTATTATATGGCATTAGCCCTGAGGAATTTTAGGGACCCTTTAACCTCTTTATTCTCATGTGCCACATCATAGATTTTAAGGGCAGAAGGGGCCATTATGATAATCTAGTCCGACCTCTTGGATAACACAGGCCAGAGAATTTCACCCAGGGATTCCTGAAATCAATCCTATCACTTCTGGTTGAGCTACAGCTTGGTCAGTGGCACACCACAGTGGACAGACCACTATGTGCAGGAAGGACTGCAGAACTTGTTTAGTCCGACTCTTCCCTAGTAGAGAACCTTGGAAACCACTACCCAGCTGTAGTAACTATTCGTTCACTCAGCCACCACGTCCAAGTCGGAACTACACCACACAGCAGAGCCATAGACAAGCAAGATGGCTCCTCCAGGAGTGATGACCCGCTACTGCTTCTCCATGCTTCCATGCACCGGTCCCTTCTGGCTTCCCTCTATCTGCAGATACCCCGACTCTAGACTCAAAGTCACTGCCATTTCTTTCGCATGCCTCCCACTCAAAAATGTGGGAGGGTGAGGAAACCACACACATACACACACCAAACCAACTTCCGGAACCTTTGCATGTTGTGTGTGTTTCTGTATAACTGCCTTTCGCAGCTTCCTTAATGTAATTTGTGTTTATAAAAGTAATCGCTGATTTCACGGAGTATCAAGCATGCAAAAAGTAGCATGAGTGTCTTTGGGACCTTAGTTGATTGAGATACACTTATACTGCAGTTTCTAAATTGCCGTTCGACACTTATGGTACACTATTCTAATTTTTGTGTGTTAAGGAGAAAGGAAGAGCCCCCCAATACCCTTTGCACCAACAAATGAAGGCTTGATTAAGCAGATATATTAGAACTTTTGGAAACTCTAGTGCCATCTGGTGATATCTTAGGCAAACACAATGCTATATTTGCATCAATATGTGTTCTGATGTATTCATCCCACATGCAACAAGAAGATGTTGCATGATTTAACAGAAGTGTTGGATTACATCAGCCTGTTTTTAAATGCTTTATTTGGAAGTTTTTAAATCTGCAGGTCCAAATAACTTGCACCCAAGATTTTAAGAAAAATTGGTTTAGCAACTCACAGCCATTGATGCTGATATTAAACAATTCTTGCAGTACTGGAAGTCCCAGAGAACTGGAAAAAGATAATTGTGTGTCAATATTTAATAAGGTAAATGGGATGACCTGGGTAACTACAGTCCAGTTAACTTGACATCAATCTTGGGCAAATTCATGTAAAAGCTGGCATGGGATGCAATTAATAATGAATTAAGGGATATTAGTATAAATAATGCAAACCAACCTGGTTTTAAGGAAAATAGGTGAAATCAAAATTGATATTATTTTGATATTACAAGTTTGGCTGGCAAAGGCAGCTGAGTTGACAACAATATATTTAGATTTCTATAAGACATTTGACTGAGTACTCCACAACAATCCGATTAAAAATGTTGAGTGATATAAAAAATAAAAATCCATGTGGCACATATTAAATAGATTATAAGCTATTAATCGTGTTTTAAAGAAACAGCAAATAGGGAATCATCATCCAAGGGGGGCATTTCTAGTAAGGTCCCAAATCGATCAATTCTTGGCCAAATGCTAGTTAATATCTTTAGTAATGATCTGGAAGAATTTACAAATGACACAAATTGGTAAAGTGGTAAATATAAAGAATAGGTCTACTCTACTGACTATCAGACGTCACTTGTACAACATGCATTCTAATACAAATAAAATCCAAGGTCATGTAGGAACCAAGAATGTAGATAATAGTTGTGGCCAACTATTTTGAAAGTAATGATGTAAAAGAATTTGAAGGGTCATGGTGGATAACCAACCGGACATGAGCTCCCAATGTGATGCAGTGATTAAGAATAAATGTGTTCCTTTGAGATTTCAGCAGGGAAATACCAAGTAGAAGTAAAGAGGTGCTATTACTAATGTATGCAGCATTAGACAGACCATTACTGGAATACTACCTCCAGTTCTGCTATGCACACTTCAAAAAGGATGTTGACAAACTGGACAGGTTAAGAGGTGATGTGATCTATAATACCTACTTAGGAAGAAGATTTTTGATAAAGAGGACTCTTTAATCTAGCAGACAACCAGATAACAAGATCCAACGTCTGGACGCTAAAGTTATGACAAACAGACTAAAAATAAGGTGCAAGTTTTTAACTGTGAGGGTAATTTAACCACTGGAATAAGATGGCTCAAGAAGTGGTGAATTCTTCGTTACCTGAAGTCTTCAAGTCAATATTAATGTCTTTCTAAAAGACATGGTCTAGCTCAGTCAGAAATTACGGGTGTGATTGCTGGAATCACTTAGTGACATTCTATGGTCTGTGGTCTGCAGGAAGCCAGACTAGATGAACACGATGGTCTCATCTGGCCTTAAAAAAAACAAAACAATTGCATGTCCAATTTTACTTTCCAAAATTAAATTCTGCAAACTATTACTATACATCTCTTAAGTAGAGTTGGGTGAAATTTTTCAGACAAAAACCATTTTAGCCAAAAATAATTCAGATTCAAGTCAACCAAAACATTTTGCTAATTAGTGCTGAATTTGCCAAAAAAAATTAGCCAAAATCACCCACCCCAAAAATAATCAGCGCTTTCTTATGATAGTTCTGAAACAAAATATTTTGACTTTTCAATTCAAAATGAATTTGTTTGACTTTTACTTCAATTTTAATTTAAAAAAATAAAGAGAGATTAAAAAACCCTCAAAAACAAAATAAAACATTTTGTTTGACCTGAAATCAATTTTTTTGTTTGTTTTGTTTTTGATGGTTTGTTTTAACTTTTTTGGTTCTCTGAAAAGTTTGAAAAACTTGTTTTGAATCCACCCAGAACTATTTCCCCCTTTCGCCCCCATTTTTTGGTTCAGCTTCTGACCCAAAATTCTGTTATTTGCACAATTCTACTCTTAGGTCATTTAGAGTTGCTTTACTGACTGGCTGTTTTTCTGCAACGGTTTGACAAGTTACATTACATTCAATACCACTGTCACTTCAAAAGTTTTTTTTTTTTTTTTTTTTTTTTTTTTTTCTCTTAATTAATTGGCCTCTCAGAGTTAGTAAGACAACTCCCACCTGTTTATGCTCTCTGTATGTGTGTATATATATCTCCTCATTATATGTTCCATTCTATATGCATCCGAAGAAGTGGGCTGTAGTCCACGAAAGCTTATGCTCTAATAAATTTGTTAGTCTCTAAGGTGCCACAAGTACTCCTGTTCTTCTTTTTGCGGATACAGACTAACACGGCTGTTACTCTGACACTGACATAATTGCTGCCAGTGTATAGTAGGGCTACTACTAAGACTCTTTTTGTAGAGGTTTCCAATTTCCTGAACATAAGAGCCATACTGCAGAAATCTATGAATGATCCCTTTATTAAAACCCCCAAAAACTTGCTGAGTTTGTAGTTGAATGGAAACCTCAGGAGGGATGGGGAGAGGGAATCATTGAATTTGGATCCATTTCCACTATTTCTTTACTCACTTTCCATGAATGTTCTTGCAAACAAATTTGACCAGAAAGAATATTCAGGGAAAGAGGAAGTTAAGCAAATTTTGTTCCCACAAAGCAAATTCTGAATTCAAATATTTACCCAGACACCTAGTTCTATGAGTTATACTTGTCCATTCAGAAACTACCACAATACCATGTGACTTATATACCCAATCAAAACTAACCAATGGAGCTACAATTTTGGATAAAAAGAATCCGTAAGCCAAGGCACAAAAGAGATTAAACAAGAAAACATTCTAAAAATACATTAGAAGCAAGAGGAAGACCAAGGACAAGCTAGGTCCATTACTCAATGAGGGGGAAAAAACAATAACCAAAAAGTTCAGTAGCGATTGAACATCTAACATACTGAATGCCAGTGAAAATGAGCTATTTTAGCCTCAGATCCTAAGGTAAGAACAAATTAAAAATTAGACAAGTCTTCAAGTCTCCAGGGCCTGATGAAATACATCCTCGAATACTCCAGGAGCTGACTGAGGAGATATCTGAGCCATTAGCGATTATCTTTGAAAAGTCATGGAAGATGGGAGAGATTCCAGAGGACTGGAAAAGGGCAAATATACTGCCAATCTAGAATAAGGGAAATAAGGACAACCTGGGGAATTATAGACCAGTCAGCTTAACTTCAGTACCTGGAAAGATAAAGGAGCAAATAATCGAGCAAATAATCAAGCAATTTGCAAACACTTAGAAGATAATAAGGTAATAAATAACAGTCAGCATGGATTTGTCAAAAACAAAATCATCTCAAACTCACCTAATGGCTTTCTCTGACAGGGTAGCAAGCCTTGTGGATGGGGGAAAGTGGTAGATCTTGACTTTAGTAAGGCTTTTGATATTGTGTCGCGTGACTTTCTCAAATAAACTAGGGAAATACAACCTAGATGGAGCTACTATAAGGTGGATGCATAACTGGTTGGAAACCATTCCCAGAGAGTAGCTCTTAGTGCTTCACAGTCAAGCGGAAGAGACTACTGAGTGGAGTCCCACAGGGATCAGTTCTGGTCTGGTTCTGTTCAATATCTTCATCAATGATTTAGATAATGGCACAGAGAGTACACTTATAAAGTTTGCAGACAATACCAAGCTGGGAGGGGTTCCAAGTGTTTGAGGATAGGATTAAAATTCAAAATGATCTGGACAAACTGCAGAAATGGTTTGAAGTATACAGAATGAAATTCAATAGGGACAAATGTGAAGTACTGCACTTAGTAAGGAACAATTAATTACACACATATAAAATGAGAAAGAACTGCCTAGGAAGGTATACTGCGAAAAGGGATCTGGGGGTCATAGTGGATCACAAGCTAAATATGAGTCAACAGCATAACACTGTTGCAAAAAAAGCAATCATTCTGGGATATATTAGCAGCAGTGTTGTAAGCAAGACATGAGAAGTAATCTTCTGTTTTACCCCGCGCTGATAGTACTCCAGTTGGAGCTGTGTGTCCAGGTCTGGGCGCCACATTTCAGGAAAAATGTGGACAAATTGGAAAAAGTCCAGAAAAGAGCAACAAAAATGATTAAAGGTCTAGACCAGTGCTTCTCAAAGCCGGACCGCCACTTGTTTAGGGAAAGCCCCTTGTGGTTGCACATCTCTCAGCCGGCGCCGCTTCCCACAGCCCCCATTGGCCTGGAGCGGCGAACTGCGCCAGTGGGAGCCGCGATTAGCCGAACTTGCAGACGCGGCAGGTAAACAAACCGGCCCGGACCATCAGGGGCTTTCTCTGAACAAGCGGCGGACCCGCTTTGAGAAGCACTGGTCTAGAAAACATGACCTATGAGGGAAGATTGAAAAAATTGGGTTTGTTTAGTCTGGAGAAGAGAAGACTGAGGGGAGACATGATAACAGTTTTTAAGTACATAAAAGGCTGTTACAAAGAGGAGGGAGAACAACTGTTCTCCTTAACATCTGAGGATAGGACAAGAAGCAATGGGCTTAAAGTTCAGCAAGGGCAGTTTAGGCTGGACATCAGGAAAAACTTTCTAACTGTCAGGGTGGTTAAGCAGTGGAATAAATTGCCTAGGGAGGTTGTGGAATCTCCATCATTGGAGATTTTTAAGAGCAGGTTAGACAAACACCTGTCAGGGACGGTCTAGATCAGTGATTCTCAAACTTCTGTACTGGTGAGAACCCCAGTTTGAGAACCCCTGGTCTGGATAGTACTTAGTCCTGCCGTGAGTGCAGGGGACTGGACTAGATGACCTCTCGAGGTCCCTTCCAGTCCTATGATTCTATGATTTTCTGCCATACAGCTCCTAAGTGATTTACAAACCAAGATATATATATATTTTTTTTGTGGGAAATCTGTGGTAACTAATTTCAACAGCAAAAAAATATTCAAGCAAGCAGTAAGTTTCTCCAACGGCAGTTCATGAATAGAAAACGAAAAGAGAAGCTCTCTGCCTGGCTACGCTCTTCCTTCTCCCTCACTGTCTCTCTATTCCAATACCACAACTAATCAAGAGGCAGCATAAGAGAGTGGAGGGCAGGACATGCCCTGAAGTTCCATGTTGAAGTGCAATTATATAAGCCGGGAACTGGGGGATTATGGAGTCTTCCTCTTTCCTCTTCCCATTTTAACCCTGACCTGCTGTGAGGATAGCTCATTCATAGGCATTTAACTGTTTCACCTACCATTTGAAGACTGTAAGCTCTAGGTCTACCGCTGTCTGTGCAGTATCTAGCACAAGAGTGCCCTGATTCTCATCTGGGCCTTGACAACTGACAATGTTACAGGAGCCATGTGATTTTCTGCCTCAAGTCAACATAGATGCCTTGGCTTACTTTTGTGGCCCACATCAGCAAGGAAAGGAGAAACCTGAGTTCCATGCATTACACAGAAAAAAGAGTTTCCTCTTCCAAAATGTCATCGAAATTCGAAATGGTTCAATTGCTAATAAAGCTAAACCAAATCTCTCTGCTTAGCAGAGGCAAGACTGGGCACAGGAACATACCAGAGATTCAGAGGATATTTATTACCCAAGAGAAGTAAAATAAATAAATAAATAAATAAAACAAACAAAAACAAAAATGAGCATTTGTTCCATTTAAATTGCCCTAGGAGTTGCAGATCATAATTAGGGATAAAATACTTTTGAGTTCGTTTTCTCAGCTCAATAGCGCTTTTTGTTACTCAAATAGCTAAATGTCATGGGATTTTAAAGAAAGGTTAAAATACTGTATCATTTAACAATTAATGATACCAAAATATAAGCCATGCAAACCCACAGCAACTGAAAGAGTTGCTGACATTGGTTATGTCTACTTCATTGGAAAACAGGTTCAGAGGAACAATATATTCTGGAAACAGGATTTCAAAGACAGATTTTAGCCTCTCTAAGGTTTTACCAATTTGGGGGGGGGGGGGAGCACGTGGGGGGTGTAACCAGACAATTAGTGTATTTTAATACGTATTAACTTTTTGCCATAATTGACTCCACTCCTATGATCTTCTAAAAAAGCCCTCTATGTTGTTGCATTTGCAAAGTTGAGAAAATTAGAAATAAAGTGAATGTAAGAACTGCAACAGCTTCCTACCAAGAGCCTTCCATTGCCAACACAAGAAATAGGGGGAAAACAGGGAGAAAACCCACCACCCATACCCAACATGTTTCTGTGCCCTAGATTAAAAACAGACACCTGTTGCTACCAGTGAAAGACTATTCAGGCCTGAGGTATTATAAAGATGTATAAACTAAGTAACACATGAGAAAATGGCATCCAAGCTTGATTGTCAATTATTGGTGTCTATTGCCTCTTATGTTAAAAGAAATTACATTTGTATCATAGACAAGTTTATATAGTTAATTCAGTCTCAGACAGGTGGCAAACACAGATTAGTTTTAAAACTTTAGAAACTGTCCACTAAGGGATTTTTCTAGTAACTGTTTTTAATTACTGGCCTTTAATAGTCATTTCTTGACCTGCTGTTTGCTATGACTTGAACGCTTTCCCAGTGGATCTAAAAGAAATAATATCCAAAATGTAATAATAGGAGTAGCTAAAATTGACTCTGAAACTGGAAAATTTTAAAAAATGTACACATTACTTTTAAGAATGTGTCAGATTTCAAATCTAACATTGTTTCAAACACTAATACAAAATTCTCCACGTGTGATTCATGGCTGCTCCATCTGCTAGGCCTAGAAACCCTAAATGTTATCTAAACCTTCATGTTCTTATTGCATAGAAAAATTGAGCTCTTCTTTCAGGACAACAAGAAGAATTTTCACACCATCAAACTCAGCTTGAGTAACTCAAATGATGTTGGGACAATGACTTCATCTATCCTCCAGGAAATTCTCACATGGGTAATATTCAAACATTGTGCAATAGTATCACATTGTATTCATAGAACTTTAATAGCCTGAAGTAACATTTTATTTAGCTGTTCAATGTTCTTTAGCAGAAAAGCCCCTTCCAGAGCTCCAAGGTCTGAATTAACCACCTGCATGCCTAACCTCAGAGTTAAGCACAGTAGAGTACATGGGGGTTTGATTAATCTTGCTCCCTCTAGAACCATCCCATGGTCAGTACCAGACAAATTTATCCAATATAGTTTGCATCTCTTGCTGCTGTCTTATATTTCTAGGGTATATTTGTTTTCTCTTAATTTAGTTAATTAACAGAGATTGCTGAATTAAGAGAGTCAGAAAGTCGTGGGAACAAGAATGTCAATGGACTGGCTGGTGAATAACCGGCCATTAGGAAGCAAGAAATCTCAACAGATAGTGTTTTAGGACAGTTTAAAATCAACCACATCAAAAAGCCAAGGCAAGGAAAACCCATCAGTTAACATTTTAAATAGGAGCTGTTCAGTTACTTAATTCTTCAGCTAATAAATCACCATCCAAAGATTCCCCAAGTAGAGGGGCTAGGGCAGATACAAATGAGCTATTAAAACTTCAGCAACACCACTGCAGACTAAGCAAGTCCAGTGGCTACCTTCAGATGCCACCTCAAATGGAGTAGGTACCTACTTTGCATTTTGTACCCTTATGGTTAGCAGTGCTATGCTAATATTTGTTGCTTAGGAAACAGCTTGAAAAAAATCAACATTTGATGCAACTTGGTACCATGCAAACATAACCATTATGGATATGAGAAAGAAAAGGCATTCTGTGTACAATGAACATTTGTTCTGCAAATTATTTTGTCCATTATCAAGGATTGCCTCCACATTCCCCCCTGGCCTCATGAAAAGACTAGGTTAGATGTACAGTAAAGACATTTAAGAAGAGCACAGCACTTTTGCGATTCATATTAAATCTGTGCTTCAGCTAAACAAGCACAAAGATAGAATCAAAAGGAATTACAACAAAACATGTTGGCTGGATTTCTGTAAGTGACGGATATTTTAACTGTAAACAAACTTTAAGCTAGTGACAGAAGCAAGTTATGGTTTGGTGTAGCTCAGAGTACTATGGTTCTTGAATAGAAATCAGGACCATCTGAACTGTCTTCTATTAGGAGACTATATACATCAGGAAGCGAACGACTGAAATAAAACTGTTTTATATGTAGAGCTTCTAAGAAGATTTTCAAAATGTTTCAGTAGTTTGGTGGGAAAGTCAGATTATTTGGCCACATGCAATATTCTGGACTAGCCCTTGTTGTGTTTCTTCCTATTCTGTCAAGGCTACACATCCAAACTGCATTAGAATAAATATTTATGGCCAACTGGTAACAATATTAGACATTCTCTTATATCTGAAAAGCGGCAGAGACAATGGGACACTCAATGACTCACATAAAAGTTTGACCTTGTGGAACAGTTGGTGCTAAAGGTCAGCCCTTAAGTGCTGTGAGCAGCTCAAGTCCGGGTCAGAAGTCCCCCATCCTCATCTGCCTTCCCATAAGGAAGATGGGTTGTACACTGTGGACAAGATCCCCATCTTGGCTACAAGCCCCTTTGCATTATGTAAAAGTGCCCTAAAAGCCTCATATCAGGTGGTGGGAGAATTTCCCCATTGCAGATATTGTAAGACAGCCATAAGGCTGCGTATCAAGGACCTCTATGCAAGCCCTGGAGGGCATGTTGGAGCAAGACCACAGCACTATGGAGGTTCCAGCCAGCATTGTGGCCCAAAGGGAAGAGCAGCACAGGAGTGCGAGATTGCAAAGGTGACTTGCAGCCATCTTGATGTGGGCAAAGACTTCTGCGCTAAATGAATTAGAAGTGCTGCACAGGATCTCACCAAGTGTGTGGATAGGATACATTTGATTTTCCCCTAATGAACTGGTCCCCAACCTTTTCCGGGTGGCGGGCGCCGGACGACAAGCCACTGAGGACCGTGGCCAGCAGACAAGCATCCGCCGAAATGCCGCCAAAAAGCGGCAACATCAAGAGGCGTTGCGGCCGAAATGCTGCCAAAAATCAGCAGCATTTCGGCGGCAACGCCTCTTGGTGGCACCGCTTTTCGGCAGCATTTCGGCAGATGCTTGTCTGCCGGCCAGTACATGGGTGCACATAGATGCCCCGGCAGGTGCCATGGTCCCCGCAAGCACTGAGTTGGGGACCACTGCCCTAATGCCATCCATAGTAGAAGCACATGAGGTGTTTTATTTAGAGCTCTTTCTTTTCAGCAATGTGCTGTTTGTGACTGGTACTGGGCTTGACAGCTCCAGATACTGAGGTTTTGATATCCAGAGCCACTACAGCATGGCAATGGCAACACAAGATTCTCCATGGCACGCTACACGTGTATCCCAACCTTGACTTGGAGGAGCCATTTTTAAGATGTGAAAAAGTAAAGCCTTCAAGTCCATTAAGTCCTTCACCTCTCTGCTAAGGTTGCAAAAGAAGGTGTCCTAAGTGCCAGTTGTGATTTGAACACCTATTCATTAGGGAAAGGACTAAGACCAACAGTTAAATTTTATGCAAAGCCTACAGTGATTGGATGGTAATAACTAACTTTCATTCAATATTCAGTTGGCCTGGATTTGAACCAGCAACTTAGAAAGCTCAGTAGTTCACTAATATACCCACTGAGATGCAAGTCTGAAGTATTTCTTTTATTATGGTTGAGAACTGAAACTAGTCAATGAACTCACCTTGCATGCCATTGCAAGCAGGGCCGCCCGGGGTGGGGGTGGGGGGAAAGAGGGGAGGGGCAAGTGGAGCAATTTGCCCTGGGCCCTGCAGGGGCCCCGCAAGCCCTGGCTGAGAATCCCTTTCCTGGCTAGAGGCGCCTTTTTACTTACCCGGCGGCAGTCCGGGTCTTCGGCGGCATTTCGGTGGCAGGTCCTTCAGTGCTGCCAAAGATGTGGAGCGATTGAAGGACCCGTCGCCGCCCGGTGAGTATGTCCACTCCCCCGCTTTGCCCCAGGCCCCCTGAATCTTCTGGGCGGCCCTGATAGCAAAAACTCAGAACGATACCACAGTTCTACTCAGATTTATCTGACTGATCAGATGCAATTTTTTTTTTAAAAAGATTTAATTCATTTTATTCAAATGCATCGTAATTATACAATAGGAGTGAATTTGTACCACCTGCTGACTTTTTCAACTCTTATCACATGAAGTGATAGGGGTTTTTTTTTGTTTGTTTGTTTTTTTAACTACAATAAATTTACTGCTCAGTACTCATGAAAGAAACCAATTCTGGATTAATGCCCTGGAAGTCCTCAATTTAGCCACAGAAATTCCCACAATGCTCTGCCACATCCCACAATCCTCTGCCAGTTTGCCTCATGCCTGACCTGGAGGGATCAACTCTAAGGGTTGGAAGCTATTTCATTCTCCATCCTCTTTCTGTCAAGCCTGCCAATTCAGGGTGGTCTGTGTGGGGTGGATTTCTATTCACTCGGAAATGATGAGATCAACTCATTTAACAGAAACCTACAAAAACTTTGGATAAGAAGATATTTTAGTGCCTACCAATCTCGGCCAGGTCTGAGGACGCTGGCCTCTAGAAATATAACATTCCATTGCCAATCTCTCAGAAGCATGAGGCTGCACAAAATCATTGTTACATCATATACAAAACGAGATTTGGGTTTTGTTTAGAGGTTTTTATCCCCCAACGTGGTTTCCTCACAAAGTTGAGGCTCACATTTTAAACCCACAAAGTAAAGGTTCATTCAGCAACTGTGCCCCTTTCATACAAACTGTTATAAGAAGGCATGTGTTTGGTTTTGTAACATCGGGTACTATAACAAGCTTGGGTAAAAAAGAAACCCCAAAATTACACTGAGAAGCATGCAAAGTTTCAGGTTAAATGGGTTATTTTTATCACCGTTGTGACTGAACACCAAAATGGGCTCAGTCACAGAGGACTTGGCAATGGTTTGCTCATTCGTTGTCACCAAGGAGTTTGTGACCATTTACTCATTTTTCTAGCAAAAACAGATCCCATTTTGAATCAAGATGGCTAAGCAGCAGCAAAGGTGAAAGATGTGTGGGTGTACATGTTTTAACTTCCTCAGTATTCAAAGCTGGGTAGGAATTAAGCTTGCTGGGTTGCTCTAAGTGTTTGAAATCCTAGACCTTGGCACAGAGAAAGGAAAAAGTCCTGAGAAATATGTCTGTCTGTCTGTCTGTCTGTCTGTCTCTCTCTCTCTCACACACACACACACACACACACACACAGGTAATACCCTTGAGTCCTAAGAAGTGTGTGTGTGTTTATTTGGGCTGTTGATTAATCGCGATTAACTCAAAAAAATTAATCATGATTAAAAAATTAATGGCAATTAATCCCAGTTTTAATTGCACTGTTAAACAATAGAATACCAATTGAAATGTATTAAATATTTTGGAAGTTTTTCTACATTTTCATATATATTGTATTCTGTGTTGTAATTAAAATCAAAGTATATATTATTTTGATTATAAATATTTGCACTGTAAAAATGATAAACAAAAGAAATAGTATTTTTCAATTCAACTCAAAAGTACTGTAGCGCAATCTCTGTCTGAAAGTGAAACTTACAAATGTAGATTTTTTTTGTTACGCAACTGCAGTCAAAAACATTAATCGTGATTAATTTTTTTAATCGCTTGACAGCCCTAATACATATATAAAATTTAAAATGTGTTTATTTATAAATTTGCAGTTTCATATACAGGGTCCTAACAACCGTTATGGAAGTCAATAGAAAATCTCCTCAGACTTCCATGGGCTTTGGATCAGTCCCACAGTCTGTTAATATTGGCTATTTTCTTAGGTCTGGTTTTAGGGTTACCAATCCTCCAGCACTGGCCTGGAGTCTCCCAGAATCGGCATCAATCTCCCGGTGACTATTGAAAGCAAACTGGGAGATTTTAATAATGTCATTTTCTTAAAATATCCTATGTCATGTTGGGGAAAAATATCTCCCAGAATAGCTTCAGTCAGAGTTGACAACCCTACCTGGTCTACACTAGAAAATTAGGTCGGTATAACTACATTGCTCAGGGGTGTGAAAAATCCACACCCCAGAGCAACACAGTTGAACTGACCTAAGCCCTGATGTAGACAGCTCGAGGTCGACAGGCGAGCTACCTCTCGGGGAGATGGAGTACCTATGGCAACTGGAGAACCCCTCCTATCAGTGTAGGTAGCGTCCTCACCGAAGTGCTACAGTTGTGCCGCCTCCATGGTGTAGACAAGCCCTTAAAATTATTTAAGAAGCATTTTCATTTACTTTTTATGTAGAGCCTGCTCTACAAGCAAAGCCAGACATGCAAGTTCTTCTACATGATCTATGGAAGAAATACATTATGGCAGAGTAACAAACAAACCAACCAAAACAAACCCCACCAACCCAAGACAAGTTCTGGTTTATTCTCTCTCCTTTAGACGCTGGTCCAATTCCCATAGAAAGATTCAGTCGGAACTAGCTCAGTCCTTAAGTTCTGAATCTTTTGCAACTCAATGACGGGGCCCATATTACTGCATGTAACCCAAGCTTTTCAGAAGTGCTGAGCATCAAAAATGCCAATCAAAGTCAACAGGGGCTGCGAGTGCTGCTCAACCCCTGGGGGGGAGGGAAGGGGAGGGGAATCTGGGCCCAAATGCATATCAGGCAGAAGCACACCAAGTGCAGGCAAAAAAAAAAAAAAAAAAAGCTTTTTTGAACAAAAAAACAATACTTTGAAATTAGCAGTAAATTAAGCTATTTTTTGTGATTACATTGCAACTTCTTTCTGAAGATCTGAAAACATTTTACAATGAATTAAGTTTAACAAGATCCAGTGAAGTATTACTATATCCACCATACACACAGATAAACTAAGGAACAGACACACTGGAAGACTTTCCTCAAGGTCACACACTGAGTCAGAACAGAACACAGAAATCATAATTCCTGAGGCCTACAAAAAAAAACCCAACATGCTTAGGAATGTTTTGGCATATTTATTAAAAAAGCCTCAATAAGGGAACATGTTAAAGAAATGTTGAAGTAGAATACAAAAATTAATATCTTTTATTTTAGAAGTACCATTTATTTTACTTTAACAAAACTCTTTCACCAACGCTGGTCACAGCACAAAGAACACTTGTTTTAAAATATGTCTGTTTTCAGGCTACGTACTTTGCAATGAATACTAAGTGCCACGGGAACAATTTAGCAAAGAATGAAGATTTTGTTAATTCAAAATATTTCTGTGCAGTTTAAGTGCCCAGAGCTATTAGACGTCATAGCTAATAAAAAAAAGTAAGCCAGAATCTATACTACTTTGCCTACAGCCTATAATGGCTTTTATGTCAGCCTGAATATGGGAAGGTTGAATAAGCTGCAGCATAAAAAACAATTTAAAGACATTCATTTTATCACACTATTAACATGATCATTAGAAACAGCCTTAAAAAAAAAAAAAAGTCACTAAGGGCTTGTCTACACTGCTACTTACTGCGCTGAAACTTTCTTCGCTCAGAGGTGTGAAAAAACCTGAGCGATGCAAGTTTCAGCACGGTAAAGTGGCAATGTAGATAGTACTCCCAGCGCTAGTAGCTATTCCCCTCGCGGAGGTGGTTTTATTACAGCGCTGAAGCTGTGACTACAATTTAAGGTCAGCTGTGTAGACATACCTTTAGTTCACCTGAAGGAGACATAGGCTGGCTTCCAAGTTAATTGCTTGATTTTATCCTTCTGCTCAATGAGCTATGAGATTTATGTCTATGTTAAACCTACTGAGTTATAATAAAACAGTTTCGATACCACTGAATATGATGATCAAGCATTTTAAGAGTAAGATTATCCAAGTCACCTTCATGAAAACTCAACTATCCAGTACCTAAACTGCTCTATTAAATACTACTATTTTTCTGCTGGTAAACTAAAAAAGCTAAAACCAACAGTGAAAAAAAATTTTATATCGTGCAAAAAAGTGAATTATTGCTCCAAAGGCTAAAGTTATCCAACAGGACTAAATAATGCTATCAAGCATCAAAACCAGAACTTGCCTGTTACTGTTAATTTTAATGGTGATCACATTTTGCGGTGAAAATATGTCATGTCATTACACCCTGGAAACTTTTAATTACATATCACATCAAAAACATCAGCATCCTTCTGCAATGGGATTAGACCAGTCATCATTGTGTAAGTGGCATTTCATGAATTTATTACGGCCTTACAGTTCACAGCACAGAGGACAACAGCCCAGTCCTGGAAGTTGCACACAACTAGATATAAAAGTGAACCTTTCCTCTAGGAAATATTTGGAAGCAGAAGACAAGGGGCCAAATTCTGAAGTGGTGTAACTACTGATTTCAGTGGAGTTACACCAGCAGAGAATTTGCCCAGGAACTGTAAAGGTTCTGCTCTCTGCTCACATGCCTTTCTATAGTGGAGTTTCTTTCTCCGAACCAGACCCATGCATGAGGAAGTCCCACATCCTTCGCCTCTGCTCCTTTTTGGTTCATCTTCATCATGACCAATTTCTCTCTACCTTTAAAAAGCATAGCTTTTGCTTTTAGAGAGCACATCTGCTGACCCCTTTGATGAGTCCGTTCTCCCTCTCTGCTGTACATAAGTAAAGGTGTGACATCATGTTGGTTACGTTCAGCTCGACACACAAACAAAAGTACCTCTCTTGGGAGCATCTTCCAAAAATTTAGTCTATCCTCATTACCTCCTCTTCTCAAACATCCTGGTTTGCCAGCAGCTTCTGTAACTACAGCGCCAGCTTCTGTTCTGAACTCAGACATCCCCTCAGACATCTCCTCTGTTCACAAGTCTGCCTACCATAACCTCCTAACACTGCCCATGTACATCTACTCCTTCCCCGCCAACTGAAAACCTCATCCGTGTCTCTTATCTCCTTTCTCCGTGGTCTCTCTTTCAGACACTCATTTGTCATAGTGACGAGTGCAATTTAAGAAAACAAGTAGATAGCTCTCCAGAATGTAGATTGCCTCCCTCCACCGTCTTAAACGTTCAGTACAGCATAAATATGAATGACCACATCCCTCAGTCACGGACAACTCCATTAGCTCCCCAATTTCTTTTAGCATCCAATTCGAAGTTGCCCTCCTTATTCCCTACAGCCATCCATGGACTTGCTCCAACCTAATTCAAATATTCTGTATCTTTACTCCCTCCTCCATCTTCTGTCCCTTCCAACAGGCTTGCCACTTCTTCCAAGAGCCTTCTCCACAGCTCCTGCTGCCAGGAACTGCCTTCTTGTAGTCCCTTGCCAGTCATGGATACGATCTCATCTCCACATCATGCTGATCACCTAAAAACACATTAGAGAATCGGCCCACAACAAACACGATTGCAAGAGTAACTGATTTCCCCTAACATTCCCTAGACTGAAGTCATTGAGCTAAGTAAAAAAAACAAAACAAAACACAAAAACAAAACACCACAGGATCCCCTAGATTTAACAGCCTCCTCCCCTATAAATCTAGTGTCCCGCCTCCACAAAATTAAACCTGATAACCTCATTACTAGTACCAATAGGCAATGAAAATTAATTCTAGAGCAATGGGATGCTAAGGAAAGGAAAGGAAGAAGGAAAGAAAGAACCATTGTGGTAGTGCCTCTCAAAACACTTTGACAAGAGTTCACTTTTAAACTCTGAACAGATTAAAATAGCAAAGAAATGACCTGAGTCTTCCAGTTCCTACAATGTAAGCACTACACAATACAGAGAAACAAAGAAGCTGTGATCTAAAGTCTCAGCAGCAGAACGTTTTATTAATAGTCAGACAACAAGAAGAGCAGCCGCTAACATACAGAATATAGAGCATTACATGATCCAGACTTTGTTAAGAAAAGATGTTCTAGAAACAGCAGAACACAGCTGGGGTAGACAGACTGAATCATGCAGAACGGGGAGCCGTTTAGAAAGGGGAAGGCTTCTTCTGTATGTTCCACAATTAAGAGAATCAGTTTTCAATAATGTTCAGTGGATCTCTCACGTGCTTCTCCCGGTCTTACAAATATGAACTGCTGTTAGCCCCTTTAGTGATATTACTCAGTATCCCAATAGATAAACCTAATTACGCCAACAGAGAAACTTAATTATTCACTTCCCTGGCAAGTTGAGGAACTAATTAAGGTACCCAGAAGACTAGGATGGTTGCTTATCTGTAGAGAAAAGGATGAATCATTCCCCCAAAAACCTATTTATGGTGGATCAGCCCTAGTGGTTCATTCTTTGTTCTGTTGTAATATAATTAGCAACCAATAATGATGTTTACGTTATAGTGGAATCAAAAGACTTCAATCAGGATCCCATTGCACTACGTACTGCACAAATATAGGTAGATAGTTGCTGCTCGGAATGGACTAAAAAGCAGATAAAGGGAAGGTACTATCTATAATGTAATGCACTGATATCAGAACTTATCACCCCTCACACCAGAATACCTAGACATATTTTTGCATGTGTAACTACAAAATAAGACCTTGATGCATGGATGGGGGGGTTCTTATTGTTGTGCAGAGTGCCAACAGTGTCAGGGTAATGCTGCATCAATCTCTTTGCAGGATTTGGGTCACAGGATTTAGTATATAGAACCAGATACATTCGCCTTTGCAAGAAGTTCATAGAACATCCTTTAAAAATTGCCTAGTCCAAAAGTCAAGTAAAAAACAAAACCACTGCCACCACAAGAAGAGGCAACATGGGTATGACAAGGATCTACTAAAGTCTGCTTTAGTTTAAGCATTTTAATCCTTTAGGGAGTCATAGAATCATCAAGGTGCCTGGAAGCATCAGCAGACAAGCCATTTCACCCTCTCCATTCAAAGGGGAAAGATTAGCCATATGTATTGGGTACATTGCCCCAAGGGAGAAAAGCATCTCTTTGAAACGCTGGTTTGTTTAAAAAACACACAACCCACTTCCGCTGATGTCAGTGTAGTCATTTTAAAGACATGGCACAGATTCCAAACAAGTCAGTAACAAAAACTCTGCTGTCAGAAGCCAAAGCTTCAAGCGGTGAGTTTCCTGACAGCAGTAAATGACTTTAAGGTCATGTAAGATCCTAAACCCACATAAGACTGGAATAACAACAACAACGTTTTCTCTTAAGGCAGCTCCACCCTTTCTTCCAGAAGATTGTATTTCATATTGACAGAGCATAAGGAGAAAAGTGAGAGTAAAGATGCACCTGATAAACTAACGTCTTTATTAGGATTTATATAAAAATAATGTAGCTAACCATGGGTTGGCAACAACTTAACCTTTCCTCCCACAACACATCAGTCTGGTGGATATAGTATTGCAAAGCAGCTAAACCTTTCCTTGTGTTATTTCAACAGTGCTTTGGGCTTAGTGCTATCACTCTTTACCGAAAGTCATTCTGCGCAAGGATTCTTGAAGTAACAATCTAATGGAGTTTACCTTAATTCCCCCCGGTGTTTCTGTTTAACGTTCTAGATTTCTATGCCGGTCATAGGTGTTGTAGTATTGCAGCAGCTGTTCAGCAGCATTCAGCGTTTCACCCCAAGTACAGATATATTTCAGCTGGGGGTGAAACGATCCCAGCATACAAGGTCGTGTAACAGTTTATCAAGTGCTTTGGGATCCTTTCGGCTGAAAGGCAAATTCATAGATTTTAAAGCCAAAAGGTAGCATCATGCTCGTTTAGTCTGAACTCCTGAAAAGACCACAGAATTTCACCAAGTGGTTTTGGCATCTTGCCCATGACTTCTGATTGAGCTAGAGCACATCTTTTAGAATGACATCTGTGACCAGAGTCCCGGGGGGCGGAGGGGCAGCTGAGATCACTCAATTAGGGTGAACTGCAAAGAATGGGGCAGACAATCCCCAAAGCTAGAGGATATTTTCAATACTTAGATTTACCAAGCCAGCACACAACAGCTTCTTTACTACCTCACTGGTTGCCCAGAAGCGAACAACTCAGTTCCCTTAAAGTAACCCAGCCTCAGGCCTTCACCTAGAAACCCAAATCAAGAATGATGAAGATTATTATTTTATATTCATCATATAAAAGAAAAGGTTCTACCAATCCCAAAGGATCGGACACATTACCTCCCAGGTTAATGAATATTCCAGATTTTACCCAAATGCATGCTTACAGTTAGCCAATTAACTAAACTACAATTTATTTAAAAAGAAGAGAGAGAGAGAGAGAGATATAGAGAGAGAGAGTATGGTTAAAAGATCAATATACAGACAGACATGAATTCAATTCTTGAGGTTAAGATTCATAGCAGAGATGGCGAGCTTTTTTAGTTGCAAAGAGTTCTTTTGGAATTTAGTCCATAGGTTATAGTCCAATGTCCAATATCACATTCAGGATGTACCAGCTTAACTGGGATCTCAATCTGGCGAGACAAACTTCCCCTGATGAAGCTTAAGCAGATCTGAGATGGCAGGATCAGGACCCAAGGATCTTTTATACAATTTCAACCCTTCTTTGACAGGTTGGAGTCCCTTGGCTTACAATCAAGGCGACTCTGAAGTAGATCCATCACCGCTACTTACCGACACAAATTAACATAAGGCAATTGCCTATTTTCACCATTCGCAGATGATGGGCTATACATTTCAAAGAGACGAATACACGGATATCCTATGTTTACAGTTCATTTCAATGCTAGGATGTTCTTTTGATCTCTGAATTAACAGAATACAGCATAGACAGGGACTGTTGATTACATTGTTGACCACTACCCATAAATATGTAAATACACAAAAACACAAACATTATCTCTCCATATGTCTTTCAGGGTTGAATCTGAGTCATTCATCCTGCAGGATGCGTAACCATTTCTGGCTATGCGTCACAACATTCAATATTGATTTGGAGACTTCAAGTGATGAAGAATTCTCCACCCCTCAGGCAACTTATTCCCGAGGTTAACTACACCCACAGTAAAAATCTACACCTTATTATTAGTCTCAATTTGTCATAGCTTCAGCTTCCAGCATTGCCTCTTGTTATGCCTTTGTCTGCTAGACTAAAGAGCCCTCTATTACCATACATCTTCTCCCCATATAGGTACTTCAACAGCAAGATCCATCACCTCTTAACCTTCTATTGGATAAAAACTAAGTAGATTCACTTCTTCAGTCGTTCTCTGTAAGACAGGTTTGCCAGATCACGAATCCAGTGAGCCATAACACTATTATATGGCATTAGCCCTGAGGAATTTTAGGGACCCTTTAACCTCTTTATTCTCATGTGCCACATCATAGATTTTAAGGGCAGAAGGGGCCATTATGATAATCTAGTCCGACCTCTTGGATAACACAGGCCAGAGAATTTCACCCAGGGATTCCTGAAATCAATCCTATCACTTCTGGTTGAGCTACAGCTTGGTCAGTGGCACACCACAGTGGACAGACCACTATGTGCAGGAAGGACTGCAGAACTTGTTTAGTCCGACTCTTCCCTAGTAGAGAACCTTGGAAACCACTACCCAGCTGTAGTAACTATTCGTTCACTCAGCCACCACGTCCAAGTCGGAACTACACCACACAGCAGAGCCATAGACAAGCAAGATGGCTCCTCCAGGAGTGATGACCCGCTACTGCTTCTCCATGCTTCCATGCACCGGTCCCTTCTGGCTTCCCTCTATCTGCAGATACCCCGACTCTAGACTCAAAGTCACTGCCATTTCTTTCGCATGCCTCCCACTCAAAAATGTGGGAGGGTGAGGAAACCACACACACACACACACACCAAACCAACTTCCGGAACCTTTGCATGTTGTGTGTGTTTCTGTATAACTGCCTTTCGCAGCTTCCTTAATGTAATTTGTGTTTATAAAAGTAATCGCTGATTTCACGGAGTATCAAGCATGCAAAAAGTAGCATGAGTGTCTTTGGGACCTTAGTTGATTGAGATACACTTATACTGCAGTTTCTAAATTGCCGTTCGACACTTATGGTACACTATTCTAATTTTTGTGTGTTAAGGAGAAAGGAAGAGCCCCCCAATACCCTTTGCACCAACAAATGAAGGCTTGATTAAGCAGATATATTAGAACTTTTGGAAACTCTAGTGCCATCTGGTGATATCTTAGGCAAACACAATGCTATATTTGCATCAATATGTGTTCTGATGTATTCATCCCACATGCAACAAGAAGATGTTGCATGATTTAACAGAAGTGTTGGATTACATCAGCCTGTTTTTAAATGCTTTATTTGGAAGTTTTTAAATCTGCAGGTCCAAATAACTTGCACCCAAGATTTTAAGAAAAATTGGTTTAGCAACTCACAGCCATTGATGCTGATATTAAACAATTCTTGCAGTACTGGAAGTCCCAGAGAACTGGAAAAAGATAATTGTGTGTCAATATTTAATAAGGTAAATGGGATGACCTGGGTAACTACAGTCCAGTTAACTTGACATCAATCTTGGGCAAATTCATGTAAAAGCTGGCATGGGATGCAATTAATAATGAATTAAGGGATATTAGTATAAATAATGCAAACCAACCTGGTTTTAAGGAAAATAGGTGAAATCAAAATTGATATTATTTTGATATTACAAGTTTGGCTGGCAAAGGCAGCTGAGTTGACAACAATATATTTAGATTTCTATAAGACATTTGACTGAGTACTCCACAACAATCCGATTAAAAATGTTGAGTGATATAAAAAATAAAAATCCATGTGGCACATATTAAATAGATTATAAGCTATTAATCGTGTTTTAAAGAAACAGCAAATAGGGAATCATCATCCAAGGGGGGCATTTCTAGTAAGGTCCCAAATCGATCAATTCTTGGCCAAATGCTAGTTAATATCTTTAGTAATGATCTGGAAGAATTTACAAATGACACAAATTGGTAAAGTGGTAAATATAAAGAATAGGTCTACTCTACTGACTATCAGACGTCACTTGTACAACATGCATTCTAATACAAATAAAATCCAAGGTCATGTAGGAACCAAGAATGTAGATAATAGTTGTGGCCAACTATTTTGAAAGTAATGATGTAAAAGAATTTGAAGGGTCATGGTGGATAACCAACCGGACATGAGCTCCCAATGTGATGCAGTGATTAAGAATAAATGTGTTCCTTTGAGATTTCAGCAGGGAAATACCAAGTAGAAGTAAAGAGGTGCTATTACTAATGTATGCAGCATTAGACAGACCATTACTGGAATACTACCTCCAGTTCTGCTATGCACACTTCAAAAAGGATGTTGACAAACTGGACAGGTTAAGAGGTGATGTGATCTATAATACCTACTTAGGAAGAAGATTTTTGATAAAGAGGACTCTTTAATCTAGCAGACAACCAGATAACAAGATCCAACGTCTGGACGCTAAAGTTATGACAAACAGACTAAAAATAAGGTGCAAGTTTTTAACTGTGAGGGTAATTTAACCACTGGAATAAGATGGCTCAAGAAGTGGTGAATTCTTCGTTACCTGAAGTCTTCAAGTCAATATTAATGTCTTTCTAAAAGACATGGTCTAGCTCAGTCAGAAATTACGGGTGTGATTGCTGGAATCACTTAGTGACATTCTATGGTCTGTGGTCTGCAGGAAGCCAGACTAGATGAACACGATGGTCTCATCTGGCCTTAAAAAAAACAAAACAAAAAAAAAAAAAAAACAAAAAAAAAACCAATCTATAAATTTGCCTTTCAGACTAAAGGATTCCAAAGCTTAACAAAATGGTACACAATCTTATACACAGGGAGCACTTCACACCCAATTATGATGATGTATTATTGAAAAGTAGCTATGCCTGGAGTGAAGCACAGAGTAACCGTATAGAGTAATATTACACAACACTATGACAAGCCTAGAAATACAAAATATCAACTAAAACAGCATGGGAAATTTATGTAGACAAAGTACTTTAATCACCCAAGACAAATCTCTTCCTGGCCAAATTCCGAATAATCACAAACTGTTACATTCATCACACAACTTCAGTTTTTACATCTCATCTGAAAGATTAACCTGCTGCTTGTGTGTCTTCCTCAACACTGAAGTCCAGGACTGTTTCAGAGAGGTAGAGGCTAAACAAGTGAACCAGACAGCACCAATTCTTCAAGTGATGGGGATTCCTTGAAGGTCACTCATCCAAGAATGACTGCTGTCCAGCCCCACTTAAAATTCATTAAAATTCACATGCTATTAAAAACTAATGTTAAAATTATATAATACACAGGTTAAGGAAAGAATGTCTGTACATCTGGGTGTAGTCGTTAGATTATCCAAAAGTACAAAGGTTTGTTTAAAAGTCATATAATACATAATCTGCAATAACCCACATTTAGAATAATAAATCTTAAAATACACTTTAGACGTTAGAATCCAAATACTTGGGTACATCACTCATGGAAAGTTATACAGAGTTGGTTGTAGAAAGAAAATATAGGAATGAGTGTAGATTGTCCCTCAGCAATTGAGCAAGGAGTTAGCCATGATCTACAATGCAGATATCACAAGCAACAGAGCCACAAGCAATGCTGTAGAGCCCCTAACTGGGCTGTGACCAGTCAAAGAAAGAGCCATCCCAAAAGGGAGAATTTTTCAAAGTGTTATATACCTCTGAAAGGAGTGATTCTAACATATCTCTAGCAATCCCAAAATGGAGCAGTAATTACACTCACTGGAATCTATGTCAGTACAATTACAGATAGCTACTTGGGGCCTGATGCTCCACTACACAGACCCCCCAAAAAGGTGGGAGAGGGAAGGAGTGGGAATGAGAACACCTGGGTTCTAATCCTAACTCTGCCCCTGACCTTGACCCAATTATTTAACAGCTGAGTTTCAGTTTATTCATCTGTAAGAAGAGATGGGGAAACTTGCCCAGCTCCAAGAAGAACTATGAGATCTTCAGATGAAGAGTGCTATGTGAATGCAGAGTATTATCAGAACATGAAATAGAGTGAGTATTCCTTCTTGATTGCATGGGCATAATTTCCATTAAGTGAATCAAATTATTCAGTAAAAAATGGTTAGTCATCTTCTTGTAACTGTGTTGCTCATATCCATTCCAATTAGATGTGCACACTGCGAGCACAGTCGTCGGAAAGTTTTTCCGTAGCAGCACCCGTGGGGTCGGCTGTGGAGCCCCCTGGAGTGGAACCTTCATGGCGCTCAATATACGACCCTGCCTACCCAGCGCCTCCTCAGTTCCTTCTTGCCGGTTACTCCGACAGAGGGAAGGGCGGGCGGGTTTAGAATGGATATGAGCAACACATCTTGAAGAACAGTGACGAGAAGGTGAGTAACCATTTATTCTTTTTTGAGTGATTGCTCATATCGATCCCAATTAGGGGACTCCCAAGCCTTACCTAGGCAGTAGGGTCGGAGTTATGGAATCGCAGATTGGAGCACCGCTCTGCTGAGAGCTGCATCATCTCTGGCATGCCGGATGATGGTGTAATGAGAGGTGAACGTACGTACCAAGGACCAAGTTGCTGCCCCACAGATTTCTTGTATCGGGACCTGGGCCAGGAACGCTGCTGAGGCCTGAGCCCTCGTGGAGTGTGCCATAAGAGCTGGGGCTGGTATTTCAGCCAGCTCATAGCATGTGCGGATGCAGGATGTGATCCAGGAAGATATTCTTTGAGATGAGACCGGGAGTCCTTTCATCTGGTCTGCCACTGCTTTGAACAACTGGTTTGACTTCCTGAACGGCTTAGTACGCTCGATGTAAAAAGCTAGTGCTCGCCGAACATCCAGGAAGTGCAGCCTCTGCTCACGGCTACTGGCATGAGGCTTAGGATAAAAAACAGGCAGGAAAATGTCCTAACTAGTGTGGAAGTGTGACACAACCTTAGGAAGAAGGGCTAGGAGGCATGTAAGTCCCGCAAGGAGAATGCAGTCGGGATGAAGGGTAAACCGCCCAGCCCAACAGCTAACTAAGTAACTACAATAACTAAGAACTAACCAACTACAAAATATAAAACAGTCCAAATAGAAGCTAGGGAAACATGGGGAGCTTGCAAAAGCAAGACGCCACAGTTGCAACGACCGTCACTGGTGGTAAGAAGGAACTGAGGAGGCGCTGGGTAGGCAGGATCATATATTGAGCGCCATGAAGGTGCCACTCCAGGGTGCTCCACAGTTGACCAAACAGGTGCTGCTGGTGGAAAAACTTTCCGACCACTGTGCACGCGGCATGCACACACCTAATTGGAATCAATATGAGCAATCACTTGAAAAACAACAACATATGCCATGTATCAGAGGGGTAGCCGTGTTAGTCTGGATCTGTAAAAAGCAACAGAGAATCCTGTGGCACCTTTAAGACTAACAGATCTATTGGAGCATAAGCTTTCGTGGGTGAATGCCCACTTCGTCGGATGCATGCATCCAACGAAGTGGGCATTCACCAACGAAAAACTTATGCTCCAACATATACCACGTCATTTACAGAGTGAGAGAGTAAAATTGCAAGTCGCACATGTAGCTGCTACCCAATTTCCAAATAATAAAAGGGTTAAAGAAAAGAGACTAACCATTACCTCAATCTGCCTATTACTATGCTAAATTAGTCAATTAAATTCCATCAAACCATGCTTAATTAATAAAACCTGACAGGTACCTTCCAACTAAGTCAAACATTTTTGTTTTTTCTCTCCTCCGTCCCTTATCCTCTTTAGTGGGAGACACAAGAAATCAGAAATTAAAAAAGAGCCAGATGATCGTCAAAAAGAAAATAATGACAAAACTGGAAATTGTTCTTCAGAAATGGAAAAAGCACAATCAAAACACCAGGCCCCGTTACAGACACCACACAATATTGTTTTTGTTTAAGAGCCAAGTTATGGACTTGAAACTCGTTGATAATGAACCAGCAGGCATTATTTTAAATCAACCAGTTTTAATAAATGAGCCAGAAATGAAAGAGGCAGGGCTAATTAACAACATTCCTTGATGAATTACCTAGTGGTGTGTGGTAAATCTCTGTGCGTCTTTGTCTTTATCCCCAAATTTATCCCTTACTTATTTCCCAAGAGGTTAAAGGACATGGGGCTAATTAAGGCACCAATCAAATGACAGACAGAATTATTCAAGGTAAGGCTGTTTTTTGGGGTTTTTTTGTTTTTACTTTTAGGCTTTTGCATCTCTGCCTGGTACTTCTTAATCTAATTTTTTTATACTACTGCTAGAAAGGGTGGGGGGAGGGGGGAAGAACTAATCTTGTCACGGTCAGGCAGGTTGAAATTGCCATGCAGTGCTGGGCAAAAAGCTACATATTTGAAATTTAGCCAGTAAGAAATTCCCTAAGCCTCTCTTGAATGGCAGGAATGTCTTCAGCTTGTCAGTTTCAATTCATTCACTCTACAGGTTCAGGTTTAAGAAATTAATGCTTCCAAATCAGCTATGTAACTGAAGCAAAGAATCACATTTGGGGGGGGCTGCATAAGTCCTAACGGTACTTAAGTAAGGCCTAAATTTTACATTTTAAAGTCTATTTTACGGTAAAGTTACCACCATCTGGTGGCCCTTTTAAAAGCTACTGCCTCATTGCCAAGGAATTAAAAAGTGAACTACGCCACCGACATTCTGAGGTCTATTTTTTTGGGCTCTTTGGCTCCTTCTTTAGCAGCAGTTAACTGATGACCAGCCCTAGTCTCCAGATTGAACTCTGAAATAAGCAAGAGTCTCACGAGCAGATCCAAGGGCAGAGTTTGGTTCCAAAACCTGGCATAGTGCACAACTGAGCACACCAGAGATGTACATTTCATCTTCACTTGCGAGGAGTCAAGGTTCTGCTGTTTGTCAACAAGAACAAGAAAAGGAAAGGGCTGGTAGTGAAGAGTTTGGGACCTAATTTTACCAAGTAGCTTCTAATTTGGGGCCGGATTTTTCTGAGCAGCCACATCCACTGACTGACTGCATTTGTCAATGCTCAGCGCTTCTGAAAGTTAGGAACCCAAATCTATATTTAGGTGCCTATTTTAAGCACCAAAATTTGAAAGTTGATTTATTTAAATACAGAAGGTTTAAAAACCAAGTCGTAATGTAAGAGACATCATTCATCATAAGCAGCAGACCTCGGGCAAAATCTTGCTCTGGTGGGTCTCCCCCACACCAGAGAGGAATAGTGCTGGTGCTGGGGGGGTGATTACACCATGCTGCCAGCCGTGGGCAAATAATGAATATACAGTTAGATGGCTAGGGGAAAGGGCTGTGTTGAGTGTCTGATCACTGCTCCGTGAAGGAGCAAGGAACCGGCAGGCCCACCCGCATGTCCAGCCATCACTTCAGGCTGGTTAGCTGCTTCTCTATACTAGTGCTTAAGCATGATTCCAGCTTAATATTTCCTTGGCTACTGCATGGGTGGCAGAAGCAGAGAGGAAAGGCTCCTTGTACTCCATTTCTCTCACTTCACTAGCATAAAACAAGGCAGGATTTTGCCCTAGGACACAAGGAGGTGATCTACGGCAGAGCCATGAACACACTGTTCGGTATCACTGCATAGAAAATACTAAACGATCACCAGCTCAGTGCCTTTAGTCTTAAAACACAGAAGCATGTAAAATTCAGCTGGTTAGTCTATTTTTATATAGAATACAATATTAAAAAACTGCACGCACACAGATAATTGTGGCTCAAGCCGACTGGATTTATATGCACCAGTCACTGCCAGCCCAGCCTACAATTTTAATCTTTCCTTTTTTCAGTTGAAACTCTGGCATTGAGCTCTGCTCCCAAAATGCTCTACTTTGCCGAGCTGTGGCTTGAAACTATTTGTAGACACGCGGCACTGTTGAAATCGCTCTCATTTTATTGAGCACGAATACAAATGAAGTGGTGCCAGCCCACGGAACGTTTAACCCAACTATCTAATAAGGCCTTTCTAAAGCAATGAGCAACGCTTAACTGGAGTTTATCAATGGACTAAGCCCGAGAATGTACAATTCAAGGGGACGTTGAGGTGTACGTAGGTTCTAGCAAGTTAGATTACTTTGCAAAGACACACTTGCAGGATGCACGTCTCAAGCCTACGTTTGTTTTCATTGGATGGCATTGTATTTTTTCCCCCGCTGTTTAAACTTTAAAACCCTTTCTTGTAGTTTTGCTCTGCTTCGATGCATTTCAGTGACAGCCTCCCTGCTGCTCTTCTCCTTGTTCCATAGGCACTTTCTATTACTTTGAAGGTTCCAGCACCCTTATTCTGCTCACATTCTCGTCCCTCCTCTGGTCCTTCCTGCTCACATAACACCACTCTACTTAGCGCTCCTTCTCCTGTTGCTCCCGCGACCTCATCCATGCGTTCTGCTGTGATCGGATTCTTCTGGAAGTGCATGTTTGAAGCAAGCAATCAGTGTATCAGCCATGATGCATCCATTCTCCGCTCAGCCAGGGCAGTGCAGTGGGCTGTTTATGCATTAATGCTGACTGGAGGAAGGGCTTGTTGCAGCCACAGTTAACGTCTTTCGCTGGTGGGCCATGGAAGCTCTGCAATGCTTCTAAGATCCACAGCTACAGAGACAAACTGCAACACCCCTTCCACAAGGTCTAATGCTTCGGACTCCAGTGAGAACGCTCAACGGTTCACACTGCTGGATGTTATTCCGGGATCACAGGTAAATTTGGAACTGCAAGGCTGTACGGCAAAGATCCAGCTAATCCTCGCATGGGCATGTTAACATTTAGCATCAGATCACCTTTAAAATCACCTCATCCGCTCTCTGCCCACTAAACCATTTCTCCCCAGGTTTATTCTAACACACTAACCCCTTCAGCAGCAGCAAACAGCCACCAAACAGCCTGCCAACGATTTCCCCCCCTTTCTCCTTCCTTTAGTACCCCCCAAAAGTGGGGTTTTCCTGCCAAGTAACGCCTACTGAAACTCTGGAATGGGGAGATTCAGCCTTGGGTAAGCATCAGCTTTTTCTTAAAACTGCAGCTAATCAAAGAGTCTTTATTGCAGGCGGCTCAGCTATCACGTACTATTAGCATCTATGGAAGTAGTGAAAGATGATCAAGGTCAAGTGTATTATACAAACTGGTAGGGCTTGAGCAATCAGCAACTTGTGTGTATTATTTTACCTTTAAGTTCAAGAACTGTAGTATGTATTTTTGATCACTAGTGACCACTTTGCCATACCGAATTTCTATATTTTCTCTTTGCCATTTGACGAAGGACTCCGAGTACAAGAGGTCTCCAAAGCAAAGCTACAGATTATCCTCAGGTTCTGATTCTAAGTCTTGAATGACCTCTGACCCAAGACCAAGCAAAAAACACCTGCAGCACGGCCGGAGCCAGGGTGAACTCCCTGTACTGCCGACGTGTCCCGGATAGCAGTGGGGAAGGGGGGGGGGGGAGAGAGAAGGGGAGAAGGGCTTCAGCAGGGCGCTCGCCACACGGCCCTTCCCACCACACTGCCTGCCGGGAGGGCTCCGCGCCGCCCCGGTCAGCGGGGAAGGAAGGACCCGGGTTGCCCTGCCGGGCTTGCTGCAGGCCTGGCACCGGCAGGAGCAGATGGAGTGCGCAGCCCACTCCCTCCAGGGCGGCTGGATCGGCAAACCAATAAAATAAATAAATAAATAAATAAATAAGTGGCCATGCCGCCTTAGGATTGGGCGCAATGCCGCCCCGTAGAATCTGCCGCCCCAAGCACAAGCTTGCACGGCTGGTGCCTGGAGCCGGCCCTGCCCAAGACACAAGAACCCAAGTATATCAGGTCACAGCTAGTCAGACAGATACTTTTATTTAAATAAAAACGTAGAGTTAAGCCTGCAGCAGATTCTTTATGCACAGATGTTTATATTTATCTCAGAAACCTTCAGGAAGACTACCTCCCGCCATCCCCCAAAAGCTACTACAATGAAGCTTCCTAGAATTCATTAAGAATATGGAGAGAAACTGGTCTCTCAGTATAACAGTTATATTTGCATCTCAGTACTAACTGGTCTGACCCTCCTCCCCCCCACCCTCACCCCCAAAAAATCACTTTCAAGTCAAGATTGTCCATTATGTTTACTGCCCCAATTGCTTAACTAACCTTCTACTAAAAACTAGAGCTCAAACATACAAAATCAACTTGCTATCATACATCTTTTAAATCAACCTGCAATAAGAAAAGAAAGTCATGAAACACAAATCAAATGCACCAGTACTGTGGTAGGTGCTAAATTTCACTGTTCCTGATCTTCCGGGCTGCAAAATACATCTCCCATAAGGAAACAGATCATGTAGAGTTTCAATTCTCTGTTTCTAACTGGAGACACAAAGTTCTACTGTAAGTAGAGAGACTATATTAAGAGCACACAGTATTTCTTGGTAGTAGGGCATATTATTGCAGGAGCAGTAAGAGAACCAGGCTATTTCTGGACAGCTGCATATAACAGTTAATTTGTACCACCCAAAAGGCGTTCTGGCATTTTACAAATGGCAAAGACAGACATGGTGTCTGATCCAATTTTTTTTTTAAATGCAACACAATGCATCAGCGTGCAGACACTAGGGGTAGATGAGAGATGAGAAGGAAGGACAACTATTTGACTGTGTGCACTGGGATTCGATCATTACTTTCAAAGTAACTACAACAGAGAAAATAAATCTATAAGATACATAATAATTTATTGGGGTTACCATATTTAAAAAATAAAAAAAAAAGGACACTCCACGGGGCCCTGGTCCCGCCCCTTTCCCACCCCTTCCCCTAACTCCCCCTCCTCCCTCCCAGCCACACGAAAAGGGCTGCCCGAGCGCTACCGGCTTCACGGTTTGCCGGGCAGCCTCCAGACCCTGCGCCCCCGGCCAGCGCTTCCCCAGCACAGCTGGAGCCCAGGAGGGGAAGCGCCCAGCCGGGGGCGCAAGGTCTGGAGGCTGCCCGGCAAACCGTGAAGCCGGTAGCGCTCAGGCTTCGGGCAGCCCCCATGCCTCCAGACCCTGTGCCCCCAGCCGGGCACTTCCCCTCCCAGGCTCCGGCAGCTACTGTGCTCCCTGAACGCCTGGGCTCTGTAAGCGCCGAGCTTCCCGAGCGCTACCGGCTTCGGGCAGCCCCCATACCTCTGGATCCTGCGCCCCCAGAGGGGAAGTACCCAGCGCCCGCTCTAAGGTTCGGCTTTTTGGAAATTCCCCCCCGGACGGGGGTTTGATTACCAAAAGGCCGGACATGTCCGGGAAAAAACGGATGTATGATAACCCTAAATTTATTGTAGGCAGTGCATCAGGAATGAGATTAACTGAGCAGCTGGGGATTCGGTGAGCCTTCACAGTTATTTGAGATTTTCTGTTCAACTGTTCGTACTAGGACACAACATGTGTTCTACTTGGATAGGCAACAGATTAATCTATTGCAGCATCAGCGGAGACCAACAGTGAATGCTTCCAAGGCCGGCAACAAAGGGGCCGGGGGAAGGAGCCCCAAGCCACAAATTTTGGCTCTGGGCTCTGAAGAGCACAAATTCCGATGTGTTTGGAATCTGGAAGTGTTGATTTAGGTCCCTTTCTAAAAAGGGAAAGGGCATCATACAAGGTGGATGTGAGGTACACACACTCCAATAGCTTGCATGAAGGAGTTTCCTTTCACATTTACATGCTGCAGGGAGAAGAGGTAGGGCAGGGGCAGGGACTTGGGGGAAAGGGGTGGAATGGGGGCGGGATGAGGGCGGTGCAGGGGAGGGAAGAGGCAGGGGGTGGGCGAGCACCCACCCGGCAGAGGGGAAGTCGGCACCGTAGGGTGAGTGGCGGGCAGGGGGGTGAAGAGGCGAGTGGGTGAGCAAGAAGGTGAGGAGGTGAGCGGTGGGTAGGGGACTGAGGAGGGACGCAGCAAGCCAGCGGCTGGCCGGGGGATGAGGAAGGGTGAGGTGGGGGGGCCCCCGAGCGGAGAGGGGGCGGGACCTGGGGCAGAGTGGGGGCGGAGCCTGGGAGGAGCAGGGGTGGACTGTGGGTGGGGCTGATGGCACCCCAATGTGTCCTGATATTTTAGTGTGGTGATCTGGTCACCCTAGTATAAACAAATCAATAACAAACATTGGAACTCTTGGCAGAAGGACTTCAAGTAGCAAAGTCCATTAACCCTCGAAACTGCCTGGGACCCAGTTTCTTGGGATGTGGAGTCTGAATCTAATGATGCCCAGGAGACATATATGCAGCGGTACAGTGGGGAAGCTTCCTTCTGAACTCCCCGACAGTGAGCATAAATATTGGGACAAACATGCAGTAGGAAGACCACAGATTTACTACTATGCTACAGATGAAACTGGACAGAAATCTTGCATTGGAAAGGGGTAGCAGCTGGTGCCAGCCATAGCAGTAGCATTCGCAGTTGTCTAAGTGAGTAATTCAGGGAACAGCCACCATACTGTGTCACCTGACACAGGAGACCCACTGGATTCACTTTAGGGGCTGGTTTTGATCAGTATCTGGGTAACGTGACTAGAATTGATGCATTAAGACTACCTGGGAGTTGGACGGTGAGGTCAACACAAAAACAAAATTTGGCCCCAACATAAGCAGTAGCAGCTCTCACTGACTGAATTGGGAATTGTACTCTCTGATACTAGGCCTGAATTTGGTCCAGAGTATTTCTGCCAGATATTAAGTTTGTGTTACCATAGTGCCTAAGAGCTTAAGTCATGGACCAGAATCCCATTCTGCTAGATGCTGTACAAACACAGAACAGAAAGACAGTCCTGAAGGGCTTATAATCGAAGTATAAGCAAGAGACAAGAGATGGATACAACTGGACAAATAGGGAACAATATTGGTCAACACAACAGGCAGTGGTTTGAGCACACCAGCAGCCTAACCACTGTCAAGTTTGGTTGTTGTTTTTTTGTTTGTTTGTTTTAGAGGACTCATAGCAAAGGAGAGTTAAAGGTCGAAATATAAAGGATCCAACTCACGTAAAGCAATGGAATTTAACTGGAGTTACATCAGGGTAAAATTAGTTTAAGTGAGAGTAGGAGGAAGATGAGATGATATCCTCAGTACTTTATCTGCCAGGAAGTCTGTGCTCTGCTTTGGCATCTAGTGTCCTTGTTCAAACCATATTCTGCTGGACATGCAATGTGTGAATTACAAATAAAAACTAGGATAATGTGTCCATGTGTCCGAAATTAAAGTAAGTAAGTCCCCCATATGCTTCACCTGATAGATAAATAAATACTGTTCACAAATGTTATACAATTATATTCACTTGCCTCACATTGTCATTACTTACCCATCTCAGGCCATAAGTACACAATATTCATTTCACACACCCTTGCAGCCATTTGCTTGGCCTCCATCCTACTGCTCTCTATCATCCCAATAACACTCGCCAGCCAAACAAAATCCCACAAGAACCAGGAGGAGGCCTCAAAGACCCGGATTCAGATGCCTGTGAGCTAAGGAAGGAAGCAAGGTCTGAAGCCAGTGATTCCTAGTTGAGAACGCCCAGGGTAGGGGCCAGCTCGCCACATTAGCTTGAGTAACTCAATCAATCTCTGTGATGTCACTGGGAAAAGAGACAGCCACTCAGGTCACAAGCCATTTAAGATCATAGAATATCAGGGTTGGAAGGGACCTCAGGAGGTCATCTAGTCCAACCCCCTGCTCAAAGCAGGACCAATCCCCAGACAGATTTTTGCCCCAGATCCCTAAATGGCCCCCTCAAGGATTGAACTCACTACCTTGGGTTTAGCAGGCCAACACTCAAACCAATGCTCAAAGTCATTCACGACTAGGAGGAGATCAGCCACCAACAAAACCAGAGTGGTTTCTATACCATGTAAAGGCCTAAATCCAAATTGACTGGAATCAAAGATACACAAAGAGTTGAGATATAATTTGATTTGCTTTATAGAAGACTGCATGGTAGTCTTCAAGACAAGGCAATAGTAAAAAGGTGACACTTTACCCAGGTTAGTATTTAGTATCCAATACAATTTAAAGATTTACTACTGTAACTGATTTGTAAGGTACCCAGGAGTCTTCACATTCTCACTACATATAGAACATAAATAGAGAAAAACACTTTCAAGAGAACCCGTGTGAAGTACAACTGATGCAATTTCTTCAGTGAAAAGGCCTCAGGACAGAACTGTGCCAGTACCAATTAATAATAATAAACTCCATACAAATGAAAGCCTTAAACTCACATGTTCCCCAGTTCAGAACTTTGTCCTCTGGAGAACAATTCAAGGACCAAACATTCAGGTTGGACAAAACATTAAACAACCCTCCCATCCCGCCAAAAAAAATTTCAAAAAGTATACAAAACTAAAGAACACTGGGATGAAAGAAGCTACTGCGTTAAATAAAAAAGTCCATATCACTTAGCCAAAATACATTGAACCATTTTAAATTAGACTTACTTACAAAAATGCTAAATTCCTCCATATAGATAAAAATAGTTTGTGTTTCACACTTTAAAAATGGATTCAGATCTGACATTAACGTAGCATGGAATTCAGGGCCTTGAAAATCCTCCAGTAAACAAGATATTTAATTAACACATTTTAAATTATTTTGCCCTATTTTTGATGCACAGTACGTCTAAATCATTTTGCATCAGTCTCAAGTCACTCTGTGACGTCTCTGCAGTCTTAGCTCTCAGTGTTAATTCAGGCCAATGGGAAATAGAGAGCAGGATGTGGTTAATCGGATGCATTCCTCATGAAAATTTAAAGCAGCCTGCATCTATTCTGTACAGCCAGTTTCAGCTTTGCAGGAGCATCATGGAATGCCACAACAAATCCTGTTATAACACAGGATCCTAACACATACTGCTGCAGCTGCATTAGACCTTCTCCCAGAGAATATCAGTTAATTACCCTTCACCAAGCAATAGAAAATTTTCTTACTACACAAAGTTACCCCACTTCAGAGATCAAACCTGCAATTAGGAGCCCATAGTTAGGCACATTAAATCATATTCATTCATGTAGCCATAAAGAACATATTACATTTTATTATGCAATTTTGAGAGTGCAACAGTTATATGAAGTGGGCTAACATGAGTTACTCTTCTTTTGCTGTATTAAGAACCTTCATAACAGACAGTATATGGTTTGTATTAATTATTGTTTTATTAGCACACAGCTTTTTTTAAAAATCATCCATCTCAAAGCACTGCGTGTCAGACTTGGAAATATCACTGTCCTTTTACACTGGGTGAATGCGGCACAGGAGTTAAATGAGTTGGACAAAAACACTTCACTGTAAAACAGAAAGGTCAATAATTTATTTAACATGTGTTCCTAAGTCCATTTTCATGTTTTTATGTATTTTGTGATACCCAATTTCTTTTCCAAAAATCAGATTTTTGAAAAGTAAGTTTCTATCCAAAATCCCATTTGTTGACACTATACCCTTCAGCAGCTCTGCTTTTAAAAAGTCACTTGGCACATTAACGTTATGAAAGCACAGAAGTCCTAGTTTAGTCTAGCATTTTGTTCAGTCATTAAACCCAGACTCTCAGGATAATAAACTTACCTATCAGAATGACCTACTCATAATTAAAGCTTATGTCCAGTCTTTATGGAAGCTGGTCCACAGCTCAAAACAGATGACATATAAAATAATCAACTCTGATGAACCGATATGTAGCAAATAAAGAGTTCCTCAATATACAGCTGGCTGTCAGTTTCTCTTATCTAACGATATCCTGGTATCAATTCCACATTTAAATCTGACTGCTTCTTTAAAACATACGTGTACCTCTGTGGTGAAATTCGTGTCACATGGATATCCTTGGGAATTCTGTCATAGACTTCTGTGGAATCAATGTCATGCCTGGAATTTTTGTGCATTATGATTTTTGTATAGAACCTCATCCACATTAAAAATAACAGAAAAAATGATCAGATTCTAGCAACTTCCATAAATAAATAAAAAATAAAAAAAGTTATATGGATTCTCCCCTTCCACAGAGTGTCAGTCATTTCACTAACTATGGTGCTCAGAGTACATGGGTTTGCATAATGGTTGCACTTGCTGATGCAGATGGTGCTAGCACAGATATTTATTTTACTCTAAGGCCTGGTCCATACTAACCCCCCACTTCGGACTAAGGTACGCAAATTCAGCTACGTTAATAACGTAGCTGAATTCGAAGTACCTTAGTCCGAACTTACCGCGGGTCCAGACGCGGCAGGCAGGCTCCCCCGTCGATGCCGCGTACTCCTCTCGCTGAGCTGGAGTACCGGTGTCGACGGCAAGCACTTCCAGGATCAATCCGGGATCGATTTATCGCGTCTAGACAAGACGCGATAAATCGATCCCAGAAGATCGATCGCTTACATCCGGACCAGGAAGTAAGTATAGACGTACCCCAAGATGTAAATCAGTCAGTCACCATGGAGCGGCACATAAGATTCCTGCGATCAGTGTCTCTGGTAGATAGTTTTCCTCCTCCATTGCCATTGGGGGTAGACTGTACTTTCAAGGCACAGCCCAGAGAAAGGGATACTACAGAATGCCCTGCACCACGTGGAAAAACAGGAAGCAGTGGGAGGCAAAATACTCCTTGTGCACAATGAGGGCACACTTACTACTATTCCCCTTTATAGGGTGGGCCTTACTCCCACTTGGGCTAATGAAGAGGATGGAAGCTGAACAATGGAGCCCCCTTCTCCCACCAATTCTGGGGCCCGGTCTTCCCTAGGGAAGTAGTGAGGTGGCTTTTCTGAGCACAAGGATCTCACTTCTTCCTGATCCCTAGGCATCACGCCTAGCAATCCTCATGCCTCTCGCAATTGCACGTGTGTGTGTGGGCCAAGCAGAACCTGCCCCCTTAAAATGTTATGTTATTTACTAACTGACCATCAGGTACCTCCTGCCAGCTTCTTTCTATTGGAGCCTCTGCTATTACTTCAGGCGCCATCAAAAAATAAGAGACTGCCCCTTCTCTCATGTAAGAAGGCGGCTACAAAATAATGAATCTATAGCATCTTACTAATACTACTGCTGTGATCCTGGCAGTCACATAACAAACAGGGCATTAAATATTTCCAGTAGTGATCAAATTTAGCAGAAATAAGCCAAATATGTTGCTATAATTAAATGCCAAAGATGGCATAAAACATTACACATACCCAGTGGGAGATTCGGAAATAAAGCTCTTTCACTGAGACTCTGAATGCATCATCATTTCCTTGTTAATTCAAGTGTATTCTGAATAGGAGAATATTTCACATTACAGTCTACACCTATCAGCTAGGTGTGCATTCAAACTACACGATAGCATTTACGCAAGAAATTCGGTACATTTCTTCATCACAAATAATTTATTTTCCAGTCAAACATTCTTTGTTCATTTTAATAGCTTCTGAATTAGGGGGAAGAGTCAGAAAATTAGAGCCTGAATCAAAATTCAGATACATTCTTTAATGTCCTTCCTTCTCACGGCCAAAACATATTAATGCTGTACTCAAATCTGATCCTATTTACTTTTTTGCAGAACTCCAATAATGGCATTTTTACCATTCTTTTTATTTAACATGACAACACTAATACCACTATAAGTGATAATGTATTAACGATAAATAAAAATACCTATACAAAACTTGTGGGATACCCAAGTGTACACAGTTTGCTTTAAGATATATTTATTTTAAATCTACCACACTATTCTTAAAACAAAGCTTAAAATGGAGTTGACACACAAAAATGCCAACACTACACCATACTCTGAAAATACTCTATTGAAACCAACTTCAATTGGATTTACTGGTTTACAATTTGCTTACTGGCTAGAAAGAGTTACTAACCTTCATATTGCAATATCAAGTAAACAAAGAAGGAGTTACATGCGGTAGATAAAATTCAGTATTTGCATACTTACAGTGCTTTACTTTGATGTCGAATTATTTCATTTATCTTTTCTATCATTTTATATGTTCCTTTAACAAGGCATTTCACGCTACACTACTCTATCTCAACTTACCCAACATGTGTGAAACTAAGTCTGTTCTTGTTACAGTTTTTCTCAGTAATTAGCAAGCTACATAGTCTCCGGCAGCAAGATACTAACAAGCTCCTACAGTTACTAGTCTAACAAGGAACTCAAAGCTACTAATAGCAGTCAAAACATTTGAGCAAAAAGGATTACAATGGCTAGTTGCAAAAGGCTGGAAACGCACCCGTATTCCAGATTAAGTCTTTTTGAGAAGATCTTTCGTAATGGGTTTTGATTCAGTATTTAAAACCATTATTGATCAGAAATTAATTTGTTTTAAATGGAAGGCTGGTTTGAAATATTAATTATTTTAAGAGGGAATCTTTAAATATGTGAAAGACAGACATTTTCAAACAAACTAACGCTTGCATCTGAGATCAAGTTAAAAATTTCTCATTCTTCTCTGGTACTGGGACACTGAGTTAAAGCTAAAAATGAAACCAGACCCTGCATCTTATTTGTGAAGTTTAGTTGCCATGAACATCAGTAACCATGTCACTATTACCTAGACTATGTTTAGACAAGCATGAGAGCCAGTGAACTGAACAAAAGTCACACTCACTTACCTTGAGGACTTCCATTGGCACCTGGGTAGGAGGGGGCAGGTTAGAGGGGACGCTGACGTTGATGGCTGGTGTCTGACTGAGTGGTACTCTCTGCTGCATGAACTGGGCTGCTTGCTGCTTCTGTTGCTGCTCTCGACGCTCTTGTTCCTGCATCTGCTCACGCATGAGCTGCTGTCGTAACAAAATCCGTGATGTCATACTGGAGGAGCTTAGGGGAGGCTTGGAAGCTCCAGGATGCTCGGAACTGCTGTGGGAAGACCAAAGCCACAGACATCTCAGTTTCCCCGGTTAGAATAATTATTTCCTGCGATTGCAGAGTTACGTTAAGTGTGAAACAAAGTGGCTCTCACACATACGAGAATGAGTAATGATACGCTGCCCAGGGTAAATTGGAATTTGGAGCTGATCTACTTTAGGTCCTTAGAAGCCAAATTAAGCTACATTAACCTGATTACGTCTAGCCATTATTTTCAATGTTGATCTCTAGCAGCAAAGAGGAAATTTTTAAGTTTTAGAAGTCTAATGCTCATTAACATCTAATAGAAATACAGCATCCCGTTGAGCCCTGTTGTAGCATGACTATAATTCTTTCATACTCCTATTTATAGTGGCAATGCTTTTATTAATTAAAAATCAAATGAATGTATTTAGCATCTTCTTAAGGTTAAGAGGACTTTACACAACCCTTTATGTAGGCGTGGGGATAGGGGAGGATTCCCAGCACTACTGAGGCCTGGCGCTAAAGTTCCACCGCATGTTCCTGCCTCCCCAAGAGCACATGGAAACCCCTCCATACTAACTTGGTGTTCAAGGGTGGGTTGGGGCAGTGGCTCCTTGCACCACATTCGAGTTTGCTAGTAGCGCTCTCTTCAGGGGCGACCACCACCTGTGACAGTATCAACTCACTTTGATGGCACTAGCAGGCCTGAAGTGAGGAGTGGGATGTGGGTGCAGGTAGGGCAACCAATAGCAATAGCTTGTAATGGATCCATGCTAGGAGGGGAAGTGAAGGGTATGAAGGGTATATGGGAATAGCTGCGAGAGGCTTTCTGCAATGCGGTTTTTCCACAGATGGAATGATCTGGCCCGTTCTTTGTTCACAACACAATGATCAATACAAATCCCATATTTTACATATTACACGACACAGGAAAAGCAGACAGAGAGAAAGAGAATAAAAGAAACTGGAAAGGTTGAAGACAAGATATTTGAAGAGGACATGATATTTGTTTTTTCCTGAACACGTGACAATCTGAAGTGTAAAAGGAAGACTCAGTGCCGGTTAATATTATTATTCAACCTGTTCACTTTATATCCCACCTACCAGGGACTGCTATAATCAAACAGATACCTGACCAAGGACAACTTTGGGAGGTTAAGAAAGTTTCTGGTTCATTCCCATTTTGATCCATTTCACATATGCCACTTTTTTAAAACACACACACACACACACACACACACACTATTGTAAAATATTTTTATTTGAGCTGATTTTTTCCAACTACTATGCCGTATAATGCCATGTATACTTAGATTTGTTATAATTATTACAGTCAGACTTTATATTGAGATTCTATTTACGAGTAGTTTACAAAGAGTTAATAAATGAATAACATGTGTGTTTTACAGTAGTATATATAGTAGTATGCGGTATATAGATGATTACAGGTACATCAGTAGAAGGTGTTTAAAGTGGTTATATTGACCTCTTGCATGCTATAGCAATCTACAATAGCCAATTAATCATTCATTAAAAACCCTTTAAAAGTGGAACCTTAATAAAAAATAACCATTATTTCTATGGTGTCTTTCCAAGAACCACCCAAAATAATTTAAAACCACTGAGCAGCGCCTCTATGGAAGGTAGGCAAGTGCATTTTGTAGATGGTTAAAGCTACTCAGCAGTTAAGAACAGATAATATTACAGAAATAATGCATCCACACAAGACAGTGAAGTCTCTTTTAGATATGCACCCCTCCCCTCAAGTACAGACATGAATTTGTTGCTTGAACCTTCACCTTTGCAGCTGATCGGTGTAGGATCGAACCCACAGCATATGCCGAGTCCATACAGTAGGACTGGGATTTTCAAAAGCCGTAACTTCTATTGAAGTCAGAAACAAAGAGCACTAACACCTGCTATGTCTGAGTTCTTATTAAGAACCAGATCCCAACATCTCCCAACAGAAATCTCAGCTGCAAAACACATTTTTTTCTGATTAGATTAAATGTTAAATCAACAGCATTAATCACACAAAAATTAAACGGTATTATGCCCATTAACATTTAAAATGTATGATGCTTTCAAATGACAAGAACGACATTAACATGTTAAAGTGCAGCCATTCCAGTCAAGCGACACCATTGCATAGGTAAAGGGCCCGATTTTCAGATGTGCTCAGCACCCAACATCTCCCATTGAGAAATCTGATCCTCAGGTGCTCAACACCCAATAGTTCCCATTGCGCTCAGTGGGAGCGGAGATCTCCAGCAAATCTGGCAAGCAGTGTTTAGAACCAGTACATTAAAATTAAATTGGTCACAGTAGGAATAAAAAGGGAAAGGGGTTATTTTGTTTAAATAACATTAAACCCAGATTTTCCACAGCGCACAATCTAATTTTCCTTAAAAAGGGGCGGGGAAGGGGGAGAAGAGGCTGTGTTGCTATTTAAGGCCTGTCAGGTTGAAACATTCCCAGAGAGACTGATCCTTTTGATAAAACAAGAGAAAACCTTTGTGGTGAAACTAATGCAGCTGTGGAATAATCGTACTAATTAGCTGCTCAAGACAAGTCATTGACTGTGATACTCACAAAAAGAGCCTTTCAATTAACAGTGAAGTATTCTCACATCCTAAGCCCATCACAGTGTTCTTTAACTTTGTTAAAGTTTGGAAGAGCTTTTAAAAAGACATTCAGACATTTCCAAACTGCAGAGAGGTTCTATTTAAATGGTTGCTTACTAAAATAGCTACAGGTTAGAGCTGAAATACCATTTCAGCTGCAAAAAACAAGGCTCGATCCCACTCCTATTCAAGTCAAGGGACATTTTATTTAGGTTTATAGACATGCTAAAGAGAGTGCCCATCCATACGCTCTAGGTGTTGTTGGCAGAGATTACACGTACATACCAAGTTTAGCAAATAGATATCCCACTCCAATCCCTCCTCAAAACAATTTACTCCTCCATTCTTCCCCATTTTCAACTGTCATTAGGGTGGGGAGAAGGGGGGATAGATGAGTCTTGCAAGGCACCCTGAAGTTCAAATCAGAGCTATTTTGAACCCAAGAAGGGGAAGTGAATTTCGAAGCTGTAGGGCTTTTGCCAAGAACGGCCTGCCAGCAACCCCTTCTCATTTACACCAATGAGGCTGCAGCTCAAGGACCTCTGCTGCTCTCAGCTATGGCAGCATGCCACGAGGGGAGAAACTGACTCTGTTTTGTCATTTATGCCAATGGGTGCAAGAGCAGGCCCACTGTCTTTAATGGCAATTCATTGTAGAACTCTTCAACATTTCCCTGCCACAAGTGCAGAAGACTGGACTAGATGACCTCTCAAGGTCCCTTCGAATCCTATGATTTATGATCCTATGATTTTGTGTTCTTTTAAAAAAGCAACAAAAAAAGTTCAGTCCTTCCTCAGAAATGACTTAGATAACCTGGCAACAAACTCATCCGATCTCTGATTTCAAGTCTGTTGATCTTATAAGTCTCTTCGACGTTCTGGGCTGCTAAAAAGACATTGTTTTGTGTGTGACTGACTAGAAAATAGAAGATCTGACAGTATACTCCTAACACAAATGCCATAAAGGAAAAACAAATGGAGCCTGATCTTTTTCACATCCAAAACATCAGATTTGGGGGGCCAGATGAGAGGGGAAGAACAAGCTCCTGAGATTACAGAATGTTCTGTTCATCCTTAATACTCAGAAGAAGCCAGAAACAAATTATTTAGCAGCAAAAGAATTTAGTGAGCTAAGGAGATGTGTAGCTCAGTTTTTATTCATGCACAAACTGGTTACATAATGGAGGTAGCCAATATAGTTTAGTGGTTACTCCTAAACCGGACAGGATTCTGTTAGTGAGCACACACCATAGCGCTCACACTGGAACGGAAGCTCTGAAGTTGAGAAACTTTCTGCTCTGACTCCCTTTTCCAGTTGAGTAACTTGGCCCAAATGAAACTTATATGAGAAAAATATTCCATATTGGATCTACTACTTGCTTTAGTAAAACAAGTTACACTTTCGGGGTGGGGGTGCACAAACTTACCCTCCTCACATTTGTTCTACTGACAGCTATGTACTCACATAAAAGGTACTAAAACTGGTCAAACCTAGAGTCTTCAGACTAGAAGCTCTGGCAGCAGCCTCTGTCCTGCAAAAGAGCCAACGAAGTACTTGCATTACAATTAGCTCCTCGCCCTTCAGGGCTCCAGGGGTCAAGGAGAACTTCATTGATTTTCTGCTATCATACAGGTGATGTGGAGGAAAAGACTACATCATGGAGTCGGTTGCTCTTCCTTCTGCAAGGAGGAGGGGTCAGCGATAGATGCCGCTGGTGGGGGCTACACAGAGCTGCTCCATCTGTCCGGACACTAAGCACAGCTGCCCCTTGTCTTTATGGCACAGGGGTGGCCTTGGCCCCTCTAGCTTATCATGTGCAAGGGAGAAGGGGAAGAGGTGCTATTAAAAAAGTGACAGTTGACATTCTCATTTGCCCCCTTTTCTTAATCAGCACAAAGAGGCAAAGTTGGACCTTTCCTAAAGTGCTGCTGCTCCTTCCCCAACACGGAGTTCCCCTACGTGAGCCGAAGGCTGTCAGGCAAGTGGCAAATGGGGTGGCTAGCGAAGAGAAAGAGGATTTTTAATAGACGCATTGGATCTTCCTGCAACCCTTCCCTGAGTGCTCGCTATTAGTGAGTTAGTTTCAGTCGCTTTTATTTGTACAACATGATGCATGAGGCCACCCGTGGTGGTTACAAGATCGTTTGGGCTGCCATGCCCTCTGTGGGATGGACTGTCCAGTCCTAGGTCTTCTTCCATCAGACCCAGCTGCCCAAACTAAAGGCCTGGATGAGACTGGATTGAGTGAAACTCAATTTAGACTGAATTCAAAGGTTGTACGTTCCCTGGCAAAGGGTCAGCATCCGCCCTCAAGGAAATTCACAATCTAGGGCCTCTTTGGAAATCCCAGGTGGCAGGAATGGCCACTGCCAGTGACCAGGAATATTACAACCTTCTCTTCTTGATAGACACTTCACCACAATGAGCCACAACTGCCACTTCCAATTGTGATCATCTCCCGCCCTGCCACCCCGACTGGGTCTACCCCAGAAGGTCAGCTACTGGCTTCTGCTAGTGCAGAACATGGCAGTCCACGTGGAAACTAGCCAAGACACTGGGGAAACACCCTTATTCTTGTGAAGAGTGTGTGTAATGGGATTGGTTCCAGTGGTAGCCATGTTAGTCTGTTTTAACCAAAAAACGAAGAGTCCTTGTTGCACCTTAGGGTACATCTATACTACCTGCCGGATCGGCGGGTAGTGTTCGATGTATCGGGGATCGATTTATCACGTCTCGTCTGGACGCCATAAAATGAATCCGCGAATTGACGCCTGTACTCCACCTCAGCAGCAGGAGTAAGCGGAGTCAATTGGAGAGCCGAGGCAGTCGACTCGCCACCATGAGGACGGCCAGGTAATTTGAACTAAGATACTTCGACGTCAGCTGCACGAATAGCGTAGCTGAAGTTCTGTATCTTAGTTCGAAACCCCCCCGGCCCCGCTAGTGTAGCCCAGGCCTTAGAGACTAGCTTATGCCCAAACAAGTTTGTTAGTCTCTAAGGTGCCACAAGGACTCCCCGGATTTTGTTTGTTTGTTTGTTTTGTAATAGGATTGTTAACCACACAAGGTTTGGAACCTCAGTTTTTTTTTTTTTTTAAACAGGTGAGCTCACAATTTAATTATTACAATAGGTGGTACGGTCATCTGCTCTGAATGCCCACCAGCTTCTTGAGAGAATCATCTTTGACTCTGACTGAGTAAAAGCAGGATGGACAACAACCCGGACCCCAACACCCCCTACCCCGCCCCCTCCACACACACACATACACACACACACACACACACGACCTAAGACATGATGGGTGGATGTCATCGGACACTGGTCCCCTCACGGACATCCTTCCCGGTAGTATACCAGATTTGGCTCAGGACAGAACATCAGGGAGGTGCCTAATGCATTTAGTGGCCTTATGCTGCCCATCCAACAGCATGAGGACTAACCCCTTGTACACTCTTGTGTAACTAATGAATTGTTTAACTCTGCAGTAGGAAAGCTCTGTGACACAGTAAATGCTATTTTGATAAACGATGAGATTGAGGATCTTCCTCCAAATGCAGGAGGTGATGTCAGGAGGACTGAAACTGACCAACAAACTCATCTTTTAAACGGACAAATCATTAAATTGGTTATCAATATTCTAACACGCATACTTCAATATGGAACACAAGTAGTTAGGTTTGTACAACAAATACATTTATGAGCACCACAAGCTACTTTGATGAACCATAAAATGCCTGACTTTTTATTTGCTACTTTGAGCCCCAGAGAAATTACTGATTACAGTTTTTTAATGAATACAGTCCAAACTGTGTGTTCTGTCTGTATGGATGGCTGGAAGATTTGAATGACTATACATGTTACCCATAATGTAGATGGTCATTATTATATCAAAAAAAGGACACTGGCCATTTTTTTTTAAATTACATTTGTCAAAACACCCAAATTCCTTTACCATGTTACTAACATCAGATTATTAAAACCAAACATTTTCAGAACCTAATTTACCTTTCACTATTTATGCAGTTAGTTTCGGTCTTTATATGTGTCTCAGCTCAAAACAAACAAAAAATAGACTAGACAGTTTCTAGTCAGTCAATTTGGCTTGCAGCTTCTTAAGTGCCAACAGCATTTTGAACGGTCTTGGTGGCAAAGACTAATTTAGGTTGGATTCTTTTGTTTAAAACAGTTCCAAAGAAATTTCTAATAAGGAGTTATGAAAATATTCCTGTAGACCTTAGATTTTACAAAAAAAACTATTGTTACAAAACTAAATTATGGGCCAAGTTTTACTCAACCATGTCTCTTCCATCTAAAGCTTTTTCTGAAGACGCACAGTAATTATGTTTAAAAGAAATATGGATCGACATTCTTATTGTTTTCCATTTGTACAGCACCTAGCACAATGGGGTCCTGGTCCACAACTAGGGCTCCTCGGCGCTACAGAAATACAAACAAATAAATAACTCAATCTAAGTTCTCGAAAAATAAGGTCCTCATTTTCAGTTAGTATTCCATGTTTATGGAAAATAAAACCTCCTATGTCTTTTGCCTAGAGTGGCACACAACCGATAAACCAAAGCATCTACATGGTAATTCAAACATTCAATATAATTCCCAAAGACACAGTCAAGAAACACAAGGACGTCCTTCACTGATGTAACAGCCATTCAACAATTTTGACAGTATAGGAGATCCAAGCTGCAGCCATCACCTCTGGATAACTTGTGGAAAATGGGAGTAATCAACTAAAGTTTCTAGACAATCTTTATTTTTATCTAGTGAATGTGGTAAAAATGATAAATTAAGGTAACACGCTTTTGTTTTCCAGTTTGTCCCACAATTTTTGACTAGCGAGAAAAGTGACAAGCCCAAACTCTTTCTTCACTGTTCCTTTTTTCATTTGTTTTGCTGAGCCTATGAATTGTCTGAAGCAGAGTTGTATGCAACTCAGTGGTTTAAATTCACAGGAACGCTGTAATTTTCCCCTCATACTTGTTTCACACACGAATACTTATATTTAGCTCTGGATTTGCCCTAGCCCCACACAACACCAAGTTTTTTCCCCTTTTCCAGGTTGAAATGCTAGGTGATTTGGGTGGAACCCACCCACACAATATCAATCTAGGCCGGTTCAGAGCTCAAAACAGGTCCACTAGTTTCCTTGAACCACTAGGCAATCAGGTATAGAGTTTTGAGTTTGTAATTGAACTCAATGCCAAGCAAGCAGAGAGTTTTGTGTCAAAAGAGCTAGAGTGGATAAGTTTGGAAGGGCTCCCCCTAGCCCCTGCAAGGATGAAATTTACAATATCCCTTCCTATTTAAAGTTCGAATCAATATGGCTTAAGATGTTCTAAGCCAAGGAATTGGAAAACAACCTATTCTTGGTATAATGTCCAAGAAATGGATGTGTTTGGAATGCAGAGGATAAAATCATTATTCTGCACAATACTCTGTTCTGTAAAAAGCTCCAGACTTGCTGGCTAATTTGGGGCTAGCTCTTGAGCTTCCAGAGGTCCACAGTACTTCAAACAAACAACTGATTGATAGAAACAAAGAAATATGAACCTTAAGAGATCTACGTAGAGAAGAGGCAATGACAAGGCCACAAAATGAACAGATGAGTATATTTCCATCCTGAAATGTTACTCCACACTCTTCTGGATAAAATGCTAAAACGTGATCCCTGCCACATTACTCTACCAAGGGAGAAGCCGACTGCGGAAGGCAACAGCTCAGAAAATAAGCATAGGATACTAGACTTACCATTAAGCCATTTGGGGATAAAGATCCGATAAAACTTGCTTACCAGGAAGTTATTACTCCTTTATAAGCCTGAACAATGATGATAGGGCTTTCAAGAACCCCAAGGATCTGAGAAAATCTTACTAAAGCTCAACTATTTAAGTGGAGTGAGAGCACAAGCAAAAAGTGAGGCCACTTGCCACCCTATTTTCCTGTGGTGACTTCAAGCAGTCCAGCATTAAAGGTTTAGTCAAGAGATCATCCTAGCCAAAACTTTTAGTGTACAAAAAAAATCAAGCCAACAGAAGCAACAGAGATGGTCAAGCATGAAGATTAAACATTCCAAGAAATCTACTGAGCTGCGTGTCCTTATGAGGCCCAGAGGTAAGAGAGAATGCAGTTAGAAAAATTTGCGTTCAAGGTCTTGCAGTTAGCCAGTCCACACTGATTTATATAGAGAGAGTGACCTGTGTTCCTAGTCGGATATTCACAATGTTATTTCTACCTTGGATCTCAATTTAAAACATTCATTTTAATCTGGAAATTTTTGTTTTATTTTGTTTGAGCCAGAGGTGTTATCAGAAGAGAACTGATAAAACCTTTCCCAGTCATGTGGCTCTGATATTTCTGTTTTTGATTAATTAAAAACTTCAGCACCACAAATTAATTTGTATTGATTCAGGTTTCAGTCTCTTTACACAGAGGAAAAAAATCCAGAATTAAGATTTCAGACCGACACTGCACTACTTAACCTCCACTCAAATCAACGCCCCTTCACCCCCTCAACCCCCACTACATTCCCTACTCTATTGATAACAGTGAAACTTCTGATTGCGTCTTAAATGCCAGTGGATTTTGCTAGTCACCGTACTGAAGGCTACCCCATGGAAAAAAGATAAGGAAGCACATTATAAAAGTTATAATAAGGGAGAAAAGATTGAGTTAGGAGAGTGATTTTGTACACAACAAATTACTATAGGTTTCCCCGTAGCACTTTGTACTTCATTCCTAAAACTTAATAATTGATTGTGGGTTATAGTGACACTTCACTCCACAATTCTATTGGCTGCCATGGCTTAAATACCAATGTGGAAAAAAAAAAAGAGTCTTGGCACGCTGCTACGTCCTTTCCTGCCAAGGACAGGGCAGTAAAACTGATAAAATGGTTATAATGGTTTATATAGGTCCACACACACCATACATTTCCTGCTGCTTTGATGCAGGAAACTGAAATTTTCCACATTTGAAAGTGACACGTTCATGGAGATAGGCTGCCTGCTATTGCCCTTGCTTCGCTGTTGACAGGAACACCTCCTCCTCCCTACCCCCTTGTCCTCCCCCCCCAATGGTTTCTGTGTTCATCCCAAGCTACACATGCTCTGAGCTGCTCTCCTCCAACTACACCATTTAAAGTCCATCAAACAGTTGGACGTACTCTCAGTACAGTATGCAGCAAAACTGGTGTGTTCTACAGTGGATGCACCTGGGTGTTTGTCAGCAGGTGCAGGACTAAAGAATCTTTCAAAAAGCCAGTTCCAGGGGGGAGGGGAGGGGTGGAATCTGCAGGTGAATCAAAATGAGTTTTTATAAAAAGAGACAAAAAAAAAGAGTCTCACAAATAAAGCAATTAATTGTTGCAACAACAGATGGACTTTACAGGATGCAATTGTCTTTAACCTACAGTTAAGTACGGATTTTTTTAAATTAAAAATTCTATTAAAAGTTATGTACTATTTAGTATTTTTCCATTTTTTTCTACCAGTCTTTAAAACACACCTTCACAAGCTGCTGAACATAATGCTTTTCCATCTTAATGAAAACCTCTCTCATGACCTGAGCGCATTCAGTAAATAATTATTAAGCTCTGGTGGTGGCTTTTGCATGAGTCTTGACTTAATAAAATGCCGTAAGTTGATTTGCTTGAATGCCTATTCACTTGGGGACACAGCTTTCAGTATTGTTTAGAAAGCTTTATCACCATATCTCTAAGCAGGGTAAATGTAAAGAGGCAATATCTAGAAGTTGCAAAGGTCACAGTAATAAAGGATTTTACAGTTTGTATGTTAAAAGCTCAGAGGATAATTATAAGTTCAAAATACATAAGGGACACTTTCAAATATATTGGTTAAAAATAATCACTATACAATCATTTAATATTAATATATCTTGTATACTTCAATTTAACCAGGAGATGTCAGTAAAAAAAAAAAAAAAGCTTAGAGATAAAACCAAGATTTTCAGGAAAGGAAAATTTGCCATACATGTATATCCCTGTGTTGATGCATTAAGAAATGAGTGTCAGTATAATAAATCAGAAACACAACTAATCATGTTATCCCAACCCGCACAAAACATTTATATCCTATATCGAACCCTGCTTTAGCCCAACCACCAGGTTTTGTTTAACAATTTCAAAAGTCATTAAAAACAAATTCAAGCATTTCTAGGTTCCCCCTACCGAAAGTTGCTATCTCTGTCTTAGCCAGTCAGACACAGCTGTTGTAGCTTCAAGCGAGGTGCCGAGGACAAGTTAACAAGCACAGTATTTTTAACTCTCAGAACAAAACCTCCATCACAATCAATCAGACAATTTGTTCAGAGTGCTGTTTCTGAAATAAAGTCTCACTTACAGATAGAAACTTTCAAAGGAGCATGGCATGAACATCTGAACTCTAAGAGCTTCCATCTTCCCCCCCTCTCCACCTCTTTAAGGTGTTCTGCAAGCCCTTGGAGAAGAGTGAAAGTCAAACTAAGTTCTGGCAGTGGATATGTCACTAGGGGTGGCTCCAGATAAGACCCTGGCAACTCCAATCCAAGCAGAGTTCTGTGCCAGAATGGTGCCCTAGCGTCTGTCTGCATCAACAGACCTGTTTAATCCAGCACCTACCTGGGGGGAAAGTGCTGCTTGTCACAGTAAAATGAAAAGCCTCATTTAAAAGCGAATGGGAAGAAATTCAGAGTCAGGGTTCCACAAGGTGTGATATACTTATCTCTTACCAACAACATGTTAAGCTACTGCACATGAAGTATTTGATCCGAGCATCCCAGAACAGTAGATATACATGCTGTGCCATGATTTGAAGAAATAAAGCATGGTTTGTAGCATTAGGGCCCAATCCCGCAAAGACCTATACACAAGTAACTATACTGCTCATAGGCCCACTGACTTAATGAAACTTTAGCCAGATATTGGGGGGCGGAGGGGTGAGAGATAAGAGATGCTACTGAAAGCAGCTATCCCCTTCACAAATTTATGGCCTGGTCACACAAGCACTAATGCTCACTTACTCTGAGGTCAGAGAGCACTGGCTAGCAAAGGATCCCCTAGCAACCAGGACTTTCACAGGAACTGAACTCCTCGGGAGACCAGAGGGGCCTGAAGAAGCAGATGGGCCCAGGAGGGACTGCAACAGTAAGTGACGTCTATTTCTGCTGGCTTCTGGGAGATGAACCCCTTCTTGCTTCCACCATGGGACAAACTCGGTTATCCGGTAGAACAACTTATTGAAACATTGTGTGTGAAAGCTTGAAATTTACTGCTCCTTAGGCAAATGCAGCCGATGTGTGGGAAGACAGGGCCTTTAAATATATATTTTCTTTAAAGTGTAAACCATTTTCACCTTCTAAGTTTAAGAAAAGGAAACCAGGTCCTCCTGGTGATAAGAATATAGCTGTAACAAACACTATAGTCAAAGCTATACGGATGTCATTAGTTGACTCCATTAGCACTGTTACAGAACCTATTTTCAGCTGTGTTTGAAAGACACAGAGGCAGAATCACCAAGCAAAAGAGAGAAAAACTGTTAGGTAAGGTTGACTTCCAGCTTTCCAGCAATTGCAAGGTGTCAAAAAATAATTTTAAAATGTAGCGGACTTTAGTTAATATTCTCCAATAAATTTTCAAAGCCATGCACCATGAGACCAAACTTAAGCTTTTCTTTCACAGGTATCTGCTATGAGCTAGCTTTAAAGATTTGCCTTTCACTTGAAAGTCTTATTAGTCACCTTGTTAAAGACTTTTCCAAGCAATTCAGACACTACTTTCCTGTTATCAGTACTTACTGATAAAAAACATGTTTGCAATAAACAGACTACACGCTACAATAAAAGACAAAGGTGGTAAAATGGAGCAGCCAGCAGATAACACTGCCCTGATAATCTCTACAGTTTAGGAGTTTTGTAATGTAAAATTTACCTTCTTTATCTAGGTAAACAAATAGGAAGATAATGCTGTCGCCAATGGGGTAGACAAAACGTTTGTTAATTTCACTACACTACAGCTTTACAACTGGTTGGCCCTAAAAATCTAACCTCATGTCATTTAGTTAAAAGAATAATGAGTTATGTTAATTATCGCTTGACTCTTGGGACCTGTAAACTCACTCTTGTGAGCAGCCCCACTGAACAAAAACAGGAATAACTCAAGTTGAGCGTTCTCAGTTTCTGCACTTATTTGTCATTTATCAGAACCTCTTCAAGGGGAAAAAAAGTTTACAGTGCTGTAGTAATTCAGGAACTAAATTCCTCTGTTCATCCTAGATTCTGTGTTTACTGACTTAACTTGTTACAACTATGTTTGATAATAATTTCTAAAGTATTCAAAGGTTCCCTAAATCTCATCTCTTTGTTCAACACAACCGAACCAGGATGTCGAGTGTGTAAACAGGACTTTTAAAAGTGAGAAAAGGAAATACTTACGTAAGTCTTGATTAAAGAATCACAAACAACCACAATAATGAAAAATCACAGTGCAAATTCTGTGCTCCCATCAATGTGTGCACCTTATTAATAGTAGTGCATGTTACATACATGGAGAAAACAAACTCCTGCATGTTGCAGAGACAATTCTAAGATCAAAGTGATCCTTATTATACAACATACAAACTCAGCATTGCCAACTCTAGCCATGATATTCGGTCTGTATCTTAAAGTCCCACTTCCTGGAGGCAAGCAATTATGCAAGCAGGTCACCAAGAAAAAAGGGGGGTGAGGAGGGAAGAACAAGAAGTTTCTAGCCCTCTTGGATGCCAAGAAAAGCTTAACAACAAGATTAAAAACTAAAATCAGAAAGCAAACAAAACTAACCTCAAATTATTTGTTAAAATATTTTTAAGCCGCTCATGATTTTGGGGGCCTGACTCATTGCTTCTGCAGGCTTGGGGTTGGCCATTCAGCTAATTCTGAAGCCCTATATCTGAGTCCTTCCATTCCTATGCCCATTGCAAAAAGTCGGGGGGGAGGGGAATGTGCCGCAAACGTGGTTTGCCATGATGCCGTCGTGGGCATACTTCAGTGCTCGGTGGAGATTACAGCAGCTGCACACTACTCTAACTTATCTTGGACTGCCAATAGTCTGCTTGCACCTGTGGGCAGCCATGAAATGCTAGCTGGCCGCACACCCCTCTTTCCCCTTGTACAACAGGTCAAGGTTGTAAGGGGACCATGAGAGCGTTGAGTATGTTGTTCGGCCAGCTCTATGCCAGCTGGGGAGTGCTCCTTCTTTGGGGATATTCCTTGGGGAGATCGGCTTCCTTTAGCCATTACTTTATGTCACCAGAAAAGGAAAAAGAGACCCCAGTGGTAACACACAATCAGGCCAAGGACTCTGGAGTGTCTACTCGTCTCCAGGTGTCAGTAAAAGGGGCACTATCAACTTAAACGTAACTTGAGTTTGCAACTTTTTCCCTTTAACTTATCATTGTTCCTGCAGGTTAGATTGCTATAAACTAGAGGACATTGATGGAAAACCTTCATGACGCTTTTTACTTGCTTTAAGTATTTTGCAGCAATTTGTTTAATCAGCTTTACTGTTTCTCCTACAGTCAATTTGTATCCCATTGGTGTGTGTCTTTCACACAGCAACAGGAAAGAGAAAACACATTTTTAAAAAAGAATACAGAAAATTGATTGTAAAACCCCAAAAGTTAGCTAAGGGGTCTTGCGGGCAGGAATAGGGCCGGAAATATATTTTTGGTGTAATTTTAATGCCTATTATTTATTTAGACCATACCATAAACTTACATGGTGCTTTACAGGAAAAAAGAGCAATGAAAGGAAGACAACTGTTAATCAATAAAGGTAAGGTGTCTGAAATTGGAAATTCTGATTCTTTTTATACTAAGGCAATAAGGAAGTGAAAAAGGAGGAAACTGCCCTAGAGCAAAGGGCATTGGCAGACAGCAAGCAAAAACAAGAAGATCTTGGGAATTAGCTTTAACCATTGAAATCAGTGGAGAGGCTCTCATATACTTCAGTGGAAGTTTGATAGGATCCCTTGTGTTAGCGGAAGACTCTGTGCATTTAGAGAAATACATGTAAAGTATACAAGTAGCCATGTTGCCTAACACCATGCTAACATATAAATCATATCCCTCGAGGCCAAAAGGGACCATTATGATTATCTACCCTGATGATGAGATGACTTCTTGCATAAATACAACTCAAAAAAAACCCACACCCAATAATTTCTGCAACAAGCCCATAGTTTGTTTGAACTATGGCATATATCTTTTAGAAAGCCATCCTGTCTTGATTTAAAGGCTACAAGTAACGGAGAACCCACCACAACCCTAGATGATATTTAATTATCCTAATTTAAAATTCTGCTCTTTGCTTCTAGTCGGAATTTGTCTATTCACATGCACATAAGGAAAAAAAAAAGATATTAACTCTGCAGACTTCTACATCTAATAAAAAAAAAATTGCCAGAGGATGTGGAACTCTTTGCCAGAGGATGTTGTGAAGGCCAAGACTACCAGTACCATGGGGTTCAAATTCTGGAGGATAGATGCATCAATGACTATTAGCCAGGTTGGACAAGGATGGTGTCCCTAGCCTCTACTTGCCAGAAGCTGGGAATGGGCAACAGGGGATGGATCACTTGATTACCTATTCTGTTCATTCCCTCTGAAGCACCTGGCATTGGCCACTGTCGGAAGACAGGATACTGGGCTAGGTGGATCTTTGGTCTGACCCAGTGTGGCCATTCTTATGTTCTAAATTATATTTTAAGCCAGATGTGGCTCAATTAATTAAATGAAATATCACATTTTAAATAAATGTATGAAAGCAAGGTTTCTGCATTATGTTTCCGGTAAACACCACGAAGATAAATGTTTAAGAATGGATACCCTTGAGTCAATACAATGAACACTCACTCATCGATATAGCAGAAATAAGGTTGTATGTAAATAATTTCCTGGTTTCATTCTGGGACTCCTGCAGAACAAAACAAATGGATCCGTTTCAGAGCATGTGTGAAATCCGAGTTTACATATTAGAACGCATGATCTTTAGAACACAGTGAAGAGCAAAAACTGATCATTACAAAAAATACATTTTAAAAATATTCCTATTTCAGCTCAAAAACAGGCTTGCTTTCAAGCAAAAAAATACTGAGTTTAACAGTTTTGTCATAGTATTGATTTAGTTTCATGGAACTTTAGCAAAATGTAAAGACCTCAGATTTCAGTCTTTTCTTAACATCTTGCTCAGGCCTACACAGAGTGAAGCAGATACGGAGTCTCCTTAACCTTCTTCAAAGTGCATGCACCTACTGACATTTTTTAAAAGCAGACAAATTGACAAAATGTATTTACAAGCCTATTGCTAGACACTTTTAATCCTCTCTGGTTGCTGACAGTATCATCCTTGAATGGCTATTTCTATTCAGAGTTAGGGGTATATTTGCTGAGGAAAGGTTGCCAACTCCTGAATCATGTAAACAGAAATGAGAGCCAGAAAACATTTTACTGGACTCTGAAGTTCACATCTGCCTTAGTTACTGTGACAAGGCAAAGGCAGGGATTTAGTTTATAACCTATAAATCCTGCAAGGACTTCATCACAAAACCTTGATGTGAGAGTTCAGGATTAACTAGGTTAAAACATTTAGATCTTGTTTATTTAGCACTAAGGACCATGGCACATTACCTGTAGAAGCAGTCACACAACTGCAGGGGCTCTCAAACTGGGGTTTGGAACACCTCCATTTCTGTGCAAACATAGGCACCAGTTTTACCATGAAGAGATCAGAAAGGCCTCATGGCTTCTCCATCACCTCCTCTCCCTCTGAGAGGAAAGATAAACGTCATCTGTGCCCATCACTGTGGTATCCAAGACCCTGATCTCATCTTCACTCATCCCTATATCTTTACAAAGAAGAGCAGGAAGGGATAGAATTGGGATCCCTCATCTTCTCTCACTGAACATAAATATGGGACTAATGCTGCAAATAGTCACTAGCCTTATGTCTATCCTTTTTTCAAGACTATGATTTTGTATAAACTATGCTTTGAGATATCATCTGAAAACTCACAATTTGCTGATCATTATTGTCCTGGTTAAATGTGTGTGGCAATGCTGTATGTAAAGTTATAAAATTCTAATGTATGACATTACTGAGACATGTTCCAAGTTTAGAAAAGCAGCCAGCCACAAACCAGAGACAAAAGGCAAACTGATGCCACAGCCAGGTGTCAATGAAATCTTGGACCATCACCTGGTTCAGTGGCCGTTCTTTGGCAGGAAAAAGGGTACGAACAAGCAATTTACATCTTGGAAAAGTCTCCACAGACTTTGTCTCCTGAACCTCAGTTGGAGATGACTCTCAAAGAAGAGGAAAAAAGTATAAAGAATGGGGAACAGATGCCCCAAGTTATTCCTCCTGTTCTCAACATCTGACGAGCAAAGAAACACCTTTGGACTGAGGGAGGGATCCTGTCTGAAAGAAGTTCAGCCAGTAAGACTTCTGAAGCATGTGGGACTTTTGCTTTGAATTCACTTCGCTTGTTAAGTTAGGCATTAGTTGCATTTTACTTTTTATTCCTTTGTAACCAGTTCTGACTTTTATGCCTCATTACTTGGAATCGCTTTTAAAAAAAAAATTATATATATATATCTTTCTGTAATTAAACTTGTTTTATCTAAACAGTGTGCTTGGATTGAAGTGTTTGGGAAACTCCATTTGAGAGAACAGGATTTGCGCATATCATTTTCTATTAATAAAATGACAGACTTTGCATGCGCTTGTGTTGTCCAGGAGAAGGCTGGGCAGTACAGTCTGTATGTTTCTTGGAGAAAGTCTGGGACTGGAAATTTGCTGGTTCTGCTCTGTGGTGTAATTCATGAATGGCTGGCCATAGCACTCACACTGTATAGCTTGCAATAATTTACATGCTGGAGGTTGTCTGTGAGCAGACCAGGAGTGGTTGCTGTCACAGCAAAGCAGCGTAAAAGGTACCCCAGGTTGAAGAATTGAGAGGACAGCTGTTCAACAGCACAAATTGTACCCTGAAGAATGTCAGTCACCGAATACCACAAGTTGCTCTTTGGCACTGAGCTTCTGAAAAGTCATGTTTGCATAACAGTATCCTGTATTACATGACTGTGATTGGATACTGTGGGTGGGACAAAGAATTTAAACCTAATTAGATTACATTTCCTTGAATTGTCTACAAAAATGCAGGAGGCCAGAATAGGTCATCATAGCGGTGGTCCCTTTTGGCTTTGCAATTTATGAATATTTGTTCAAGAAAAAAGAAACGTGAGTTGGCACAAGAATTCATGTATGCCTGAAGCGCAACAGCCTATCCACGCCTAAAACATCAGAAAAATTGTTCATCTTTATAGAGAAGCTGCTTCTCTAACACCACCACAGTTATTGTTGGCTGGTGTTATTGACTAGAACGACTCAAGGAGGTGTTTCTAATGGATGCGCCTGGCTGCTCGAGAAAGCATTTACAGTGACAGATTGCGGTCTCTCTCTCATGCTGGTATGTGTACCATCCACCTCTTTCCCCCCCCTTGTATACACTCCTCCTGAATACCAAGCATCCCCTAGCATAGCAAAATAAAAAAACAACACACACCATTACATTGACGCAAGAAAAACTAGGAAATCCCATTCCACCACATTTTACTCTAGTGTAGATTACATACACCCCCACCCTGCCTTCAGAAAAGGGCCTATATGTCTACCTTTTTTGGTCTCAACTCCGCCTACTGTTAAGACAGTGTTACTCTTCATTCTGCCTTCTATTTGTTCCCATAGTTAGTATCTTCGGTATCCTGGTGCCAACTCTCATACCAGAACTTGCTTGTTTTATTAACGAAGCTATTATGAACTATTTACAGGTGGAACTGATGTAAAATGAACATGAAACGTGCTATGGTATACAATTCATGCTTACTGAGCAAGCACCATAAGCCAAAGCCACTCTGTTAATATATGCTTGTGCACATACTTGCTGATGCTTCATACTAGATGCCCAGAGTTAATCTTGTTTGATAAACAGAGGCGGCCCTGCCGGTTTTGAATTTTTCCGTACTTTGCTAAAAGAACTAAAAACAAAGTCTAACTGCATACTCTCATACACTAGATGGAGTCTTGTTTCACTTATTTCACTTAGCCTGTCAAACTTCATTTAGCTATTCTCAGATTCCTTTGCACAAGGAATTAGATTTCAAGGGTAAAAGAGGTGAGGGACATTGGTGTAGTGGTTAAAAGAAAAAAGAGTGGGTAAACTCTTAACCTAAACTCTGTATTCCCCAAATGAGAAGTGAGTAAACACAGTGTACCCAACTTTGCCCTCGACTATGCTGCTGGTGAGAGGTAAAATCCTCCCCCAATGAGGACAGTCGGTTGGGTAAACGCCAATAGACATGGCTAGGGCCAGGATTTCAACTGGGATGGGTCTTTTTTGAAACACTGTTCTGTAGGCTTCATAGCATCAATCAGATCCCATTTAAAGTTACTGAGTGCTCTAAGATCTCCAGACCACTACTGAAGGCTACTCATTTAGCTGCACGTACAAGCCATCACAGTTTGAATGCATGTTGGAGAACTCTACAGTTAGCTTGTGTTTTATTAATTTGTGTTTGCATCTCTCTCCTATTCCTTTAAGTACATTAGAAATCTTAATTCTTTTACATTTTTTTCTAATCTTTCATCCAATAATGAGTTAAATTGCTTAGTAATTTCCTGGGTCTCATTTTTCAATAGTGCTAATACCTTGGTTTCCTTCAAACACTGCTACCTTTGCTCTTGTCTAGTCAATTAAAAAGAATCATCATTAATGGATTGATGATGCCTCAGTTTGTCACTTGAGATTCTTTTGACTCTGCTGATTTACATACCTAGAGCCAAATAATTTATGGCCAAAAGCTATGGTTGAAGTCAGTGGGAATTTTGCTCAAGTGAAGAATGAAGAATTTGACCGAGATTGCTAACACAATATCTCATCAATCTTCCCTTAGTCATGTTTTGGGGGGGTGGGAGGGAGAGAATGTGTTATGTTCAAACCAAACAGTTCACTCTATGCAAACTAGAGTCTCATAATTTTAATGGGAAGGTGACAGAACAAAGCCAACCTAACTTCTGGCAAGTTGGCACTCTCCCACTAGGATTTTTCAGTGTGCAACAGGATACTCTGCCCGTGAGTGGGTGTGGAGATAAGGCGAAATAAGCACAGCAGAGGAGAAGACTGCCTAAAGGAGCAACCCGATTCATTTCACAAATTAAACATTTAAGAACAGTTTGAGTGCTGGCAACACTTGAAAACGTTGACTCATGAAATCTGGATGATGCCTCAAGAAGTTACTATACTGAGGCTGATTATTCACCAAGGGTTAATTTCTTTGTTAATGAGATCTTTCTAGCAACCTACTCAAAACTTTAAGGGTACATTCACGTTGCAGCGCGGGTTATGATACGTGGGTTGTGTAGACACACCTGTGCTAGCTGCAATCTAGCTTGCTTGCGAAAAATAGACGGGAGCACACTGCACGGCACGTCCATGCAAACTGCACAATCCCATCGGACCCCTGCGAATGCATTCTCGCTTGTGCAGCCTGAACTGAAGATTGCACTGTGGCATCCTCGCTCTGTATTTTTAAGACAGCTAGCATGGGTGCAGCTACACGAGCCCAATTCATAGTCCAGCTGGAATGCAGATGTACCCTAAGTCAGATAGACAGGTTGTTATCCTTTGAGGGCTCAAAGTCATCTGAAGTCACCAACTGATACCACAGGCAAAATGCTACCCCAAAGCTGCACATGAAAATTCAGTGTGTAAACAAATCCCATTCCAATTTAATGATGTACTCGGTCCATATTCGCTCACTCAGGTACAGGAAAAGTTATCTGAAATTTTAAAGGATTTCCATTGACGTGAATGAGCTTTGGATTAGGCCCTCAGAAAACACAACATTTTAACATAGCAAATCTGTAGTGGTACAATCATTTGAAACTATTAACTATCAATACAGTAACTCCTCACTTAACTTTGAAACAACATTAAGCGGGAGGACGTTATGTCGCTGCTCAATTAGGGAACATGCTCTTTTGGGGGGAGAGATAGCTCAGTGGTTTGAGCATTGGCCTGCTAAACCCAGGGTTGTGAGTTCAATTCTTGAGGGGGCCACTTGGGGATCTGGGGCAAAATCAGTACTTGGTCCTGCTAGTGAAGGCAGGGGGCTGGACTCGATGACCTTTCAAGGTCCCTTCCAGTTCTAGGAGATGGGATATCTCCATTAATTTAATAAATTTAATTTATAAAGTTGTGCCATGCTCCCTTATAATGTCGTTTGGCTGCCTGCTCTGCCCACTGCTTGTAAGATTCTGTGGAAGAGCAGCGACTTTACAAGAGAGCATTGCACAAATTCCTCTTCTCCGCCTCCTCCCCCTCTCTCCCAGCACTTCCCCCACCACCAAAAGCTGTTCGGCAGCGCTTAGGACTTGGGGCCGGAGGGCGGGGGGGAGGAGCGGGGACGCAGTGTGCTCCGGAGAGGAGGCGGAGTGGGGGTGGGAAGAGGCGGGCCTGGAGTGGAGCAGGAACAGGAAGAGGCGGGCCTGGAGCATCCCCTGGCAAAGTTGGCGCCTGTTCTTCTCCAGGGAAGCTGCCGCCAGGGCCGGTGCTACCATTAAGGCAAACTAGGCGGTTGCCTAGGACATCAAGATTTGGGGGTGCCAAAAAGCGGTGCCCCCAATTTTTTTTTTCCAGTGTTCCTGGGCTGCCGGCGGCACGCTGACCTGTGCGGCTCAGACTCCCTCTCCCAGCGCAGCGGCCGCTCCACTTCTCCCACCTCCCAGGCTTGCGGTGCCAATTAGCTGTTTGGGGCCACAAGCCTGGGAGGGGAGGAGAATTAGAGCGGGGGCAGCGTGCTCGGGAAGGAGGCAGAGCAGAGGTGAGCTGGGGTGGGGAGCTGCCGCATGGCTCCCCGGGGAGGGGGAGCTGCCACGGGGGGGGCGCCTCAGGACGGAGGCAGGGAGCTGCCGCAGGGCTGGGGGGGATGGGGGCGCAAGGTGGAAGTTTCGACTAGGGTGCGAAACTTCCCTGCACCGGCCCTGGCTGCCGCCGCAAAGGTACTTCCTAGTATCCTTGCCTGCAGCAGGCTGTGCCTGTGTGGGGTAAGCCAGGGACACTCCCAACCGCAGTACAGTACAGTACATGATGCCTTTTGTCTGCCCTCCAAAAGTTTCCTTGGAACCTAACCCCCCGCATTTACATTAAATCTTATGGGAAAACTGGATTCGTTTAACAGCATTTCACTTAAAGTTGCATTTTTCAGGAACATAACTACAACGTTAAGTGAGGAGTTATTGTACAGTGAAACTCCACCCCTGTTGGAAAGTGAGCAAAACTGAGAAACACTTGAATAGCCTTTTGCTCTAAGCTCCTGCACAATAAATGTAGATTTACTTGTAGAAATATTAATATGGAAATATTCTAAGGAAATACATTTTATATAGAATTTGGTACACTACATTGTCTGGAAAATAAATGTCAACATCTACTGTATTGCAATTTCTTGGAACTCTCTTTCTGTGCCAACTTTCTTATTGCCCCGTGTACTTCTGTGTATTAGTCCAGCTGAGTGAACCAAAGTTCAAAAGCATTGAACTGAAACAGCAAAGAAGAAAATACCTCCAATGTGACCCCTTGTTCTTTCCCATTTTATAAATAACTTGAGTGCCTAGATTTCTGTAAATCCATTAGTTATTGCTTCATAAATAATTATTGGGTTTTGGCTGCTTCTGCCTTTTCTTTGACTTACTGTGTCAAGAGTACACCTAAGATTCCTGGAGTTTATATTGGGAACAATATGCAGAACTGAGTATGTGGGTTTGGGGCGGGGGAGAAATCTAGACGAGAACAGTCACTGTATTCATTGGCAACAGCGTTTCAGAGAGAACATTTCTTGTTGACAACTATTTGGGGTAAGATTTTCAAGAGCACTCAGCTCTCATTTAGGCGCACACACACAAAATCTAGCCAGTGCACATGGGGGCAATGCACACATGTTGCTTTTATCTTCCTGTGTTTTCCATGCCTAAAGATGTCCACAATTCTATTGCTGTATCTGGTTCAGTTCATATAAACCACCCAGATTAAGGTTTTTAGATTTCACCTCCTCCCCACTCTCATTATCAGTGGGACCTTTTTGGTCTTTCTAGAGTATTAAAATCTGCCTCGGTCAAGAGTCTCCATGTCCGTTCAATATTATGCAGCTGCAAACTCAGACTGTGAGTAATAAAGTCAGAAGACCAGAAAAATTAAATCTGGAACTAAACCACACAAGAGCACTGACACTATTTTCCATACAAAGAACTAAAACATGGACTCTATTTGGCATTTTTAAGAGTATACTTAATGGGAGTTTCAAACGATTAAAGTGATTTATGGTTGACATTGGACATGCCAGAACATGAATGGACAGAAAAACAGAGTTAGAAAAATATTTCAAGGTAAGAGGCTAATGTTCACACACATTTTAAAATATTTACTTACTAAATAATTCCTTCCTTTTATTTCCTTTCCACAAACTCTCATGTTACTCAGTTTTACTGGAAAGCAAATGTCAGTCACCTTGGTGAATATTTTGCAGAAGCCAAATTTTAAGTTCTGTCACAAGTATTTAATGCTTCCATCCTGTTCCAATCAGGGAACAGAAGCAATACCATGTGACTTCTCTGCACAATCCAACCAAACCGCATAACTGGGGATCCCTCACCGACATTCCTCCGGGGATATCTGCAGATCAAGTTTAAAAAAAAAAAAAAAAAAGTGGCAAATCTTAACACATGCATTCTGAAGCTGTGATCTATTCCTGATTACTACTGAGGCATGAGAGGTTCAATTGGTCAGATAATCTTATTCACACTGAGCAACTTAATTTTACTGGAAAACTGATACTGAAGCAAAATTTCAATCATGTAAGGTCAGCTCAATAGGAACATAAGGAAGCATCACATTTTCTCACCAATGCATGCATATGTCCAACATCAGATAACACAGTTAAGTGCGGTAAAGGTAGATATATATTGATGACAGCTTAGTAAGGATACATCATATGATGAGTCCGTGTACAATGTTTATCACTCACTTTTAACCATACTAATATTTATTTGCTCTAATAACAATATCTGATGATGGTGGATCTGTTAGTCTTTAGGGTGTTCTGTCTGTGCATGTATTAGTTCAAAATCAAACATCTGGAAGTGTTAAACATTACACAATTTGCAAAATAATAAACACAGAATGAAACAAATCACAAAGATTATCCATTGCACCAAGCTTCCCAAGTTCCATTAAGTGACCTGGGGGGTCTTCTCACTGCAAGGAGAGTCTATGGAGCAGCATTAGACAATGAGATAATTATGTTTTTAAATGCACCTTTAAACTTCTTATATTTTCTGTAATCTCTCCTAGGAATAACCAAAAAACATTTTCTAGGTCTGTTCAATGCCCGAATATTTCCATATACAATAATATTTCTGGCAGTAAGACACTGGATTTAATGCTCTAAAAATGCTCCCCTGTAGCTGGCATCAACACTACCCTGTCTGTCACTGTAATTTGCGACCTTGGATTAGTTTCTATGCATCTTTCTCTCCACACCTCCAGTCTCCAAGTCTTGCTTCTTCCTTGGAAAATAAAGAAAGAAGTTAACCCTTTTCATTATGTCATCACCAAACCCTTGTCAAAATAGTCTTGCATTCCACCTCAATTACTACTGCCATATGTTTTTCATCCTCTGCTCCTCCATCAAGCCAGAGGGTCCTATATGACCACGTGGACACTGATTTTCCAAGCAGGGATTATCTCTGCAGTTAGTAACAACTGTATACGAATATAGGAAAATAAGGTCAAGATTTTCTAGAGTCCCCAGAGACTTTAGTGCAGCGGTCCCCAAACTGCGGGATGTGCCCCCCTAGGAGGACGTGGAGGAAAATACAGCGGGGGGGGGGCACGACAGGGGGCCAGGTCAGCCCCCATGGGGGGCAGGGAGGGAACATGACCCTTTCCGGCCCCCAGATCTGCTCCAGTCCTGCTCCCAGACACGTCCCAGTCTCGCAGCTCCATCCCCAGCCTCGGCCATGGCTCCATTCCTGGCCCCAGACCCACCCCGAGCTGCAGCCCCAACCTCAGTCCCCTTATCCCATGTCTCCCTGCCTTACCCAGAGCTGCGGCCCCTCTCCTGGCCCCTGCTCCGGGAGCAGAGGGGGATGTGGACAGGGATAAGGGGCAAGGGGTAACCCTCAAAAGCTTAGTGCCTTCGTTTTTGTTGTCCATCTTGACATCTTAAAAAGGGCCCTTGATTTTCAGAAAGTGCTGAGTGCCTTCTCTTCCTGGCCATCCCAAAGAGTCACAGACCTTTAAAGCAACCCACACTGAACAACCAGAACTGGAGAAATCAAAAACCTAGTCATTGTAAAATCTTGGCGATTTTGTATTTCTTCATGTCTGTGAAATTGCATGTATAACAAACATACAACAGATTTTGGTTGGGCTGGAGGAAAGCTGCTTTCTCTGGGAGTTGCCATGAGATAGCAGAGCCACTTCAAAAGTCTACCTTAAAAAAAAAAAAAAGTCTTGCTACTAATCAACCTTCTTTTGCACATTTGTATCTATGGCTCTGGAAGACTGTTTTCTGGTATTTTTACTGGTCATCAAACTGCATGATCTCGTGGCAATCCAGAGACATGTACATTTATTATCTGTCTTATAGTGCTTTAGAGGCTCCAAGACTGGGTTCTCACGGTGGTGGACACTATGCACACATGTAGCAAGAAAGAGTGTCCCTGCTCCAAACAGCTGACTGTCTACATAGACTAGACATAGGTGTGTGCGAAAGGGGGCATGATCTCCACTTTACAGATAGTGAACCAAGGCAGATTTAGGAGACATTTGCAGAGTCACAAAGGGCAGTAGATGCCCAATTCCCACTGACTGTCATAGGAGAGTTGGGCACCTACCTATTATTTGTGCTTTTGAAAATGTCCTCCAAGTGACTTGGCTCAGGTCAGATGGAATGTGTGGTAGAGACAAGAATTTAACCCAACTCCCAAGTGTCAGACCTGGGCCTTAACTACAAGGTCATCCTTCCTCCGTAGCCATGAAGCAAACCCACATTTCTTTCGTTATCACGGGTGGAGTTAACAGGGCACACTTGCAAAAGACACAGCAGAATGTTGGAACAATGGATGAAGCCACCAACACCTGTTAACAGGGCGGGTCAGCGGAAGAGACCTTCCAGCCTATCACATCACTACAACAATTGAGAAGATCAGCACCCTTCTATCCCGAGCAGTCACAGACACTGAGCTCTTCTCTCCTCTCACCTTTAAGCTCCTCCAAGCACATTTTGACACACTGGTAGAGCGGAAAGGGGAAGCCTTCGTTGCCAGTGCAATACCCAATTGGCAGACATTTAGAGATTTAGTCTCCAGCACCCTTAGGTCAGGGCTTAAAAGTTACTTAATGAACAAGCATCTACAGTGTAAAACCGGAACCTGCATTTTTTCCCCTCTCAAACTGTACTGTAAAATCCTGCCTATTGGAATCAGAGCTTTGTAAAGACATTTTGATTCTTCTATTAAAATCATTTTCATATGAAAAAAATAACCTTCACCTTTTAAAAAGGTATTTAAATGAGAATACTACACTTAGAGCAATAACGATAGCAAATCGTATGGATCGTAAGCTTTTAAAATATAAAATAAAGTAAACCAATTGCTTACAGGAACTATGTTCTAGTTCCTTATTTTGCATACCGAATGTTTAATCAAAACCATACATGTGTGGATGGTTAAAAAAAAAACAAAACAAAAAAAAAAAAAAACACAAAACTGAAAAGTATTTCCTACAACTGGATTGAATGCAAAGTCTGGAAAGGCTGTAATACTGAAAGCAAAATTTCCCCCAAAACAAAGAAAAGAGCAAAAAGCTCTAGGTAAAACGGCAGCAGCAGCAGCTCTATGTAAATGGATATTGCAACATCAGCAGCAACCAGAAAAATACAGTTCACATGCCAAAGCATTTTTTATGGGCCAAAGTCTATGGTGAGATAATGGCCTTGAAAAGAATTACATGGGAAGCATTAGCAAGTACTAGCAACAGAGACATACAAAACTAATGATAGCAGCTGCGCTGCTACAAATTGCACAGCAGCTCTTTAAAAATGTTTGATATTAGAAATAAGATTACATTTCATTAATCTTATCTTAATTCGTTAGGAATTTTATATTCTTCTCCACCTATACGCTAAGTGAAACAGAATACGTCAGTAAAACAGAGGTGACAAAAGGTCATTCTACAATAAGGAACATGTAATCTTTTAGGGCCAGAAAGCACTTTGGCACACACCTTTATGTATGTGAGCAGACTCCCAGAGTTCAGAAATACAACTCATTGTGTCTGATTCAACTACTACTGCAGTCAATGGGAGTCTTTCCAGCAAGTTAAATGAGAGTAAAATCAGGGCCCATTTCCTTAAAGTTAAGCATACACTTAGCCTGAATGAGTAATGTGCACAGAAAAAAAAATTAAAAAGGTGTTCCGGGAATACATTTAAAAACACATGGGCAACAGATATTAGCAACATTACCAACTTGTGATATCTGGGTTTACTTAAATCATCAGCTCCTGGAGACAAGCGATACGCAAGAACTCTCAGTTTTCATTTAAAAAAGTTTCTAGTCATCAGGAGTCACATTTTCAAGTTTTTTCTCCACAACCAAGTACATCCCCTAAAGACTAAAAGCCCAGAAGGCAACTTTAAATAATAAACGTAGGTGGGTTGTTTTTTTTTTTTTTTTTTTTATTAAACATCATGACTTTTCTCAAATATCTTCGGGTTTCTCGGTTCTTCATTAATACAGTAATAATGAATCCACTGATCAATAGCATACCAGTCAAAACACGCTCCCCTGTGAAGGAGTTGTGGCTTGGAGAGCTCTTCTGTAATAGTGCAATGTTTTTTTCTACCTAACAGCAGAGCGGAAATTAGTACTGGCAGTAAACTTTCGCACATTGAAGCATTTGGGAACGAGGGATTAAATGCAAAGAAACGGAGTTAAATTGAAAAGTCAGAAAAAAATCCTAAATGCCATTTATTTCATTGAGACTAATAAATCAAAAATGTAAATGCAAGATAGAAAAATAAGGGCTCAATCCTGCAAACGTGGAGGCACATGAATATTTTTATGCATGTAGTAATAAAGAAACAATATACTCAAAGTATCATCTGAATTCTTCCAACTGGAACAGCCACCATCCCTACGTCAGATACAGTATTAGTCAAATTGTCTCAGTCCAACCCATTAGAAAGTTGAATTTTAACTATTTACCACCACAACTAGAAGAATACATCTAGAAAAATAGATTAGCACTGTTGTGCTGAAAGTTAACAGTGATGCCCAGGAATACTGAATTAATATAATAATAATATATGGAGATATACCTATTTCATATAACTGGAAAGGACCCTGAAAGGTCATCAAGTCCAGCCCCCTGCCTTCACTAGCAGGACCAAGTACTGATTTTGCCCCAGAGTCCCTAAGTGGCCCTCTTAAGGATTGAACTCACAAACCTGGGTTTAGCAGGCCAATACTCAAACCACTGAGCTATCCCTCCCCCCAGTATATTGATAGTATATTACTTGGGAATCCCCCTCCCTCCCCATTTGACATCCTGCTTGCATAAGCCACGCTAGCAGAGTTAACACTAAAGAAATTAAATGTTTGCCATAGAGAAAAACAAGCAAATTAAAATTCTCTACTGTAGACTCCTGTTTCCAGAGGGTGGAGATTTGTTTGTTCATTCTGGTGCCAGGTCATTTTGAACTTTTTATGCTGACCTGGACTTACTAAAATCTTTATGTGCAATAAAGCCAATGCTGTGAATACAGAAAAAAAAATGGTTATTTTAGTTGTTAAATCCAGTATGTAGGCAAATCACAAAGTGTTACATTTGTACCAATCATTCTCCACCCTGCAGCTTAGCAAGCAGAGAGACAGCAAGACTCTGAAATGCTAAGAGCTTGCTATTAAAGAGAAAGTGTCTGGTTTACTCGAGTTTTAGATCTGTATTTATTTAAAATAAAGCAAATTTAAGATTTAGAAATGTAATTAAGTGGCAATAAAGTGAAATGTAACTAGTTAGGGTTTTAACCAGCACCATTAAAATGTCAAGAGGAGTTTTGTTATGGATTTCAATAGAAGCAGGAAGAGGCCTTAGTACAATAATTATGGGCCAAATTCTGACCTTCTAATTTGTGTGCATGGTCCCACTGATTTACATGTTGACTTGTCTTCTTGTGTCTTATCCTTTATCAGAAAAATAATGCACTTTTGGCATCAACGCAGACTTTAAGCTTAGTAACTGCAACCTGTTAGGCTGTTAGAAGAAACTCTCTAAGAACAATTGTATTAGAGTTTTTCTGTTCCATTTGTTTTTTCTAATTTAACACTTCTCTGCTCGTTTCCGTACCCCGCTGCAAAAATTTAAACAGACATTTTGAACATAAAGAATATTTATACCAGCAATAAGCAATATGTAAGGATTAGTTCACCCAATTCATGTTGCCCATGAAAAGTGAGTAAATTTCTCATTAAGAGAAGCATAATACCCTATGAATTAATCTAATTTGCAAAGTAAGCCTTAATCTTACTACTGGGAAAGAGAAAATGCTGTTCCTTGATTTTACTGGGTTTGCACAAGGTATACTGGAAACTCCATGGAAGTTTAAGACTAACTTTCAGTATGTTGAGCAGCAATAACCTAACAACTCAAGATTCAAGCCAAAGTACACTGAAGTCAATGGGAATATTTCACCTTTTCCTTAATGTGGACCAGTGCCCTTCAGCACACACAAAAATGTTGAAAAGCACAGCATGCAAATTTTCAGTTAATACAATGGAGAGTCTACCCTGAAATGAACCCATGACAGCATCATTCCAAATATGCATAGTTAAATAGTAAAGGCAGTACTAATGGACATTTAGTCAAACATGGAAGTGAAACAGTTGATCATTAAAGATCATAGAAAGGTCTTATGCAAAGTTGTTGGACTTTTCCATTTTAGAAAAGGGTGAGGGAGGAAAGATTTACAATTTAATAAAACTCCTTAAGAGACAGCCAGCAATTCAATAAGTACCTCCAAGAGTTTTATTACCCTTATCTTTCCATTCAGAGACTACTTTTGAGTAAGTTCATATACCAACTTCCTTATCTGAACTCCATACACAGTACAAGCCAGTCTCTAGTTCTTAATGCACTTCATGCAAACCAACTACAAGGAGTTAGGAACATGTGAATACAATACCATGCTGGAATGGCTTCCCGCAAAACAGAAGCTGTTTGATACAAAAGCACCATATTTTAAACTGACAAAGAAAAACAAAACCCAAAACTTACCCTCTGAATTCATTTTTTACTTTTTGACCCAGCGAGGCAAGAGTTCCCAGTCAACTGTGTTTCTGATGGCCACAAAACCAAAGCTACACAGAAAGGTCTTACTAAGCACTAGCTTTCAGAAACTGATAGCACTTTTTCCCTCCTACTATCCACCTCCTAGCCTCTGCTATTACATTTGTGTCTGCCTTTTGTTAGAAAACTTCTGCAAATGAAAATAGATGAGTAATGATTGCTGCTTTAAGAAAGTCCCACACTCATCATCACTAATAATAGCTCTGTTCCCTTTGCTACTCAGAACGTTTAGAGGTTGAAATGCTGCATGAAACACATTTGCTTGCACAGATCCAGTAATGTTTTCCTGTACCATACTAGGCCCTGACCCATCAAATAGTTATGTGTATGTTTAACTTCACATATATTCATTGGATCACTGACTAGGAGTTGCTCCTCACATAAAGGGATGACATGAGAGAAAATCAAGACTGTGCTTAAACTCTGTTTCATCCATTAGTGAACCCTGAACTTTGTGGGGGGAAAGTCTGAATCCAAACCCAAATCTCAGCTTTCTAGCTCAGGCACCTCTAGTATTTGGAATCTCAAAACGATTATATAGCGCCTACCACAATGGGATCCTGGACCATGTCTGGGACTCGTAGGTGCTAGGATAATACAAATAAATGGTAATAATGAGTTTTAAAAGGAAAGTAGAGGCATTACTGTAAGTGACTCGCCAGTCTGCTCTTCATAGGCATGCTTAACTCTCCAACTAACCAACGTATGCAGTGTTTTTGTAACTGTGTTGGTCCCAAGATATCAGACAGATGAGGTGGGTGAGCTAATATCACCTTACCAGACGTTAACGAAGGCTGGTGAAGACAGGTGGAAATAGGCGGCATTACAGGCAGGCTCCTGGAGCTAAAGAGTTGGACCAGGGCTGCCCAATACATAGAGATAAAGTGCATGCTTGTTACTTACTGTGAGCATGCCAGGCAGAGCGCTACAGTAACAAAGCTTTAAGGCACTTAAGGGTTATAAGGTAAGAGGTGACAACTTTTCACCAGTCTGGATTGCACCCCAGAACATATCAGTTGGCCCAGTGAAATATTACCTCATCCACCTTGTCCAACTAAATAATAACAGAGACTGAAGTGACTAAACCCACCCTCCAACCATTATACTGTGTGAGCAAGTAAGCTGTCGGGGGGTGGGGGGAGGGAATGCGGGGGTGGAGGGGGAGAAGAGAAGCTGTGAAATGATAATGGGGAAACCATGGCAAAAGCCTTTCTTGCACAAACATGGGTATGATTCATCAATTGTAACAAACCTTTCGTTAAACCCATACGGATTATCCCCAAGTCAGTTACAGGAATGCCTGGCCACAACAAAGAGATGTGCCTTAAAAAGTGATCCTTTTTCCTGACAGGTCTGCATCCTGATTGACCTAGCTGATTCATCCAGAAGGATTCGGAGATCTTCCCAGTTTAGGAAGGACCTGTTCAAGTGGTCTTTCTAGCACGTTACTGTAAACCCGTTATAGAATTGGGAGTGCTGCATACGGCACACTTGGAACAGTTGCATTCTGCTATTCAGTTCTTTAACAGTGGAGTTAAAAATGGACAACAATTCGCTCTTACTAGGATGCAATGAATGACATGGAAGTCCATATTAAAGATATTTCATACATATTGCACTATATTTTCGAACAAAGACAGAACATGGTGCGCGGCTATCTATTCAGATAAAACTTCGGGTATACTGGATGCTTTCGGGTCTGTACAAAACTCATTTCTCTTGAATTGGAATGGATGCATAGCTATTCCCTGAGCAGCCCAGTCACACTAACCAGTCATCAAACTTTATTCATAAAGCTCCTACTTTTAGCACAGCCCTGTATTTAAATAAACTGCAATAAGGTTTTAGGGCCCAGTCCTAAATTGCCTGAAGTCAGCAGAAAGACTCCCACTGATACCAATGGGCTTTGCCACAGGCCCCTTGGCAAAATGAATTAAGAGCAGCTACTCATTTTGGGTACCCAAATTGACACTTTATAAAGGGACTGATTTTGGGGGGACACATGGCTCACCACTTTCTGAAAAATCGGGCCACTTAAAGTGTCTCAAACTGGGCACCTGAAAATGGGGGGACCCAAACTCATGTGTCATTATTGATCATCTTGGCCTTTATCTTTCATAAAAGGTTAATTAAGTTTTTACTAGTTGTCGCAGATGCTAGCAAGCACCCTCTCCTGGCCTCCCTCTAGGACTGCTGTGAGGAGAATCCAAGCCTCTGTTTTCTGGATCCCTTGGGTTCCTCCCTTAGCCTCTCTGGCACATTCCTTGGGCACTGACTCTCAGTCTGTTACCCCTTTTCGGAAATGGAGGTTCTCAACACTAACACGCAAGATACCCCAACTTACTTAAACCTACCCCCCTCCCAGAACTTCACCTGAAAGGTGCAAAGCTTCTGGTTTACAATTTAACTGTCACAAGGGAAAGCAATAGTTGTGAAGCAGTTAAATACAGAGCAACAATTTGCACTAACACCACCATGCTCTTTTACACTTAATCATGTAAAGCAAGCACAGGAGAGTACAAATCATACAGAAGAATAAACACTAAAACCGCATGTCCCTGCCTCAATCTTACCACTCCAGGGCATTCTCTGGGCTGAGGTTGTCATCCTTTGGTTGCCATCTGGGCTCAGGAAAGCAAGCAGGTCTCCCTTCCCCATGCAGCTGCTACCTGCTATGTGGCCTCTCCCTCCCTTCCTCAGCTTCTGTGACTTTTCTCTCCCTTGCCCCAGGCTTCCTCTTCATGGTCCCCTCAGCTCCTGTATGGCTTTTCATTTAAATCTCTCCTGGTAACCTGGCCTCTTTTGTTCTCCTCCTGGTAACTTTCCATTGCTCTTTCCTTTGAAGGGAGAGTGTAGGTAACAGTTTTAACATAACTTTTCATGACGTTTAAGTACCATTATTAATATTAAGCGTATCCCGTTGTCCCTGTCCTGGTATGTAGCCACTACAGGGTCTGTCAGCAATGGGATATCCACATACCTGTAGGCACAGATGATACAGCAGTTTTTTTCCATAATACATCACAATATCAATCAGAATGGATAAGCGGTGCAGGTATATTTCCAATTCATCACACTCGGGTATTGATATTTCCATTCTCTACTCCATGACATTTTGCTCAAATACATGTCTTTACAGAAGGTAACTTCTGCTGAGGCATAAAAAGCAGGGCTTTGGAGCTGTGCTCCACATCTAAGCAAAAACCTGCAGCTCCACTGCTCCAGAGCTGCTCCACGCTCCAGCTCCAGGCTCCGCTCCAAAGCCCTGAAAAAAGGTTCTTTATTAATTTGTAAATGTACTTTTTATTGTTTAACAGTACCATGTGATAATATAGCAACACTGTTGCACAATAGGAAGCTGAATTATTGGGCCAAATTCATTCCTATGTAACTCCACTGGAACCGAATGAGTTCCATAAGGGATGATTTAGCTCACTGTTTATTAGCATATATAGCACCAAACATGAGGCCCATTATGCTTTGCAATGTACAAAAACAAACATGCAGGCCAAAATATTACTGCACAAAGAGCTTAAAACCAGTGAGAAAGCTTTGGACTGATTTTTAAAACCTGATAAAGTATTAAAAGGAAAACCGTTCCAAAATGGACCCGAATTATCTGATACTTGTAACTGGAGTGCAGAAGTGGCAAAATATCATACCTAGATCCTAAGCTGAGATTCTTAAAGCACATATTGGGTATACAATCAAAGTGTAGTTACTGTAAAAACTAATTTTTTTCATTTCAGATCTTAGAATACCAACAACAGTTTGATCTTGATTCCAGTTTCAGAGGGAATCTGTGCAAGTGTAAAAAGAAGCACAGAATGGGAGTAATTGTAGAAAACCAAAGACTGAGTACTGTAGTTGTGAATGGACTGCTGACAATAAATGGAAAATACAGGATCACCAGCAGTGTAGTAATTACAATAATCTTTTCTTTTCTTTTTTTAAATCTACTAAGACATAACTCCCTCTGCTGTGAAAAAAAATCTGATTTAGGTGTTATGTTTAATACTACTGACCAAAATATGATCAACAAAAACAGAGCTATGATAGTGCAAGAATCTAAAAGTGAATCACTAACAAGAGAGACGCTTACATTATTCACTCTGGAAACAGAACTAGTCTGGGAAAGATTTACATCTAAAAAAGAAAAAAAAAAGGGAACAGCCAACAATATGAATAACAACAGAATCATCACAACTCAACATAAAATGTAAAAAAGGAAAGAGGAACATACTGCCATCGACCAGTAAGTCAGATTGAATCAAAAATTTGTTAAATGAATATAATAATGGACAGAAATCACCACAAAGAATAATGACAGTATTCGGAATAAAATTACACACATTCCTCTTCCTAAGGATGTTCTCAGAGATTCAACCCGTCAGTTTGCTCACTATGTACTGAACTCATTTCACAAAGGCTAGACACCTGTCTGATTGTAACGGCTGTTGAGCACTTGGCTAAATATGAACACCTTGATCCCTAGGTGATGGTTTCCATATTCCATCATCATTCTCTTAGTATCCAGTGCCTTTCAGTATATTTCCTCAATGTTTTGTGCAATGTTTTAGAAACACAAGACATCAGGAGATCTGAATTGACATTCAGAGTCCCAAGTTTAACTTAGGAAACAACTGAAGAGTGTTTCTGAGAGAGAGAGAGAGAGAGAGAGAGAGAGAACTGCAGCCTTCCATACAAAGCTTTTGAAAGTTAGAGCTGGTCAGGAACTGGAAGGAAATTCCAACATTTCCTGTTTTTGTTTGTTGCCAATCAGAACAAAAAGCTGAAAAGTAGAAATTTCCTGCAAAGTGAAAATTCCAAAAAGTTTTCATTCAGGACTAACAATGTTTTGTTTCAATTGATTTGAAATGGGCTTTTATACTGAATATATTACAAATATTTTTATATAAAATCTAACCAAAATATTTTGTCTTTTCAGTCAAAAGCAGTCAAAATCAACACGTTCCCATGAAACATTGTGGATATTTATTAACCTGCATTGAGGCTGTTCTGTTGAACGTTTTTTTGACCAGCTCTATTGAAAACATTTTACAAAGTGGTAATGTAAAGCAGAGGGAATCTTTAGAGAGCTGACTATAGAGACTGTTGGAAGCAGAAAGGGGGAAAAAAAAGACAGTAGATGAAGATAAAGTGAATTAAAAAGAGAAACCTGAAACATATTCAAGAGTCAAAAGGCTGGTAAAAATGCTCAGAGACTAGTTACAATCAAGGGACTGGGGCTCCAGATTCAGCTGTAGGCGGGTGACAGAGCAAGATTTTTAAAGAAGTGTAGTGACTCAGGGGTAATTTCATATATGGGGCAGCATAAGTACAAGAGCAGCCCATACAGAGTAAATGGACAGGAGACAAACTGGGAGGAAGTGTGTATAAGGGTGAGTAGGTGGTAGAAGGTCAGAGAGGAGTTTAGGAACAGCAACTCCATGGAGCTTTTTCAAAACCAATGTGAAATCAGTGAAATTAATGGGAGTTTTACCACTGACCTCATTGGAACCAAAATTTCATCCAATGGAGGGCAAGACTGAACACGCAGGTTTTATTGCAATAGCTATCTGCTTATCCACAAACACACTCCTCCATTAAACAGTCAGCCACAAACTGATATCTAGATGAAATAACCAAGAACCATGCATTGGTGGATAATATTTATACACTGGAAAAACTTTTGCAGTTTGGAAAAAAAAAAAAAAAAAAAAAAAAAAAAAAAAAAGGAAAGATTTTGTCAACTGTTGCTTATGCCAACAACTGTTACAGCTACACAGTTTGGGGCATTTAATTTTGAAAGTAATTAACTTCAACCAATGCAGAAAATGTCACAGGAAACAGCCCAACAAAGAGATATTACAAAAAGAGTTAGTTGTAGAGCTTATAGCCTGCTCTGCAAAGTCTCAGACTGTGATCTGCGATCTGTTGGTACACCGATTCCAATTTGATTTTAAGGTTGAGAAAAAAATCTCATTAGCTCTCTTCAGACTTTATGATTCAAGCCTGACAAAAAACACACTGCAGTGTTTCCAAGATCTAAAGAAAATTCCAACACTGTCACCATTATTTATAGCTAGTTTATTCTGATGCATCCAAAATCCAAATACAGCATATAGCTAGGACATCCACTGTATTAAACAAACAAATACGTAAGTGTGGTTTATTAGGCCTTTAAAGTGCTATCTGTGGGGTTGAAAAACTAATCTTCAATTTTCATAGCTTGTGGAAATCGGTTTCCTCTTTGGAGAATAAACTGCTCCTATTTTTGACTCAGCTTCAATTAAAAAAAAAAAAAAATAATAATGAAAATTTTTCAACCAAAAGTGTTACTGAAAAAAATTGGTCCTGGAAAATATTCAGTGACAGAACTCCAGAAGCAAGAATGTGGAAAACTGCATAGCATACAAGTTGTTAAAAAGGGCACAATCTACACAACCTTACTGCACATGTACATAGCCAAGTAGGGTCTCTGTTGCACGTGCCCTGTATTACAGTAGCGGCCCCATTTTTCACTGCATCCAGAGTTACCAGATGATACACTAGAGCTTGGAAGTGAAGCAAACCACTGCAGTGATTGATTACTAGCGACTCTCAAGCATAACCATATTACCTAAACTCAGCTCCTGGGAACAGGCCAAATTAATTTTCCTTCTGTGCCAAGATTTATCAAAATTTGCTGAGATTGCAAGCAAGTTTTCCCTAGTTATAAGAATACCACCTGGGGAACTGGAAAAGTGCTCTGATAAAATCAGAAGCTAAATGGTCCTCCTCTCTGGATCTTGATTCTCCACTTGACCTGTCAGATACCAAAAGATTGTTGACCATCAGGCCATACTGCAAGGACTACACAGGCCTCTCGTGTTTTTGCAAAGGAGATGAGAATGGGGTAAGAGGGAAAGTGATTGGGTACAATGGGTCAGGCTACTGGAGAAAGTTTGGTTTTGGCTGTCTGTTCAGTCTAATTTTATGTGATTCTGTATTGAGCTGAGTTATTTGTACATTCACCTAAAGCACATTAGAGGAACATTTCATAAATCCAAATGTAAAAGGCTTCAGCTACTCATAAACGAGATGAGCAATGAGAGCCTGTAGTTGTAAAGAGATTATGTTGGCAAGTCAACAACGTGTGTATACTTAGAGCCACAAAGATACCAAATATTATATGCACATGACAGTCACTCACTCACATGGCCCAACCTTCAGGCATCATGCTAAATATTCTTATTTACTCCCTGTAATTAAGCTGGTCTCTAGAAGTATTAATCATTTTTAGACTCACGGGTCTGGCCTTCTTTACCACCACTCAAAAGCTATTAGCGGAACTCAGTCAACTATGTTAAAGCCTTGTATCAAATCTCTATGCAGCTAAAAAAAACAATCAAAACCTACAGAGAGTCCTGTGGCACCTTTAAGACTAACAGATGTATTGGAGCATAAGTTTTCGTGGGTGAATATCCACTTCGTCAGACGCATGTAATGGAAATTTCCAGAGGCAGGTATAAATATGCAGCCAAGAATCAGTCTGGAGATAATGAGGTTAGTTCAACCTCCCTGGCCATACAATAGCAGATGTAAAGGTAGCCATCTTACAGCAAAAAAACTTCAGGACCAGACTCCAAAGAGAAACTGCTGAGCTTCAGTTCATTTGCAAATTTGACACCATCAGCTCAGGATTAAACAAAGACGGTGAATGGGTAGCCAACTACAGAAGCCAAGCAGTTTCTCCTCCCTTGGTGTTCACACCTCAACTGCTAGCAGAGGACCTCACCCTCCCTGATTGAACTAACCTCATTATCTCCAGACTGATTCTTGGCTGCATATTTATACCTGCCTCTGGAAATTTCCATTACATGCGTCTGACGAAGTGGGTATTCACCCACGAAAGCTTATGCTCCAATACATCTGTTAGTTTTAAAGGTGCCACAGGACTCTGTTGCTTTTTACAGATCCAGACTAACACCGCTACCCCTCTGATACTTGACAATCAAAACCTGTATTTTGTCAAGGTAGCCAGAATAAAACCGTTGGCCTACAGACAGATTTTGTCTAAGTCTCAAGCATACCTAGTGCAGAATGCTGCTCAAGGGAGAAACCTTCATTATAAACATTTTATTTACAAATTATCAAACCCAACCTAGCTCTAACAGTCTGGTAAGTAACTGAAAAGTTCTTTTAAGTAAAAGTGAGTTTCCAAAGTACTTGGACAGGAATCCAGTCTTTCCTTCTCAAATACACTAGTTCTGTAGAATACTAGTTAAAAGAGAGAATTGTGCCCACCTGTTATGTTGGAACAGTGCTCAACCACAAAATTATTTACCAGTTTCAAGAAAATGAAGTAGGTGGAAAAGGCAGAGTGGGACACCTCTTCTGCAAGAAGATTCTGCTTGTGACAAGTAATTCCAATTTAAGAACACCCTGCATTGCACAGCATATTTGTGGTTATTTATCATTAAACAAAACACTAAAATATATTGGTTCCGAACCTCTTTTTTGCCAGTCTGCATCACTAACAAATAGGAGGTAATTTCTCTTTCACACAAAAACAAAACCCCCACACACCACAGTCTACAACCATAGGTAACTGAAGACCTGCCTCACATGCTAAGAAACTAAGTGTATCTCAGGAGTTCTGTATACCTTCTGTCAGGTGTGTCAGCATTCCCTTCGAGACCTCTTTCCACTCGGCTTCCCAAGAACTCAGTTCAACTCCAGACCGTCAATCTTTATTTGGCATACAGCAACGCTATGCTGAGTTGATCAGACTCAAACGTATGGGGTGGATGCAGTGTATATCACAGATCTAAAGTTACACAGAAACCCCCTTCCTTTATATAAGTCTATCTATCATGTTACGTTCACTATATATTGGATTACATGTTTGAGGATTGGCTTGGTTATTTTGCAGGAAGCAGTCCCTGTACAGCACACTCGGTCCATGCACTCTCTGCGTCTGACTTTACACTTTACCTCATGTTTACACTTCCGACTTCTCGTGTCCACAGTTATTTTGTTCTTAGTAAATGGTTTTCTGGGTGTTTCCCCTCTTATCTTTGCTAGCTCAGACATTCTGTCTTTTAGCTTACTGACCCATTTACTTCTCTTAGCACAAACATTCCGTTTTCAGCCCGCAGATCTAGTTACCTCCCTAATCCCGTTTTATAAGAAATGAGGCCTCTCCCATGTTGAATTACTCAGGTAGGCCTCGTTTGACAAGGTGCCTTTCGTTTCCTCAAGAGTACATTCGAGGATCCAGAAAACCTACAGCAAACCTAGGAAATGTAAAGCAGACCTTCCACCAGAGATGGGGTGTCCTGCAATCTGGGAAGGTAAACCCACGACCTCAGAACAAATGCCCCCCACTCACAAACTCTGCAAGTTCCTGAGGTCCTTGCTGGAAGTTTTTTCCTTAGCACAGGAGCATTCAAAGACCATTCAGCCCTCAAACATCACTTGTTGCGGATTTTTTTTTTCTTGAAAAGCCTCAGCCAAACTACACCTGACTTCACCCATCTTGCTTCTGCAGTACAATAACTGTAATCCATTAAGATATGCCCACTTCCTAAAACAGCACCCAAGGCTCAACAGTTCAGTTAGGACTGTTAATTTTCTCACCTCTACCCCACCAACTAGTAATGAGATTTGGAACATACACACGAGGTGACAGAGCTTCCTTATGAAGAGGTATCACACAGCAATATCAGGTAATGAGATGGTCGCGCCCCTTTTATTATGAATTACCTATATTCAAGTGCACTGAAGTCAACTGAAGAACAAAGGAAAACTTGGGACGACGTAGGTAAGAATACAAGTCACCAGAACAACATTAATGACTTTTCCGTCCCCATCTGCCTCGCAGCTAGTTATCACAAGGCTTCCCTGGAAATAGAATCCCATCAGCACTGGCAGGATAGTCTTACATTGCTGCTCTCCATTCTGTACCTAGTCTAGGGTCAAAAGGGGGATTTATGGTCTTTTCAATTATCAGTCTGCCACCTTTCATGACTTTAAATTCACTTTAAAAACCTATTGCAGAAGATAAATGACTATCCACAGAAGGTGTTGCTCGCTATCCTGTGTGCGGAAAGGAACAAGAAACAAAACTGTGACACTGGATGAATCTTTTCAGTAATTTAAGAATATGCTCCAAGTGCTGCAGGGGCTTTTCCAGAACTCCTCTAGACATGACCAGATATGCCAGATGTTTCTTGATATAGTTAGGAATAAACATGGAAGAGAGATGGCTAGCAACAGCCATTTCTGCAAAACAAATTCCAGAAGCAATTCAGGAGACTGACTTGTATAAAATTACTTTTCTTAGTTAAGAAACATGGGACTAGAGAGGACCCAACCACATCAGCTACACCATCAAGGGCTCATTCACCTGCACATCCACTAATGTTCTATATGCCATCATGTGCCAGCAATGCCCCTCTGCCATGTACATTGGCCAAACCAGACAGTCCTTCCGCAAAAGAATAATGGACACAAATCGGACATCAGGAATGGTAACATACATAAGCCAGTAAGTGAACACTTCAATCTCCCTGGTCATTCTATTACAGATTTAAAAGTCACTATCGTTGAACAAAAAAACTTCAGAAACAGACTTCAAAGAGAAACAGCAGAACTAAAATTCATTTGCAAATTCAACACCATTAATCTGGGCTTGAATAGGGACTAGGAGTGGCTGGCTCATTACAGAAGCAGCTTTTCCTCTCCTGGAATTGACACCTCCTCATCTATTATTGGGAGTGGACTACATGCACCCTGATTGAATTGGCCCTGTCAACACTGGTTCTCCACTTGCGAAGTAACTCCCTGCTCTCTATGTGTCAGTATATAATGCCTGCATCTGTAACTTTCACTCTATGCATCCGAAGAAGTGAGGTTTTTACTCACGAAAGCTTATGCCCAAATAAATCTGTTAGTCTTTAAGGTGCCACCAAACTCCTTGTTGTTTTTGTAGATACAGACTAACACGGCTACCCCCTGATACATGGGACTAGAGAGAATGCCATCAATTCCTCGTATTTCCTCACAAGTACATTCTCAAACATTTCTTCTAGAAACAGATCACAAACTAGAAACAGAGATGCAAATTTGCACATATGGCTCCATGTTTCAGTATATCTAGAGAGATATATTCAGTACATATTCAAATGCAGAAGTTAGAATTAAATTAAATACCATGCATGTCTACTAAGTCATTTTCAGCCTCTCATAACTCATGAAGATATTTGTTTCACAACAAAGGTACTTGCAGCAAAATACAGATCCAAACTTGGGCCTATTCTCAAGAAGGCAGAAAAAGAATGTCCAGTTTTAGAAAGGAAGGTCATGTTGACCAATAAATCTGAACCGTTTATTTCAGTAAAATAAAAATGAGAGTTGAAGCATGCTAGTAGGTGTGGGTCCAGAAACAAGTCTCCCATCCAAGACAGAGCCTATGTATACGCAAGTCTTTTTAGAAGTTTGTATGTAATAAATATTTTCCTTATACACATAAAAAATCTGTTAAAAGCACATTATTTAGTTTGCAAAGTCAAGAACTTAAGTTAGGATATGCCAGATACACAGGTGCCTATATAACCTTAATTCTGACCCCTTCTGCATCCACATGGTACAATGAATGAGGTAGGAGTCCAGGGGGGAAAATGTCATCATGTAATTAAAGCCTGTATTATAATGTACAAGGGTCAGAATTAAGGTTTCATGGGTAACCTTAAATCGGGCATTTCCTAATTTTTTCAAGGTATTTAACTTTCCAGCCTAAAGGTTCTTTCTATGTAGTTTATGTCCATACACAGAAAACCTGTATAAAAGTGACAGTTGCACATCATGTCAAGTATCAGAGGGGTAGCCGTGTTAGTCTGGATCTGTAAAAAGCAACAAATGTACTGTGGCACCTTAAAAGACTAACAGATGTATTGGAGCATAAGCTTTCGTGGGTGAATGCCCACTTGGTCCGAAAGCTCATGCTCCAATACATCTGTTAGTCTTTAAGGTGCCACAGGACTCTTTGTTGCTTGTTGCACATGATAAATCTTGGGTTTTTACATTTTCCTTTTTTGGGGGCTCCAGCCCCAGCAGCCTAGACTTACCTGCTCCTCCCCTCACTCACCAATCTCTGACATAGCTGTTCCAGTAACAACCAGGTTGTAATAGGACATAGGGTTGCCAATTCTGGTTGGATGTATCCCTAGAGGTTTCATGACATGACAATATTTAATTGAATATGAATCTTGAATTCCTGGAGACTCCAGGACAATCCAGGAGGGTTGGCAACCCTACTAGGACAGCATGCTGTCCATGTGAGCATGCTCAGTAGAAGCCAAGCAGCAACTCTGGCCAGGGGCATGTGACCCTATGTCCCCCCACCCTCCAGGTTGCCTCTGGTCAGTTAATGATTTTGGCAAGTTGCCAACACTTTCCTGAGGCATGCAAGCAGGAGAAGGGAAATGGCGATTTTCAACAGTTCATAACTCAGCAAAACCTGATTGGAATTTCCTGGGACAAATTGAAGGCATCTCTAGCCCCAGGGCTTTGACCCTGCTGAATTTCAAAGGCCTGCTGCAGACAATGGAGGCGTTAGGACCTCTACAAGAATCTTTTACAGTGGAAACTGTTAGGTGACCTAAATACAGGTGTCACTACCTGCTCCCCCTGCAATTCTGATATTGCTACTTAGGGTGCTAATTGAGTGTACTTGTGCTAACAGATCATGTGTGTATTTGGTTTTCCACGAGTGAACATAAGCATTGGAGTGTCTTCCTGTTCTGTGGCAGCTTTAGGGGTGGAGAAGAAAAGATGCAAAGACAAAAATAAGGTCCCCAACAAAGAGAAATGATTGGACTATGAATAAGACTAGACTTAACCAGTGAAGCAACATAAAGCTGAGTTCTTCAACTTCCTTAGTAACATTAAAGTAATCTATTGATACCCTTAGCAAGTCTATGCTTTAATCAGTTGGCTTACATGATCTGAGGCACAAGAGTCAGAACTGCAAGCACGTCTAATGTAATGTCATGTTTATTTTTGTTGATGACTCTAACTTGCCTTGTGTATCCTTTAGCATTTTGAAACAAACAAACAACCCATTTCACTCTCCAGCATGCTCCTTTAATGTGTGTATTAAATTACATATTTAGGTTCAAGAGGAGGCTTGACTAGTATGTGTCAGCAGAGGAATGAATAAACAATCTGAGGACAACACAAGGTGAGCATTTCTCAATATGTTTTCGTCCGACAAGAGTCATTGAACTGTTTTATTACATTAAAAGAACAAGCAATATTTTAATAGTAGTTCAGTGGGTCTTATCTGGAAACTAAAAAGAAGAAAAAATGAACTCCCAACCGCACACACTTAATCCTAAAGGTGACTCAGTCTTTAGTTATGCGATTACCCAGCCAGTAGTCACAGCCACTTGAGTGTACAGTCCATGTGGCAACGTCACTCAAAAGATCAACTACTGCAATATATCCATCTTGACAGCAAGTCTCTACAACACGTCTGAAAAGAGCACTCACCATCTCATTGGACACTGCTCACCACACCATCGAATAAAGTGTAAGCCAAAGAAAAAGATAACTATGGATCTCCTGCTGTTTTAGCGGTATTGCATGTATACAACAGCAACCTAGAGACCCATTAACAAAATTAATTGACTAGACATTGCACAGTTAAGCATTCCAAAGTTTGGAAATACATGTTGAACTATTGGCAACATTCACTTTGACTGCTTGTATGCTACAGTCTTTAGTTATCCTTTAGATAGCCAGGCCTGTTATTAAGGCTGCCCAACACTTTCCACTAGAAGACCCTGCTTTCAGTTGCTTATACTTCTGCCAGATGTTAACCAGTTGAGCTGAATTTTTTTCCATGCCATGGGTCTGCCCCCGGCTGACTTTTTCTGGAAAATTTCAGTCAAAACTGAAATTTCTGAGAACAAGATTAGTGAAAGACAACTTATCTTTCCATTCTCTGGCCACCTTTTATTTGGAAACCTTTAGCACCCCCATGCTGTGGAGGAGGGACTTGCAAATGGGCAGAGGTGGCCTTTGTGTCACGGCTGTGCCTTTTGGCATCCCTGTGAAAATCCACCCAAGTTATAAGCCTATGAAAAATGCGCAGTTTGCACTTGCTCAGTAGAGACTCGCTAGATCTTAACAGCTAAAATCTCCCAAGATTCCATCCTCACTAACCATGCCTAAGCCTCTTACAGCTCCTGAGGTTGACCAAACTGTGCATGTGCCATCCCTATAGAAAAACTGAGCATGTCCCCTCTAGCCCAGAGCTCCAGGATGAAGCTGGACTTTCTCTAATGGCTGCTGCAGGTCAGGCACTGGAACTGACAGCAGGGAGCCCATCTCTTCTGTGCTTTCAGTGTCCCTCTTGCTGGCAAACAGGTTGCATGGAGGAGGAAGCAGATGCAGAAGGGACAAAAGCTAGACCTACAGCATTGCAGAGGAGGATTAGGGGATTGGACTGGAACAAGGTGGGGAGGGGGGCAGCGCACCACAGGGGCAGAGACTGGTGACTGGCAAGGAGGTGAATAGGGGGACTGTGAACCAGAGGAGCAGGGGAAAGGTGGTGTGGAAGTGAGGAAACATCTGGCAAGGAGTTCGAGTGTGGAGCAGAACTGATGCCGGCTGGGAAAAGAGACTGAAGACAAGGAGCTGGGGGAGATGAGGACATAGAGATGGGATGAGAAGCCCAGGGAAGGAGACTGGGACCGAGCCAGTGATAACAAGGAACACAGGTGAGGGCGGGGGAAAAGAGACCAAGGAATTGGGGAGAGGACTGGGACCAGCTGGGCAAGTAGACTGGAGATAAGGGGCCACAGGATAGAGTAGAGTGAGGGAGACTGGGAACCTGGTGGGGTGAGATCAGGACTCACTGGACAAGGAGACCGATGAGTAGAGACTGAAACTAATTAGGTGAACACAATGGGACTGGGACAAGGAGACTGTGGTGCAGTAGAGCACAGACTTCTGACAAAAGAATCTGTGCCTATTAGAGCACAGCCAAAGTGTCTCATTCCCCTCTAGTGCTAGTCCACATAGCAATAGTAGTTTGTCATCCTCTATCAGTTACTTCAATAGCTCAAGCGGCAGGAGTCTCAGTTTTGGATCTAAAGGTTCCATCCTATTAAGGACGTCATAAGATGCCAGATAATGGTATCTGTTTTTTCAGGGTGTGTTTTTTTTTTAAAGCTAGGAAATTACTCAAAAAACTACATTAAAAGAAAGACGTTTCCTTCACTACACAACCCTAATTCACCCCAAGGCAGGACAATCCTGAACACTGAATGAGGCAAAGGGCCTGTGGAAAAAAATCGTATGTAATCATGTAATTGAAGACTGCACAGGCCATCATAATTCTTCTGCATGCTCACTGCACCATCTTCAAAGGTTCAGATCTCAGGTCAAACAAAGCTAAATTCCCTGCAGAAGAAGGAAAGGATTGCTCCTCGAGGATGGCTATTTCCATGCCAAAAGACACCTTTCAAGATGAAGCAGTTTTGCCTGCAAGACTGTTCAAAACATGGTCCTTTCATTCAATGGCTCAGCCATTCCAAAAGAACTCATCTTCAGGCAGAGACCAAGCACTGAAAAATTCTGCCCCTAAATTTACAAGTTGCATACACGTTATGAGTGACTAAAGCAGCGTTCCATTTTTTTAGCGTCACTCTGATGCACCAAAACCTGGTTAGCAGGTGATGACATTATGTTCAGTTATTTTGACTAAGTCTTACCAGAAAATATAAGCACATCATCCAAAAGATCATAATAAGCCAACATAGCCTGGCTGGTTGCATGGTCCTTTCCATCAATAGAAAATACTAAAAGGGAGGTACCACAGTCTTTCAGAGCGTAAATAATCAAATTCTGAGTGACATTTCAAAGCATTCTTAAAATGAGCCTAGCTAATGGCTTAGGAAATTGTGTCTTTGAAGAATTAGTTTCACTCTTGCTAGAATAAAATTGACATTCAGGAATTTGAGAAAAGTTCCATTCATGATATGAGCCACATAAAATTGCTATTGGATATTTCTCGCTGCACTTGTTAATAAAGACATCAGCAAGCAAAAAAGTTACAGACAGCAGCCGTCAAGTCCAGCTATGCCCCCACTCCACCCATTCATTCTATACCCAGCACAATAACCACTCCATTTTCTTTTGTCTCTCTGGAACAGATCCCATAAATCCAAACATGAGAGAGAGACTTCAAGCACCAATTACCTTCTTTAGATACCACATAATGGTGGACTTTCAATGCCCGCTGCCGGCCCCGCTCAGCCCACTGCCGGCCTGGGTGAATGGAACCTACAGCCGGCAAAAGGCTAATTAGGGCTGGCGGCCGGAACCCCAGACTGGCAGCGGGCTGAGTGGCTCAGCCCGCTGCCAGTCTGGGGTTCTGGCTGCCGGCCCCTTGCCACCGGAGGTCCCGGCCATCAGCCCTGCTCAGCCTGCTGCCGGCCTGGGATACCAGCTGCCGGCCCTGCTCATCTCGCTGCTGGTCTGGGGTTCCAGCCTCCCGGCCCCCTGCCAGCCGGGGTCCGGGCCTCCGGCCCTGTCAGCCTGGCGTACCGGCAGCCAGCCCAGGGCTCTGCTCCTGGCCTGGTCCCAGCGCTCTGCAGCCCTTATCAAAAGTTACACTACAGTTAGCTTAAAAACTTGAAAACTTAAAAATGTTTGTATATTACAGTAATCGTTAAAACATGTATAATGTTAACAAACACATAGGTTTGATGAAACAAAGTAATTGTACTTATGTGCCTGTGCTTAATTTGTGTTTTCGATGATTTACCTTCTAAAAAAAAAAATCTTGCATGTCTCGCACCCTCAGGGGGTGCGTGCACCCTAGGTTAAGAACCACTGCACTAAACTGATAAGGTCAGCCTTCGTCACAGCTGCTCTGTGAATGACACCAATAAACTTGAATCGTTTTTCATTATGTCCCTCAGCAAACTATCTTTGAAGAAATCCTCAGTCCTCAAAGAGATCCCAGTTGCTGTGGTACTTCCTAAGCATCTCAGATATAGGAGAACGCTGCATCTTGTATTTGCAAATGTTCATGAGAATAGTGCGGAGCTCTGCAGGCTCCAGATAAGGATGTTTGGCACACTGGTCCACCACGCTTTACATCAACACAAGCACTCCTGGTGAATACACGCAGCAGCAATGCAAGTAGCCAAGCATGCACACTCTTGAGTGATATACAAACTTTGGCAGGCATATATCCGCCAATGCCACTTGTGTTGACCAAAGTTTGTAACGTAGACATGGCCAAACGCAATTCTGTTCAGATGGAGCAAAGTAGCACACTGTAGGTGCCTCCAACAACTGCTAAATAAGGTATAGCAAGATCCATGGTCCGTGACATTCATGAGCATTAAAATAAAAAGTTGCTGAAGTACAGCACGTTTAAAGTACAACAGGAATAATGGCTCACTATTTGGCCAACGATACACAAATTAGGCCCCTGGGAGTTTTCTTCTAATTGTACCATGTTAATGCATTACGAACTTAGTAGAGCAACTCCAACACGATTCACGGTGTCAAGTTATTACGTCAATGAATATGGGTTACAGGACAGAGTCTCATATGCCTGCATACGCAGAGGGTGCCATCAGGGGAAGAAAACCTTAGCCAACCTCAAAGCATCATCACCCTGCTGTAGACGTGTACATGTAGGTCTAGCCTACAGACAGACATATATTTCTCACCAGCAAGGGGAGATCAGAACAAAAGCTTACAGCATGCACTCGCACAGCACCAGCTAAGGGTGTCACGAACAGGGAACACCCTAGAACAAAACCATTCAACTCAAGTCAGAATTATTACTCTTGCACTAAAGCATTCTTGCAGTTCAATAGCTTCTTCAGTATATCAGATGCTACCAACCTGAGTTTAAGTTACAAACTAATGCTACCTTATTAGATTTTCCTGTTTCTACTGTTGCACTAACCGATTTCATGACCACTGTATGTCCACACTCACTACCCTTCAGCTTTAACAGGGCATCATGTCAAGGTATTTTCCCCATACACTGGATCATTTCCCCTAGCAACATTATCACTTATTTATCCTTTGAAAGCTCCAATCTTTTTCCTTCTGACATTTCTTTTCCATTTCCCCATATACGCTCGTTTGTTGCTTTACTGTTTGGCTTGGGGGGAGGGCACTCAACAATTACAAGCTTTACAAAGACAAAAACAATCCGGTCACATTCTAGGCCTACTAAGCTTGACGTTTTCTTTTAATTAAATTAAAAAGTAAGTACCATAAAGAGAACCAACGTGGCACCGGCAATAGTTTTTCTGTAGGCCACATCTAGAGTAATGTTCAAATGCATCTCAAGTAGCACACCAAGAGATGAAGCAGTGTCAGCAGTGCAAGGGATAAGATTTTTACACTGGCTGTATAATCAAGCAACTCCTTACTGTTATAGAGCAATTAAGCTTTCATCTAAACAGTTATTTTAACCATGGAAACATTAACAGGCTGTTTTTCCAGTACATATTACAAAGGTCCAGCTCTTAGAAGCCACACAGACTCTGCTTAGTTATGCTTATTGCTTCAGAGGGAAAATAATGAAGCCTTTATTAACAAGAAAGAAAAATTCCATGTAGTTAAGCTGCCGCTTCTAATTCGGTTGGCAAATTTTCCTTTATTGTATCATGGCAACATGGTTAAAGCGAGTCACTATGATTGGAGTCCTTCCCCTCCCCTGATGGAGGCACACAGTGGGTGGCAGCAAAAGCAAAGGTGTATAGTGGGCTGCACCTTCAGGGCACGTCACTAACTGAATGATTCCAGATGGGCTCAAGGTAAATACAGTGGGGTTCACCTTTGCTTAGGGTGTGCTGCTAAGTGCAGTGCATGCATTAGCTGGCTTGAGGCTTAGCCATACCCATTGCCTGCTAGCTAACAGATCACACCCCCACTTGGGGCGGAGGAACAGCAACCAGTACAGAAGCCAGGCCCACTCCCGATGCTCTCCTGGGTGCAAAGTAAACACTGTGCTTTGTTGCTTGCATAGGGATTGCATTAAAAAAAAAAAAAAAAAAAAGAGCTTGAGTTTTTTCTCTCAGGCACAGCAGATGGGACTGTGGGGGGAAGAGACAAAGCTTCTTGGAAAACCGGTGTGTGAGGTGGACACAGGAGACTCCTATTCCAGTGCACTGGAGAAGGAGTCACTCTCTTCGGGGGTTATCTGTTTTTGTTGCATCTCTCCTCCTGCCCCCACAACACCGGATCTGGATCTTTGGCTGTTGAGACACATGCACATGCTCACCTGAGAGTTGGTGATGCCGTTTGGAACTCTACGGCTTTGGGGTATATTTACTAGTATTAGTATAGACATTTAATTTGCCCACTGGCCAAATATTCTCAGTACCCAGTAGAATTCATGTTGGGGGACAGGATTTCTGTTTTCAATTACCTTAAAATCTGAAGTTGTACTTGATATGTCAACGTTTTCCCACTATCATCGTTATGTATTTGTACCGCTATAGCACCTTGGAAACCTAGTGAAGATTCAGGGCCCCATCGTGGTCGGTGCTTTACAGACAGAGAAGATGATCTGTATGATGAAGAGCTTTCAGTCTAAAATAAGAGGACAAGTTTTCACATGGTGTAAGCGGGCATTGGTTGATTTACCACAATGGAGCTACACCAGTAGAGAATTTCACCCAACATCTGAAGTGGACTGGAGCAAATAATGCCATTGGAGTATATAGCAGTAACAGATTGGAAAATATGAAGCGAAGAAATATTTTTTGATTTTTGCTTTGTGCTGTTTGGAACACAAAAACTGCCATGCACTTCATGGCTTGTGGAGTGAAGAGTTAATCATTATTAGTTGAAGTTTACATTTCAGACCACTAGTGACAGACCATTATAAAAAACTCTGTCTAAGATGCCTTCTTATTTATAGTGCAAGTTCTATTTGTCTTTGCAGTGTTTCTTCTATTGCTGGTCCAGATTCGAACTGAAACGAGTTACGTAAAAATGGTTCACCCTTAATGATACAGAGTTTCTACTGAAGTACTTCCCAAGAAAACGACACTCACCCTTTCTAACAATTATTCACCTATGATAAAAATAAACATGGATTGTAGTACCTTCAATTTTCTCATCAATCACTGTGTAGCTTCAGTTAGAAAAGTACTGAGGTAGTTGAGATGTTATTAGAAAACCACCACCAAGGAAACTTTATATGTCTTCCTGACACAGCTGCTCCTATTTATGGTGTAAAGTGAAGTTATACATTTTTTCCTCCAGAGATGCAACAGCTAAGTAACGTGGTCGAAGCCATAATTTGGGTCTTATGACCGGAGTATATTTTACTAAGTTTTGTTTTTAGGCCTTGTCAACAAAAAGTAAAAAAATCTCATTTGTTACAGATATGAGAGAGAAATGCATGTGAGTGTTTAAATGTGTGATGACAACCAGCTTGAGATGTTAAAGGTGAGAAAAGTTTAAGAAATATGTGATTGCTAGTTGCTTTTGGTTTTTATAATTGATGTCAGCAAACAAAGACTGGGGAAGTACTAATGGATACTTGAATGTATTTTGCTACCTATCATTGACAGATAATCCCTATTATAATGTTCCTACCCAAAAATAACAAGGTAAATCTCACTAAACTGAAAATAGATTATTTATATGTGACAAAGTCACATACCACTGCCAGCTTGTATGCAGCTCAGGCCTTTTATACCCTTTTTAATATAGACACACTAATAAAACAATGCCGAAACAAGTAACTAAATATTGTATATGCATATGTGCACTTAAAGTTAAATACAAGCAAGATTCTGCTCTCAATTACACCAGACAGAATTTGGAGTAGTTCTGCTGAAAGAAGTGGACTTATTTTAGATACTCTCTTACATTGGTGCGTATTTTGCCCAATACATACAGACTGGTTTCTCTCTCAGCATCAGTAGCATATATTCCTGTAGTACACCTCTACCTCAATATAACGCTGTCCTCGGGAGCCAAAAAAAAAAAAAAATCTTACCATGTTATAGGTGAAATCGCGTTATATCGAACTTGCTTTGATCCACCGGAGTGCGCAGCCCCGCCCCCCTGGAGCACTGCTTTACCGCGTTATATCCGAATTCATGTTATATCAGGTCGCGGTATATCGAGGTAGAGATGTATATATACTTGGTCTGGCCATATATAACATGTTATGCTTGTACAAATGCAGAAGCAAGCACACACTTATGTAAACAAAGCTACACAGAAATATCACATAAGCTGTTGGCAGCTTTGGAGCCAGTCCGTATTTATACATGCCTTATTTCTTGCTCCACAAGACAAAGCTGCCCAAAAGGAGGCATGTTCTAGTAGTCAGATCTTGGGACTGAAAGCTGAAAACTTCTCAACTTCCTTTCCTTGCATGGATACTTGCTCCCATAGTGTCCTTGGCAAGTTATTTAACATCCCCTTATCTTGTGTCTCCCCATCATATGGATTACAATATGTACTTGACCCAGATGGATGCGGTGAAGTTTATTGTTGGTAAAGCACTCTGAAAAGAAAAATTATTTTAAAAATATTTTGATTGTCAAAGAACAAAAAACATGATCAAAATCAACAGGGCATGTCAATGGACCACAACATTTTGTTGTATATCAGGAGAGATCAGATAATTACTTTAAAAAGCTGTATGTGGAGTTGTTGCTTACGTAGCATATATGCACAAACTAAGTGGCCAGCTTAAGATGCTAGTTTGTGCTAGGTAGTAGTAGTATTACTATTATTGTGTTACTAATATTTGTATTCAACCAACTAAGGCTATGTTTACAGTATGAACCTTACAGCGGCACAGCTGTACCGCTAGTTGTGTCGCTGTAAGGCCTCTCGTGTCGCCGCTCTGTGCTGGCAGGAGCGAGTTCTCCTGCCGGCATAATTAAACCACCCCCCAACAAGCGGCGTTCGCTATGTCAGCAGGAGAGTTTTTTCCACACCCCTGACCGACAAAAATTTTACCCACAAAAGTGGTAATGTAGACAAAAGCCCAAGTGGCCTGCTATTGCTATTGCGTCTGTCTCCTTCCCTTGGTGAAGCGTGCCGTCACGAGAAATACCAGATTGCAGATCCCCAAATTTCAAATTTAGTCAGTGGTAAATTGGCTATTTCAACCTCCAAAAGGCAGGAGTTATTAAATAGCTGTGCAGTCAGCTGCCTCTTTTTTCTCAGGATAAAGACTACGGGACACATTCATCTGGGGCTTTCATAGAAAAAGTGTTCACGTCTAAAAGGTCAAGTTACACGGAGTCAAGTTCTCTTCCTCAGAAGGACTTTCGCCTTGAGGCAATCGAGAGGTAAAGCTGACCGAAGAAAGAGCTACATTGTGAAATACTATCTTGATTGAGATCATCGTCATCCAATTCATCTGCTGGAAATATGAACTTTGTGGAAGAAACAGAGGAGACATGAAGGTAGATGGAGAGAATGAATGGGATACAGGGGGGACTGACGGAAAGAGACAAGTACTCATAGAAAGGGGCATAGAAAGTTAAAAATGATGAGAAGACAAATGAAAAGTGAAGAGACAGTGAAGGAAAGCAGGCAATAGAGAGCGAAATGGTAAACAGAAGAAGCAAGAGAGACTAGTACAAAATGCTCTGTTAAGGTGATGAAGTCTAATGGCCAGGTCATTTGGTCTGGCTGAGACCTATACTCAGCACAGGACCTGAGGGGAGTATGTCTTTGGTGAAGAAGTAAAGGTGGCTTGGCACTACATTTCCCTCCCCTGTCCTCAATCCTGGGAGCAGTAAGAGAACAGTAGGGCTGCTGGTGTAAGTTAGAAGAGCCTCAGGACTGCTCTAACTTATGTAGGCTGCAATGACACTCCACCACCACCTTCCTGAAGACTGTTCCACCAACCCTGGATTGGGGGAGGGATAGCTCAGTGGTTTGAGCATTGGCCTGCTAAACCCAGGGTTGTGAGTTCAATCCTTGAGGGGGCCACTTAGGGATCTGGGGCAAAAATCAGTACTTGGTCCTGCTACTGAAGGTAGGGGGCTGGACTTGATGACCTTTCAAGGTCTCTTCCAGTTCTAGGAGATGGGATATCTCCATTGGGGGAAAAAAAAAAAATGCCAGCCCCCATCTGCTCCTACATGAGGAAGATTGCATAGAGCTGGTTGAGCACCAACAGGAACTCCCCTGCACAAGGAGAATTGCCAGGTGCCCACTTAGGGCAGCATTCCCACTCCTTTGTGCCACTGGAATAGCAGAAAAAGGCCAGACCAGGGGCTGAAGATCTGGCCTCAGATTCACAACCGATTCCCTGATTTGTCAAGCAGAGCATGAATAAAGCCCTTATGTTCTTATGAAGGGAGATCTTTTCTCCTGAAATGGTTCTTTATTCGATATGAACAAGATGCAGACAGGCACACTGTAACGGCTTTGGAGGGGAAAAGAGGGGGATTTGTTGTAACAGCAACCATAAAGATCTGAATCAGTGTCCTAGGAGTGGCCTAAAAGGGTGGGAAAGAGGGAAGTAATGATAGTGAGAAGTGATTTACTGAAGGAGAGAACAAATAAAGGAAGGCAATGCTGAAGGAAGGACAGACAATGAGACAGATGGAGAGGATTGTGAACTGAGGGGAGTGGTGGGTTCTGAAGATAAAGAAGGTAGAGAGGATACTGTGGCGGGAAATGGAGAGAGCAGGGCAGATGCTCAAGGCTGAAAGTAACAAGGGTTTGTTTCCACACAGAAAACAGGCAGTGGTTAAAGGAGGTTAGGACACTAGGGGGAGCTCATGCCAGGACCTCTGGTCTTTTAGCCAAGGAGATGGTGTCTCTCACACCATTTATTTATCCCTGGAGTACAAGGACCAAAGGAGTGATCCCAGAAAAAGAAGGAGTGTATGAGGCAGAGAGAGAGAAATGAGGGGTTTGCTGATGGAAGGAAACAAAAGAAAGAAGGGAAGGGACAACGCTCCTTTATGTCGCTTCTCAATCACCTCCCACTCATCTCCTGCCCTAGACAACCTTATTATTTGCCTAGCCTCCACTTCTGCAAAGCCAACCCCTCCCCTCCTCCAGGTCTAGCATGGAGGAGCACCAGGAGCACTGTGCCAACAAACCTCCTACTGGACACCTCACATCCCTGTGTCCTTCAGCCTCTGGGTCCTCGTTCTACCCAGACAACAGAACTGCTATTCCTAGCTCTTTTGGCCAGGTGTAACTAATGCATGTTGTACGCAACGAGATTTAAAATTTTCAAAGAATCTTTCAGCCAGAAACTACGGCAGAACAGACTTTTCTCCCTCCTCTTCCCACGCCCTAGGCTTTTGATAAGAGCCTAGCAGCAGGCATTCCACGAAGCTGCCTTTTTTGTTTCCACTTCATAAATTGCTTCCCCTATGGTACATATCCATGAAATCAAACTATACGGTAGGAATGAGCTTTCTAAATATTTATGAAATGTTTAAAAAAAAGCTGCAAGAGGAATTTATGACTCACCAAGGAATTACTAATCTAGGACTGTTCTTCATAAATTATTAAATTTGTGTCATGTTTCAGAAATAATGTTAAGATTTTAAACAATTATCTTGGACATACAGCATGCAGGCCAAAAGATCAATATCACTATGTGTCACCACAGTTACTGACAGAACAAAACAGATAAACAGCCTTCTGTTGGAGATGGAAAATATCAAGTTACCTAGAGAGCTGGATGCTACCCAGGCACCACTGTTATAAAAAGAGAAGCTAACCTTAAACTATAATGCAGTTATTGACAAAGTATTGTTTCTGTACTCTCCAGACTTATAATCCACATAGTGCACAATTAAAGGCATTCATACAGTCTTGCAAGCAGTCCTAAGAACTGCAGGAGTTTATAAAATATGCAAGATTGTTTGCAGATTTCCAAGAGTGCAGCTTTATGCCCTCCCATCTCATTTACTTCTAAAAATATTTGGCACAAGAAAAGAAAATGCCTATAGTGTAATTCAATCAGTAGACGGACACTAAACTCTAAAAGATATTACCTCACCCACCTTCTCTGATCTAGCCTGTCTGAATTGGTGGTTTAAAATTAGGCACAAGAACATAGGAAAGCCCAAGATTTTCTATGTCTCTCAATAGTCTTCTACCCTTTCAAATGGGGAGATCCCTCAGAATTTTAGGGACAAATTTTGCTGCCAGTTACATCAGTAGATTTAAATAGAGTTGCACATGTGTAAGTCTATGAGGGGGCATTGGTTGAGATGTTATCCCTTTAGCCAGTAGTATTTTCCTAAACACCACTTTGTGACATGTATTAAGAGATGGACATGAACCCGAAGAGCAAATCTAAATATTTGACATTCAGTATTTGGGGGAATGTTCAGAGCTGGATTGAATTTGGGTCCCAATCTTTGGGAGTCTCTCCCACCCCTGAACATGCTATGGAGTTGCTGCGAGTAACTTGAATGAAGACTCCTTTTTAAAATTGTATGTTATCTGACATTTTAACTGTACTGCAAATGATTTCATGGCATGGAACAACAGTTGGACAGAAAAGGGCCATTCTTTTGAATATGAAGAACTGTCCGGAATGCAAGATCCTGTTGGGATCCAGGAAGTGGGCGGGCAGAAGCCCACCCACTGCTAAAGGGCCTCCCCCCCGCCTAAGGGGAGGATCCACACCTAAGAGAATTCCAAGTGAAGTCGGTGACAATTTTACTACTGACTTCATTGGGGCCAGGAAGGCACCCAAAATGCTGTTGGAGGTCTTTGCAATTATACTTTTTTTTTTTTTTTTTTTAAAGTTTAAATCAATTGGTAAATACAATCTATAGAAATACCATCATAAGTGAACCTGGTAGCACTTCTTGATACCAAGGAAATGGAACATCTAGAACAGGAACATAGGAATTGCTATGGCAACACAGAGTCCAGTATCAAATGCTTCAAAAAAGTTCCAGAAACTCCATAGTACTGTAAAGTATATATAGGGTAACCCACCTACAGAGGAAGCTTCTTCCCAGCCTTCCCCTGCACCCCAATTGCATATGGGTTGGGCTGGTATCTCAAGTGTGAGGTTTGCATACTTTCTACAAAAGATATTCTATTTTAGCTCACGTAGCTGTGGCATTGTCATTATCTATTTAAATGTGTAATCCTATTAGTCTCTTGGTCACAATATCTAGTAGCAGTGAGTTCCACACATTAAAAAAATACTTTCACATACGGCATGATTAATCAATTTTAAATTTGCCTTTAAATGTCATGTAGTGTCCTATTTTATGTTTTCTTGTAATACAAAGGACAAGAGAAGCAATATTCACTATTTTATGCACATCTTAAGGTCCCTCTTATTCATCTTTCTAAATCATGATCTGTTTAGAGAAGAATACAAATGATAAGTATTTTTGCACTCAAACAACCCACTCAAACTGCAAGTTTGTGACATTTAGAAGTTTTTGTAGCATTCTGACTGTTGCCTAAGCAACAGATGTTCTCTTTAATTACAAGAAATGCATGTACCTTGTTTAATTTGCTGCTCCTCTCCTCCCCCAAAAAAAATTCCAGATTCCAGAAGTACAAGCACACATTTATTATGTATTATTTGCAGAGCAAGGATCAGGGCCCCATTGCATCAGGCACCAGATACATATGTAACAGAGACAGTCGCTGCCTCAAAGTTGTCTTACAACAGACAACATTCTGTATTCCTGCAGTATTTTGAAGATCTTTTTGGGAGAATCTCATCTGAACAATTAAACTGAACTTCTGTGTACAGAGTCATCAAAAACCATATATACATGCCCAGAATGATCCTTATAACATAGAAGCTAATAGGAAAATTACTAGATGCTGAAGTCATTTAAGCAAAAGATAAAAAACAGCTATAAAGGCTGGGAAGTGCGGCCCCCAAAAACTAACTCATATTTCTGTATTTAGACATTTACACACTTTGACTAATTGGGTTTATGGGGCTACAACATCCTCTTCTGTATAATAGCATGGAAGAAACAAAACTGCCGTGGGACAAAAATGCAATAAAGAAATCCACAACACAGAGAGATATGTCATAACATCCATTGATAATCCACATGATTGAAAACCACAGCGGAGATGGCCGAAAAGCAATGATCAAAACCCCATTCTGTGGTATCTATACGTTCCATGGTCATTCAGCATGTGCAAGAGCTACCAGCCAGGCTGAACTGCACCATCCAGAGTTCTAGCTTTCTGCTGTCTTTGGGACCACAACACATGTTTATCCACGTTTTTCTTAAAACTATGGATGCATCCATTACACTTCCATAAAGTACGCATACCACAGAGAGCAAATTACTGCTGTTCTAAGCAGCATTTGCACGTGAAGAATTGGAGCACTTTTCAAGCATAACATACAGAGCACTTTGCCTGCTAAAGGTCATCGTACTAGAAGGTCTTGTGCATCCCATCTGTGGGAGATCTCCAGACATCTGAAAGGGGGCTGTGATCTGTGGAAATTTGGGCTCACTGGAGAATATAGCAATTCCCCTCTCCTCCCCCCTCAGTAGAATTTTTCCAGCCCTTCATAACTAAGGGGTGCTTTAGGCTGACTGTTACACGGAGGATCTCCTGAGCTTTAACCTTAGGGTTTGTTTAAGACTTAGCTACTTAAAAATGGGTAGCCAAAGAGCTTTTTGTATTACATATAGGCCTAAATAATGTGTCTTGTACTTACCAAGATTTACCTAAGTGGGATGAGAGTCCTTCCCATATTCTTTTACTGAGACTGACAGAGTAAGAAAGTGTGAAAGCCACACCTGCATTCTAGTCTCTGTTTGCATCCGACAGCGGTGGATCTATCAGAAGGAGTGCTAGGAAACTAGAATTAACTCAGGGATGGGTCAAAGCAAGCCAGGGTCGATCTACCAAAGAATGTGTCTTAAAAAAGTATTTTACCGTAGCTGTTTCTCACCCTTATTTCTGCTTCTCAGTGAGACTCTTCTTCCCAGTTCAATATAGCAAACCAAAACCACTCGTCCTGGTGATCACCCTGCCTTTGAATTTCCTTGGCTTGTTCAAGTGATCCATCCATCCCGTCGCTGATCAGCTTAAGATTCTTTTTAGCACACAGTTCATATAGTATTTTTTTTAAGTTCATATTTTATTGTTTGACTAACAATACTCAGAGCTCAGTTAGTCATTCTTTACTCAGGCAGAATTCCCGCCATTACAGTCAATGAGCGTTTTGCCCAAATAAGGGATGGTAAACAGAGCAATAAGTGTGTAGGGTAACGAAGCAATGAGACAACCATTATTAAGTACCATATATACTCGTTCATAAGCCAAATATTTTTGGTAAAAAAAGTGACGCATCAAAGAGTGGGGGTCAGCTTATAAACGGGTCTACACCAAAATTTGATGATTTTAAACTCTATGCCATCATTGAATATCTAATACATTGTCATTTTGTTTACCTGGAGCGTCTGCAGGCATGGAGCCCCTCAGCTCTCTGTGGCTGCGGTTTGCCATTCCCAACCAATGGGAGCTAAGGGAAGCGGCGCCACTTCCCACAGCTCCCATTGGCTGGGAACAGCGAACCGCGGCTACAGGGAGCTGAGGGGCTCCATGCCTGCAGATGCTCCAGGTAAACAAAACGTCCCAACCCGCCAGCAGCTTACCCTGACGGCCAGGAGCCAAACTTTGCCAACCCCTGAAATATAGGGTCGGCTTATTAAAAGGTCATACAGTTTTTGCTATTTTTACCTAACCATCCTGGGGGGTCAGCTTATAAACGAACGGGCTAATGAACGAGTATATACGGTATGTTTAATAGTGTTTAACCGATTGTAGAACTACTGCTCCCGAATATGTATGGAATAGGCAGTGACTTTCAAATGCTCCACTCAGTCAGTTTCTTGTTGTTTTTAAAAAGCTCTGTAAGCACTTGGAGGTATTATTGATGCCCAAATCCTGCTTGCTTCACTCATGTTAACACTACACATTGGGGCTTCAATCGAACAAGTCAACTCAGTTAAAGCAAACAAGCTCGGACCCTAAATTTTTCTGTAGCTCAACGCTCACCATGCCAGGGAAGCTTGTTCCTGAACAGTTCTCTCTTACGCTCCGCTACAAGGTTCCAGCTGAAAATGTCAACCGTTTTCCCCCAAACAATGCAACGTTGGGAAGCAGTTAACCATAAAAGGAGAGGGTTATCAAAAAAGCATCGTTAGAGTTCAACAGTAGCTAATACGGAGAATAAATGGATATTCTGTTGTTCTCATTCTTGCCAGCAAGGGTTGCTGTTTACCAGTGGAATAGCTAAAAACAAAGAAGAATAAAAGGAACACTGTTCAGTTTCACTGCTCTGTTCCATATCATCAGGCCCCTCCCCCAGAAGAGCAGATTGGTTCATCCGTTTAAACTCACTGTGTAGCTTTTTTAAGTGTTTTTTGATAAATGTCTTGAAAACACAAGGGTTGTATATTGTTTCCTGTAAGAACTGAAGAGACATGTGATCTTTTGCAGGGTAGATAAGCATACAGCAAACGCTTGTGGAGAAAATTTGTGTGAGGAGATAACTGCACAAAGCTATTCTTAGCAACAGTTTCTGGTTGTTTAACTCCCCTGGCACTGCACTTAAAATGTACCCCAACTCATATGTGCTTTAAAGGTTGTGAAAGAATACTATTTTGACTCGTGTTTTACTTCACCAAAGCATTTCTCTCGAGATTTACGTAGAGATCCTTTCGGTATTCTTTCATACTAAAACCACAATACAATTAAAGAGAAAAACTGACAACCAAACCAAGGAAATTCTGAATTTAGACAGTTTGCCATTCCAATAGCAGGGAAGGAATAGGGTCTAGAGAGGTTAGGGCACAGAAGTGGGAATCGGGGGTCAACAATTTTTTTGCTGGTTGAGTTACTAAATCACTGAGACCCTGATTCAGGGGTATATCCCTAGCCAGCAAAGCACTTAAGCACATGTTTAAAATTTCAGGGATTAGGTTTCATGGGAATGTAAGATTTGGTTAAAGTTAAGACTGTGCTTGAATCCTTTACCCAATTGGAACCGGAATGTCTTTGGGTGAGACACACAACTGCACTGTGTCTCCATTTCTCCGTGTGTAAATGTGCATAATACTACTACTTCAATATAGGCAACGTGAAACTTATTAAAGAACAGTAAAGTACTTAGCAATCTTTAGCTGAAAAGTATAGCACACAACACAGCTGTGTTTAAGTATGTTTTGGTGTACAAGATAAGAAGTTTCCTTAGGCCCAATGGAGTGACACAGCAGAGCGGCTGCCTGAGCTCAGGCATTCTAGATATAAAATAATTTTAAAGCATGCCATTAATGTTTCATTGCTATAGTTTCTTTCAACTGTTGTATAAAATATTTTGAGGAAGGCAGTTTTTTAAAAGAAATTTTTCAGGAATTTTATTGGTGTAAAAGCTTTGTGGTGCCCATTTTTAAACATAAAGGAGATTACACTATGTGCTAATTATTGCCCAACAAAGCGGGTGTCGCATGCTAGGGAAGTATGACAGAAGATTACTGAAGAGTATCTGCAAGGGACTGTTGAAGTTTGGAAGGGTCAGTATGGATTTATGCTGAGAAGGAGTACAATTGATGCCATATTTGTTCTATGGATCCTCAAAGAGAAGGTCAGAGAAAAAGAGATGGCAACTGGTATGGTCTTTGAGGACCTGAAGAAGGCACACGATGTACCAAGATAATTAGTTTGTGGAGCTTGTGACAGACAGGTATGGCAGAAGGATACATCAGTCTTAATCAGGGGTGGGCAAACTACGGCCCGCGGACTGGATCCGGCCCATCTGGGCTTTGGATCCAGCTCGCGGGATTGCCAGCCCCCTGATGCAGCAGGGCTAAGGCAGGCTCCCTGCCTGCCCTAGCCACGCGCCGCTCCTGGAAACGGTCGGCACCACCTCCCTGAAGCCCCTGGAGGAGGGGGAGGCAGAGGGCTCTGTGTGCTGCCCTCACCTGCAGGCACCGCCCCCCGCAGCTCCCATTGACCAGAAACAGGGAACTGCAGCCAATGGGAGCTTTGGGGGAGGTACCCGCAGGCAAGGGCAGCGTGCAGAGCCCTCTGCTCCCCCCACCCCAGGAGCTGCAGGGACATGGTGCCGGCCGTTTCCAGAAGCGGCGCGCGGCCAGGGTAGGCAAGGAGCCTGTCTTAGCCCCGCTGCACCGCTGCCACCCTGGAGATGGTCAAGGTAAGCGACGCTGGGCCAGAGCCCGCACCCCGAACCCCTTCTGCACCTCGCACCCCAACCCCCTGCCCTGAGCCCCCTCCTGCACCCCAACCCCTTGCCTTGAGCCCCTTCCTGCACACCACACCCCCTCCCACACCCCAACCCCAGCCTCAGCCCTACATTCAATTTCCCCACCCAGATGTGGCCCTCGGGCCAAAAAGTTTGCCCACCCCTGGACTTAATCAAGATACATATAATGGAGTGCCCACCCTAGTAAAAAGCCATATGGGGCTACAGCAGAGAATTTCCACTAAACTTTGGCCTGAATCATTGGTCAGCAGTGAGCCCTTTTGTGTTTGTGGTCCTCATGGATGCGATATATGAAGGGAGCTGCCTTGGATTGCTGATCACTGACGACTTAGTGATAGGTATAGAAGACACAGACCCTGCCAACTAACTTTGAACAGTGGAAACTCAATTTTGTACTTAAAGTGAACATTGGTAAGTCTGAGGCTTTGAAAGCTGAGGGAGGAGTACCTACCATCAAGGATATTATACGCAGAGAGCTTAGAAGAGTGAAAGAATTTAAATACCTAGAATCAGTGGTTGCTAACAATGCTGCCCTCCCGAGCGATGTCCCCAATCATACCAAAGCTGCTAGTGCAAATGGAGGACACTGGTCCCACTGCTCTATGATAAAAAGATGCCAATCAAGTTAAAAGGTAGAGTATATAAAATTGTAATTTGACCCATCGTAATGTATGGAACACAGACGAGGCCAGTCACAAGAACATAAATCAGTAAATGAAGATGTTGTGATGGTCAAATGGTCGGACACGCCATGATAGGAAGTGAAATGAAGTTGTATGGGGCCTAAAGTAGGTTGCCCCAACTGAAGACAAGATGAGGGATATAAGGCTACACTGGTATGGACATGCCCAGCGGAGACCCGAGAGCTACATTGGTAGAATGGCCCTTGCAAGGATTATGGATGGAAGATAACCACAGGGGAGACCAAAGACTCGGTACATAAATCAGACATTAGCGGGCCTTAAAGAGACCAATTTGCATGACAGCCAGGTGTAGAGTCATGAGTTTTGAAAGAAGACTCTGATCCCAAATAGAAAACAGTGGCAAGAAAGAAGAAGACGACTTTTTGAAAGGAAAAGCTCATGAACTTTTTTCTGTTATCTATCAGCTGTGTGCTCCAAGGGTGCCTCAGAGCACTCTGGTGCATTTTCAGTGACATAAAGCAGCACTGGCTGGACTAGAGACTCAGCCATCATAGGAAAAGTACATTCTTTAGATTATAAGCTCTTCAGGGCTATGTGTGTACAGCACCAAGCACATTGGGCCCCCAATCTTGACTGTGACCTTTGGGTACTACCATAATATAAACTATTTAGTACAAACAGTCGTGCCAAACTGAATAAGAACGCTGCCTGCAGCCCACGGCAATCTGCAATGCATTATAAGATCCTAATGAAAACCAGCTCACAGTAGTAAAGAAGGAGACGGTCACATTTAGATCACTGGTTCAAACCTAGCTTACACAGACTGAACTTTTTTTTTTTTTTTTTTTTTTTTTTTTTAAAAACCATCTGATGGCTGTTATGAAATCAACTGGTCTCAGTCTAATCGCAGACAGGTATCCACATCAGAAAGGCATCAGCACACCTGGCAGTCACAGCATCAGAGAGGTCAAGGAGTGGGTGGGCATCGAGTGTGAACTACTCTCATCCCTACAGGTGGTGCCTCCAGATCAAGCCTGAGACACTGCTACTGCCTCCAAGCAACAGGAGTTCTGGGAGCAGAGACAGAACTTACTGTGTGGCAACCCAGAATCTTTCACCGTCACTAATGAATGTTTTAAAACTTGCCCTAACACTGTAACGAATTCTTTAAAATGGAGTGGTTTGGAGGAGAAGAGCCAGTGTGATGAGGAGGCTGTCCCTGGCTTTAAGGATTAATTCTCATTGACTTCAGTGGCTTTTGAATCAGACCCTCATAACTGGCCAGCTCCTACTCATTTGGATACAGGATCTCCCCCCGAGCTTGTAGCAGCCTGCATGTCACAGGGAACTGAGGAAACACTTTTCCAGTCAATTAAACAGTCTATTCCAATATTAGTTTATATAACAGAAAACGTTAATATCCTTCTCTGCATCTCTGCATACCACAGCATCAGTTTTTAAGCACAATCCCCACTACAACCAGCGTAGAGTTCTGTTTAAAAGCTGATGGCACCAATATCCTTCTATATTAGGGGAAACAGAAAATATTTTTTCCTGCTAACCCGTCCTCATGACAACAGTCAAAAATACCCTTCAGTAACCCGCATGTGTCAGCAAGCTTCATTTCAGCCCAGAATGTGTTGGTATAACAGTTATTTCACAAGCCTCTGGCGGGACTGCAAATCCTGGCAATCTCCAATACATTTCCTTTGATTACAAAACCAACTTTAGAGCCATCAGAAATCTTTCACATTCGAAAGATTACACTTCTAAATTTAGAGTGTTACTTGGATTACAAATTTACCTTTTTCTTTCTGACACAGCACAAAATGAAAAAAGCAGTATTACCACAGACCATCAGGCAGCCTGTCAAAAATGAAACAATGGAAAAGGTTATGTTTTTGGAAGATGGGAGTGCGTCCTGGTACTGAGAGGAAGTTCTTGCTTTAGGATTCTATGCTAAATCACTCTGTTCTGTGTTTTACTCCGTGTAAAAGCTGTTACATACCGAGGTCACATGGTTGTGAGCTTTGACTTGGTTATGTCAGTAAAGGGCTGAGAGTCTTGGGTAACAGTGCTGCATAAAAATGCAAAGGAATACTATAGTCGCAGAAAGAATCAGAACAGCATTTATGTACCTGTTCTGAATGTATCCTCATGTTCTGTTTCACAGAATGTTTTTACATTATTGTGGACACAAAGGAACATTTTCAGAATGTCTTAAGAGGTGTTCTGTTTATTCTCTAACTTTTCTTTGATTTAATCCAGTCATTAGATTAACAAAACTTTACTGAAGGCTAAAGAGAAAGAGCTGTGATTACAACTGTGTAGTTTCTGGCTCCCAGTATTGGCACAGATGACTAGAACAGGTCTGACACTGATTCCCTTTGTGGAGTCAACCAAGTCACCTATCCTCACTGCCTCAGTTTTCCCCCTGTAAAACAGCAATATCATCTCCTATTCTCTGCCACAGAGGAGCACTGAGAAGATCAGACAGTGCTTGTAAAGCACAGCATTTCCCCCTCCTCCTGCCCAAAAAGGATAAAAAGCACTTTATAAATGTTTTATGTTAGTATATGGGTCCAAAAAAAAAAAAAAAAAAAACTGACAACATATAGAAAGTATTAAATAATAATAAACCTCCTGTTGCATGTAAAGACCAATATTAATGGCGATTTTGGCATGAGAAACGCCTAGATAAATGCCAAATCAAAGCCAACAGTTATGACAGAGAGGATGACTAATGCCAGATCTAAAGCAAGACATCATGTAGTTGTCATATGGCCTCAAAATAGAGTTATATTTCTTTGAACGAGAAGTCCCAGCTAACGTTCGTTTTTCCATCAGCTTTGCATTACATGGCACATTTACACAACCAGTGTAAGTGCATGGAGTCTTGGATTTCCAAATAGCCTAATACAAGTAAATGGAGGGATGGTTATATATCAGTTCCCAAAATCTTGGAAAGATTTTGCAGGCACCGTTCCAATCGTTTCGTAAATTTATGGCAGGAGAACAGAATGTGAAGCAGGTTGGCATGTTGCTTGCCAACATAATGAGCATTTGCTGTGATTCGTTACCCCAGCCTTGAGGAGCTGTTCAAAGGTCTAATAAAAGCTATTTAAGATCTGGTTTTGAAACAAGCATAATGAGAAGGAACTAGAGGTGTCAAATCCGCCCTATCTTCCTTGTTATTTGTATTAAGCTAGCACCAAAATGCCCCTTTTGGCAAGAAGCTCCTTTGTGCTAGGTACCATACAAAGAGATGGACTGTCTTAGTCCCTTGCTCCAATCTTCTCACACACACACACACACACACACACACACACTTTATATATAGAGAGAGAAATGACCTGGAGGTGGGGAGGGGGACAGAATACAACATGCCAACTGAGTGGTAAAGAAAATGATGATAATACCTGCCTCTTATACAGTAATTTTAATCAGAAGATCTTAAACCAGGTATCAAAAAATTTCTTGCCTTTTTTTTTTTTTTTGCAGTTTACATTTAGTATCAATGGAATATCATTTTGTCTGCCGTAGGTATTTCCTGAAAGCTATCCTACATTTGATAGTCCTCCAATAAGATATACAACCCCTGCTTGCCATGAATTTCCCAGTTGGGAAAGAATAAGTGAGTGGGGAAAGTTCATAAAATTTGTTGTTCTGATGTCATATGATATCTGATGTGTGGGTACGAGCACTGACATTCTGTATAGTTCCTCTCTCTCTCAATTATACTCTTAGGACCTGATCCTGAGGGCTGATGAACACCTGCACCTCTCAATGACTTCATCCAGCTTTCCGTCCGTCCCAAATGGACTACAGATGGAAAATGGGATTCCATCGTGGGCAAGCGTTTGGACCACAGACACACCCAAATGGAGGTCAATGCCTGACAATCCAACCTTTTAACATATAGAATGGTTTGAACAAATTATTATATTTTCATTACTTTTTGTTTTATCGTGATGGAGGAAAAATCATACAGCATCTGATGCAAGAACAAAACATGTAAAACAAACCATCAATCTTAGTCTTCCTATCATAGTAACAGTATCTTTTTTAAAAAAACTATAAAATCCTCAATCATGTGCATCATTAACGAGAGCAAACAACGTGATCATATTTCTGTAAGCCTTGTGCTCTCTTTGGACTCAGGGAGACCCTGTGAGGCAACACTAGGCAGTTGTGTTTACATAGTTTGGGAGGCAGAGAGAGCTCAAAGGCCCTGTCTATGTCCAGCAGTTTCCATAAAAATTCTCCTTTATCTTCATTACAATGGACTCTTGTCTCTTCTCTACCACGAAGGACACTAGTCTCTTGTCATGTTGCATCTTAATGTAGGCCCCATTCCTGCATTAGGAGCTGCCAGCATGGATCTCTACACCTACATGCACTGCCATTGGCTTGCCATGATGTAGGATCAGGAAAATTTAAGCTCTTAGGATATGGAGTGAAATCCTTGGAAGTTGAAGTCAGTATCAATGGCAGAAGTCCCTTCAGTGGAGTCAGGATTTCACCCATGGTCTTTTATTAGTCGGTAAAGCACTAGTCAAATCTGCAGACCTCTATCTATGAGCTATTATACAAACAGGGAAAAGAAAAGCTTACAGCCAGCTACAAGCAAACACCACACAAACGTGCAAGCACAAGTTGCTCTGTCCCACAGACACAGGGTGAACTGCACTTCAGACCCGTTTTAGTGTCTCAGGTGACAGGCTTGGCTTCTTGCACCTCACTCATGGTCCAACTCTCTTAGACTAGATCTCTGGTCTGCAGCCCCTCTAGTTCCCCACCCTGTTAACACAACAGGCCCAACTTCATTAGACACCTGTCAGCCCTTTCGCTCTGTGGGCCAGCGAGTAGCATGCTGCTTACAGCAACTCAAAACCACCACCTTCCAAACAAAGCAATATTGATTCACTCCCCCCAAGGTACAAAGCAGGTACAGCAAAGGGTTAAAAAAAAAAAAAAAAAAAAAACAGGTCTCTACATGCATATACCCCCTTACCTACAACTTTCCTTGCAAGCTTAGATACATTTTATCTAGCCTGGCTAACCCCCACATCTGTGACTAGGAGAAGCAGACTGCCCTGCTCATAGCATGCTCCCTCTGTCTCTTGTCTGTCTCCCTGCCAGCGATCGCGGACGCATCCTAGGCAGTCTCTTGCCACGCACTCAACCCCACCTTTTTCTAAGGCCAGGGTCTTCTAATGGTTGGTATCTTCCTTTTGATTCTAGACTTCGCCTTGGGAAACGTAAATGGCTCCCAGCCTGCCTGGTGCCAGGTAGAGGGTATGCACCAAGAAACAGTTTCCTCATTGTTTCCTCTGGTACGCTCATCTGTGTCCTTGTTTTACCTCTCCTGCTCGGTTCCTTTAACAGCCCCTTTTGATCCCACGCCATAGAAATCGCACAGAGGCAAGGCATACACCTTACTCATTTCCCAGTCTGTCACACCACACCAGGCCTTCTGCGCAGCCACACTGACAGAGATCACGAACAGAGGAGTCTGAAGGAGAGGGAGGGTGCTTAACTCAGATGGATTGGGAGGCTATCCAAGCACAAAGGGCAACATGGTGCAGGTGAGAGGACATGAAGCAGAGAGTGAGAGAAAGAGAGGTGCTAGAAAAGTAGGCTTAAAAGGAATCCAAGGAGCAAGTTGGACAGTGACTTCATCATAGACAACCTGAGGAAGCCAGGAAAAGGATGAGGATGTAGGGATATGCTCAGGGCAGCAGTAGCTGAAGAACTGAATAGACTATACTGTATAAAGACACTTCGCTCATTTAATTTAGATCAGACAGGAGAGTATACCAAGCTTTTTAGAGCAGCACTTTAGCATGCAGAATGAAAGCACTTTGTGGGGGACGTTGTTGTTTGATACATGTTGGGGGAAAAAACCCTCCTGTTTCACAGGGATTCCCCTGCAAACATGCCAAGCATGAGAGTGTCTTCCTGAATCAGCACAACTTCCAACTACCTAATACCAAGATCCACGGCACAAATACAAAGCCACTGGGAAGAAACAAGTTTTAGATTCAGATGAACTGTTCTGGATGAGACTATGGGCTCTGACATAATATACCAGCCATTTTGGCACACCCTCAGAAAAGCATGAATAAGCAGCCTCTCCCAATTGATGTGGAGATCCTGGAGTGGGTAAGTAACTGCACAAGAGTTTCACAAATACCTTCTAAAAGTATTGAACGCAAAAAAGAACTCTGACACAACAGCTGGCCATTATCAGCCGTGGCTACATGCTCAAAGAATTTAATCCTGTTTGACCTATCTTCTACATTTTATATCTTGCTTGGAGAATGGACTGATAAATTGGAAGACTTAAACACAGTAGCTGCTGGAGACCAATATGCGGTCATTTGTACTTGGAACCATTAGTGAGACTATTAGATCACGGAACCACTGGATTTAAAAAGTTTGGGAAGTGGTGGATATAGAGAAACTAGCTAGCAAAAGGGATTCCTATTTGACTGCTTAGCTATAGCTTACTATTTACAAAAAGGTCCAGAGTTTTAAAAAAATTGTCTAAAATTTCCTTTACATTAAACCATCAAATCCATCTCCCTGACAAAGACATCTTTGAATGCAAGCTTGATAGATGTAAAGGCTGTTAACTCGGACTCCAACTGTCTACCAATGTGTTCGTTTCTATACTGTGGATGAAATTCACCCCCATACTGATGGCCAACACAAGACCCGTGCACAATTTAAGACCCAGTTCAACCTTATTTCAGGGAATTACATATAGGCTTTATGCTGGCCTTCTGCACAAGGCAGAATTTCACCCTGCGTTATGGCCTACGAGAGAAAATAAGGCACAAAGTAAAGTGCAAATTATTCTAAAATAAATCAAATGACTATAAAGTCAGACGGGCTGGTTCTGCACACATATTGCTGTACTTTGAGTGACTGGTGAAATGGACCCTTGTCTTCTGTGAAGTCTAACACCATTAGCAAGGGAGCATTTTAACCAGACAACTTGTGTCCCTGTTCTAGAACATACCAGGTAACGAGTTTCTGTAAATGCCTTTGAGTTCATAGAATATCAGGGTTGAAAGGGGCCTCAGGAGGTCATCTTGTCCAACCCCCTGCTCAAAGCAGGACCAATACCAACTAAATCATCCCAGCCAGGGCTTTGTCAAGCCTGACCTTAAAAACCTCCAAGGAAGGAGATTCCACCACTTCCCAAGGTAACCCATTCCAGTGCTTCACCACCCTCCTAGAGGAGAAGTTTTCCTAATATCCAACCTAAACCTCCCCCACTGCAACTTGAGACCATTACTCCTTGTTCTGTCAAGTTCATGTTCATGTTCCTGGATCTGGTTCCTCTGTTTTAGTGACTAATGCATATGTAAAGGCAAGGATATAGCCTTTGTATCTCCTGTGAGATTCATGGGCAGTTTTTGTCCACAGGAAGGTGCAAATCCACCTCCACGCTCACCTAGGACCCCTGATCAATGGGAATGTGTGGTTAATCCACACAAAGAGGAAGACTGGATGAGAGGCAGGCCGTTCAAGAGATCTGCAGCCTTATGCAGCACAGAGCTCTTAGAGCTAGAGAATAAAGTAATGGTGCAATCAGAGAAGAGCAGCAGCTCCACCTCGGCATGGATCTCCCATGCTCTCAGTAAGAAGGGTCAATACGTGTCCCGCACCAGCTACTTCAACCTCCACGGAGCAGCTGCACAGCCCACAAGGAACATTCTCTCCCCCGCCCCCCCCCCCCCCCAAAAAAAAACTGCTGTACATCTCCCCAGCACTCAGCTCAGTTGCTTGGGTTGGAGTCGCATGTGGCCCTAAATTAAATCCAGGAGTCTCAATTCATGGTAGATATCATACAGATTTATCAAACAGATTCCTTCATCTTTGGGTCATTATGAACACCACCCCTTCCCCCCTCACATCTAAACCTCCAACTGCCATAAACACATTTGTACTAAACCAAGATGCAATGACAAGCTAATTTCCTAAGTGACAATCTCATCTGCATTATTAATTCCCATTCTAATTCAGAATATTCCTTATCCAGGCACTGTGCAATGTTCATTACACTTAATCTAATTCCTGCACTATCCTATTTCAATATCACCCATTACTGAACATCTTTCATGTTTTAATTCTCATGGCATTAGATTTGCTAGCACTTTATGAACTCCAGAATAAAAGAGAGATTAATTACTACATCAGATTTTAAAGTGAGCGCAAAACTCTATTAAGAGCCTACAGCAATGCAAAGGTTAAGACCTTAATTCGACAAGTCAAGCACTGCAGAGTTAAAGTGCCCATGACAGCTTTAAGGTTACTGTCACAGGGCGCCTCGCCAGTTCGTGTGGCCTCAGTCACACACACCAGATTATCATCTTTCACCAAAGCGCGTATTTATTCTTTTCCTGCAATGCAGGCTTACAGCAAGAGGGGGACTTCCCTGCAGCCTTCACTCCTCAGCCCAAACTGACCCTTGGGGCTCTCCTTCTGAGGTCCCCTTGCTTCCGGCTTCTTCTTCTTATATCCTCTTATATGAGTGGGAGGTGATTGAGAAGCGACATAAAGGAGCTTTGTCCCTTCCCTTCTTTCTTTTGTTTCCTTCCATCAGCAAACCCCTCATTTCTCTCTCTCTGCCTCATATCCTCCCAATTACATCGTTAGCCTAGTGATTACCACCCAGGTGCTCATAATCCCCCTACAGAAAGGTTGGCTGCCTCCAGTTTGGTCTGTAGCCTTCTTCAGGCTGCAGCAATGTCAGTGAGGTGCTGATAGTGCCCGGTCACGGCTTGCAAAGTGAGCAAGATCTCTCAAAGGATTAGGGTAAAGTGTAGGGAATCTCAGAGGAGCACTGGACCCTAGAGATGCATGCAACGCAGAGACTCTACATTACGTGGATGGATGTTCCCTCAGACCTGCCAGCCAAGCTCCAGTTATGGCATAGATTTATGACTTCCTTTAGATAAAGGAGAACATTTGAGTCCAGACAGTCCCATGAATTCCTGAGTCCCAAAACCTTTTGTTTATAGTGAAGTGCTTCTGGGTGGTACCATTGAGGGCCTTGCAGAGTGTTTTAACGTTCATCCACCATCTCCTTTATACATACTGCTGAGCCATGGACTAAAGAGAGAAAGACTGGGAGCATAGCTCAGAGGAAACAAGATCCTCATTAAATCTAATCATGTGCCAGAAGGATACAAGAGAAGCCCTGTGGCCATCAATCAGTGCACTGTGTTACTAATATTTAGCATTTATATAGCAGTATTTTACATCTCCAAAGCACCTTACAACCAAGGCTCAGCACCCCTGTGAATAGGCAGCAAGACCTACAGATATTGCGGCTTCATGCTTACCATCCACAGCTATGCTCCTGCTTAGAAACCATACGGAAGGAGAAAACAGTCAGCAGGAGCTCAAGGATGCAAACACTGATACCATCTAAAAACATGAAGTGAAGAGAGACTGTAGAATCTCCCTGTCCTCAATTCTTACTGGGAACTTCTTGACAGCTAGTCAAGTCCTCTCCAAAACAGTACTGCTTTAGAGAAGAAAACAAACACTGTTAGCTCTCTGCTTGTTTCTCAATAGCTATTGGCAAACTGTAGGGAACAAAACCTTGGATCTGTATATGACGGTTGTTTCCCATACCAGACATTCTGACACTGTCAGCTGACCAGGACTACCAAAAACATGTCAGAGCTTGAGGATTTAGAGATGTTCATGCTCATCAATGACTTGCATAATGGAATGCCAGGCACAACCTCTGCAGGCACCATTTACATATCCATTTCTAACATCAAATGGAATCAAACAAGATTGTGCTTTAGCATGGAGTCTCTTTGGACTTTTCATTCCAGTGATAACTGAGGAACCACCAGAAATCTGTATTGAATTTCTAACATCTGGCAAGTTATTTTACATGGAAAGATTGAAAGCCTCCCCAGAAGTAACTGAGCAAACTTCTTTAGTGTTCCCTTTCTGAACACAGGCTGGACAGTCTCTAGTTCACAACCCATCGAGACAGCTGAAAATTAGAAATTTACCTTCAGTCTGAAGAAAGTTAAGGTGAAGTCCTGTAGAAGCCTGCACCTGTAAAAGAACATGTAAGATCTGTCCTACTGCAGCACTATGGTAATTGATTTTGCTTAACTTGAAGGAGCTTTGTCAAACACGGTCCCGTTTGACTTAGAAATTGTTGCCCAAGTTACAAAGAGGCATGTCCTGGTGACAGTACGGCAACACTGAGTCTAGAATAGTGATCCTCGGACTGAGACTCACGAGCCACAAGTAGCTCTTTAATGGATCTCCTGTAGCTCTTTGTAGCACATGGTATTAAAACATTGCGTGATTTAATTATTAACCAATCTAAGTTATTAACCAAATCAGGATGCCTTTACTATGTTAATAACCAATTGCAGTTGATAAAATAATAATAATACCTGGTCAGTCATTTTTCTATGAGAAAATATAAAAATAGTAAATGAAACAATGAATTGACACTACTGTGGGTCTTTTGGGTAATGTTAATCGCTAATTTGGCTCCTGAACCAGTAACACTGGTCTTCAACAATAGCACACAAATGGCCAAAGTCCATGTTTGCCATTTTAAAAGTAATTTCTGTTTTCCTGTACGGATGTATAACAGACAAGTTAGCACTGGTGCATCAAAGAACTGGAATATTTTAATCAACAACTTTGAGTTATTATACATACGAAGCAGTAAGATAACATCTCGAAAAATGAGGTTTGGCAAAGAGGTTGAACAAAGCATTGAAGCACTGCTTATTAAAACACAGCTTTTCTGCATTGAGCATGTCCTCCACAATGTGGTAAAAGTGTCATAGTATATACAGTGTGACACTTTCTATCACAACGTGAGACACTATAGCAACCAACTAATCAGTTTGGCAAGTCCTGAACTACCATCTGGAGCAGAGAGATTTGAAGCCATATGTAAACGTCAAAAAAAACAAGGGAATCTCTGCACGCAGAGAGAAAAGACAACACAGACTTGGAGCAAAATCTCCTGCCTAACCTATGTCTAGGTCTGTAAATTAAGACCCAAACCCGGCCCTATAACAGCCCGAGTAATATCGTGCTAAAATCAAATTTTTTAGACCCGACAACAGGAGTTTTGACAAGAAACAGTACAAAGCTCAACTTACTTATGCAGTCTAGTTGGAAGAGCAATAATGAAAACAGAGCAACACCTTTCTGTTCTGTTGTATTTCTATAGCCAAACAGTATGTCCTGAAACATTCTGCGTTATAAAGTCTTCTACTATATGAGATTACAGCAATACATACTCAAAGTGGGACAGAGTTACAAAACCGGATTTTGAATTTTCCTGACCTTTGCACTGTTATAACATCAAGCCCAATGTTCTATCAATAATGTAGCTTTTGACTTTGAAAAGAACATTTTTTTTTCCAGTTAGAAGTTGGGTGTGACCTCTCCTCTCAGCGTAAGACTACAGAGAATTAATTCATTGTCCATTTAATACACTCATTAACATGTCAGAGAATCATTATTTACCAAAATAAGCATGCATAAATCTAATTACACTTCTCCAGAACATATGAAACTTTCCAATATTGAGAAGGTGCTTTCTCAACCACTTTCTCTCCTCCCGTCCCCCCAAATCAAAGCAAAAGATACTTTCCTCATTCAAGACTACTGAAGCTCAAAGGGTGCTTTTGAACAGTTGTTTTTTAGCGCACTTGCTCCTTAAAACAGACCGTACTGAAGTTCTGCTATATCTGTGTTAGAAACAGATTACACCTTGTGCGTTTTGGAAGAATTTCTCACAATTTTTTTTTTTTTTTTTAAATCTCATGGTCTTTCAAAAACAATATTGTTTTTAATTAGAATTCATCACTGAAAATGGAATGTTATAAGGTCAGAAACATCAACTTCAAAAAGCATTCCTCACTGAGGGCGCTATCCTGCCAAGTGCTGAACACATCTGTCCCAGACTAGCAAAGCACTGAAGCACGTGCTTAACTTTAAGCACACAAGGAAGACATCTCATGTGCTTAAGAGTTTTGTATATGCTCAAGTGCTTTGTTGGATCAGGGAAAGAGAGCTCAGCACATTGCAGAATCTGGCCCTAAGGCCACGAGCCAGCAAAATACTTAAGCAAAAATGAAGAACAGGAGTACTTGTGGCACCTTAGAGACTAACAGATTTATTAGAGCATAAGCTTTCGTGGACTACAGCCCACTTCTTCGGATGCATATAGCTTATGCTCTAATAAATCTGTTAGTCTCTAAGGTGCCACAAGTACTCCTGTTCTTCTTTTTGCGGATACAGACTAACACGGCTGTTACTCTGAAACTTGTCATTAAGCAAAAATGTAACTTTAAACCCGTGAGTAGGCTCGCTAAGGCAATGTACTACTCACACACTTAAAGTTGAGCACATGTTTAAGTCTTTTGATGAACTGGGATCTGATCCACCCGTGGGGTCTGACCCAGCAAAGGCTTTAAGTGCTTGCTTAATTTTAAGCAGGTGTTTAAATCCCATTAATTTCAATGAGATTTAAGCATGGGCTTAAATACTTTGCTGAACTGGGGCAATTCAGAACAATTGTATTAGAATAGCAAATTATAAATGCTATCCAAAAGACAAATGTTTATGGGGAAATCAATATTGTTATTTTAATGTCTATTTAAAAATAAATAAAAATAAAAATAAAAAACCACCTCAAACGTTCAAGTTGCTATTAAAACTCCAGAGAATGGGCAATGTTTAATTTGTAGTCATCTCCATAAATTTAAGTTGAAATTCTGGTCTTGATCTAACCAGAAAACAAAACAGAGCCTGTTACTACGACCTTAGATAAAATTCAGTCAACTTGTCCAGATGGTTTTCATTCCACAGAAAACACAGAGTCAGCAGTTTGCAGAGCATGGCATTTTCTAAACATGCAAAATAAAAGGAGAAAACAATACCCAAGTGTGAATGCTGAGCACATTATATTTTTGTTCCAACAGAATTGCAATACAATCAATACAATCTTGCATTTCTTAGTACCTTCCTTCTACCATCCAGGGTGCTCTGCAGTTATGAGTCCAACTGAACACTGAAGTGCACACTGTTCCTAAAAGCATCACGTTAAAAAAAAAGGAGAGAGAGAGCAACTACCAATTAATTTTCCATTTCAAAGTCCCTAAAGTCCAAGCATTTCTTACTGCATTAAGCAAAACCATACAGCAAGGGAAATAAATATTCTATGGACTTCGGATGAGTTTGTAAACCCAGTACTTACAGGATCAGGCTGTGGGTTTGGTAACCTTTACTCAAGCAAAGCTCCTATGTAAAAACAAAATTCTTCTCAAAAGAGCTAAAAAGGGTACACAGTGAGAAAATAAAGCCATTGAGAAAAGGAGAACCAAAAAAAAAAAAAAAAAAAGGGCAGTGCAATTGTATAAACTGAGCTATTTTATAAACATCTTATTGCTCAACTGAAAGCCAGGGAAGTGTGAGCCTTCATGAAGAGACAGGCGGGGGAGTACTGGTCAGATAATGATGTGAATGCAAGTACCTCAGCAGAGCATTCAATTCACATTGACAGATACCCAAAAATCCAGATTAGAAAAGGGAAAGAACAATAGTATTAGTACCTTCAGTCTAAACCGGCACACCTCTCTCCCTCTCCCCAGCCCATAAAGCTTACCATCTTAGTGGTAACAGAAGAGAAACTGATTATCAAAATAGTTCATAAATAGAGGAGATTTTAGGAAGTCAGGGAGGCAATTTTGTTCATTTCAGCTTCAGATTTAACTTTGCATTTCAGCTAAGCAGAAGGACAGAGCCAAGGCTGTGTCACGCAGATTATCTCATAGAAGACCATACATTTATGTGGCACTGATAGCAGGAATCAAACATAGGATCTTGAAGAATGACTCTCTCTCTACACCTCACCATGACAACGGCAATGCAATAGGCATACAAGGGTGTAACTCTTCCAGGAGGTGGGAGAAGACACATCGCAGGCATTTTTCAGTGGAAGCCTCTCGGGCCACAGCCTTCCAGAGTTACGGCACAATGCAAGAGCTATCTTCTTGCACCAACCTCCCTTCATTGAGACTAGTCTGCAATGCCACACATGGGGAACAACAAAATGAAGTATCTTGTTAAGTAAAATGGCACAAAATGGAAGGAGGGACAAAATACAAATCTGGATTTCAAAGCCTTGTTTTTGACCCATATCTACCAAACAGTTTCCAAAACGAAGCATGTGAGATTCTGAAGCTGAAGGTGCTGAAGTGAATGGGGCACAAAACCAATCTCCAAGGTTGACCCGACCACAGTAACATTTAGAATCACAAGATGGTTGGATCTGTTTCTCGGTTGGTCTATTGATAGACTCAGTTAACACTGCACCTGGAAGGTTCAAGTGAGGCTAAAGATCATTTGATCAACAGTATCAAACCCAGGTCACCGGAGGTTTAACTAAATTAGAACATATTAGAACCATGCCAGACTTAGTGCAACAGAGGAGGTCACACCACCCATGCTCACCACTGCAGAGTTGATGTGGCCTGTGGCAAAGCCAGACAAACATCTCAGAAAAAGAATTTCTGTCGAGGGAACTGAGAGATCACTGCTGCTCTAGAATAACTCTCATAAGCGGAAGGTAAATAGTAGACACTGTGATAATTAAAAGGATCATCCACAAGACAGTTCTCCTTTAACAAGCGGTAATTACTGACTCCTTAGACAGGGAACTCTACCAGAAAGTGGGGCACATGAATGGCTACAGTCATATACAGGGAGCTAGGTCTCCTTCGTTCACTGTGCCTGGCTCTTGTGTAGGTACACAAGGGGTGGCAAGGAGCAGCCTTCCTATGCTTTCAAATGCAGACCTATGCACAAATGACAATCTTCTTTTTAACATGGGACTTAAGTGGTGCATGGGGCCAATATTATGTTGGTCTTCTGCAGTGGAGTGACTTGCATCCACTCCACTGGATGCAAATTTTAGATTGTTATAGCTTATTAATACAAAGGTTTAGCTACAATAGCATCCTTACCAGGCTTACTTCAGCACACCCAGGATCTTTGCAACAGGTAGATTTGTTTCGTGCACCTCCATATTGTTTGATGTACATGAAAAACGGACGGTCATTGCTCTGTGCCAGCAGTATACACTAAGGTGCCACAAGAACTCCTGTTCTTTTTATGTATCTTTAGTCATTCAGAATGAAGGGCTCGGACAATATAGCTTCTAATGTAAAATAAACTGCCTCTCTACAGCCATGACCCAAAGCCCACTGAAGTCAATGGGAGCCCTTTCATCCACTGCAATGAGCTACAGATCAGGCTCTATATACAATGCTAACCCATTCACTGCCACACTATCTAGGTTCCACCACACTATCCAGACACCAGTTTATCACTGGCAGAATACCTTTACAATTGAATTGAAATTGTAACTTGTTCAACAACCAGAATCAAACAAATTATACAAATTTCAACGTGATGTTCTACAGCAAACAAACAGTGCTCTTTACACCCACACGTCAAGCATGAACTTGTGTAAATTACAGAAATATTATTTTAAGACCCTCTTGTGCTTCAATCCCATCTTTGTAATGTAATGGCTGCAACTCAGCAGAAATAATCCACTCAAATATGGGCATTCTCGGCCTCTCTGATTCTATCAAACTCTCTGGCATTCCACATCACTTAAAATGAAGTCCTCTCAAAGAGGAGATTCACACCCTTCACCAGCTTCTAGATCTTCTTGCCTCTCTTGATGGTTTCCTGAATTTATGTGCGCCATGCTGGAGAGACCTTTTGATTGACCAATATTGGGTGTGTCAAACCCATACCTCCTCTAAAGCAACTTACCTTCCCCCTCTGTAGCAATTCAGGCATCTTGGCTCTCACATTCTTGGGCAAACTTGACACTCAAATATTTGAATTCTTATTTCAAGAGGGAACCCAGAATTCACAGCATCTCCTAGATGGTGTCCTCAAAGTTTTGGACAATTGTTTTTTGTTACAGACAGTCATAGAGTTTAAGATCAGAAGGGACCACCAGATCAGCTAGTCTGACCACTGCCAACCCACCCTATAACCAACAACCCAGCACACTAAACCCAACAACCAAAATATTATAGCTCACTGGAGACTAAACTATTACGTGCCACAGGCAGAGAACAGGAGGGACAAGGTGCATCAACGCCCAAAGCAATAGATTACGTGCGATATACCCAGGTAATTCTGGCAAGTGACCAGCACTCCATGCTATAGAGAAAGGTGAAAAAACCCCCAGGTCCCAGCCAATCTGAACTGGGGAAAAACTGTACTGCAAAGGGATCTTATTGTGAAGTAATATCCTTTTGACTCACCAGTTAATTCAGAGATGGAAGCACTGCTTCATTCTTAAACTCTTCTTGTGCATAAGAGGTCTTGGTGACAATTACAATAATTTTTCTTGGTATTATTTACATGCATTCTGGTAGCATCTAGGATCAGGGCCTCTTTGTGCTATGAAGTGTACAGATAAAACAACAAAGACGACTCTCCTTGCTTACAGTCTAGGTGTTGGACAGGTGGGAAGATGAGGCAACAAAATGAACAGTTACACACCACACTGGTTAGCCTGAATTCCAAAGCCACTGTGCACAAGTTTAACAAACAGAAGCGGCAGCTTAGTGGATGAATACCTTGTCTTTTTCAGAGCTGCAATAAAAATCATCAAACAGCAGCCTCCACTTTACAAGCAAAAAACACCCAGCAACTGTTCCTAACAATGCCAATGTCTTCATCAGATAAACTGACAGCAGGGGCATGCCCCTAGTATGGCTGAGGTATTGGGAAAGGCAAATCCCCTAGTCTGAATGAATAAAGAATGCAAGTATGCCCTCTAGAGTGAGCAGAAATCCAAATAAAATAATTGTGACATCTCCAGGGAATCACATTACTGGGCTACTGTGTTCCCACTGATCATTTGTGAGTTGAAGGCTGCAAATAAGCAGCCCAAAAAGAAAGCTTTTTTGCTCTTCTGTACAATCCAGCTTCCTCTTGCTGGAATTCCACATCTCAGCGTCATCCTGCTTCTCTCACAGGTTATATCTCTGTGTGATTTAGGGCAGGCTGAACTTTTCAAACAACAAAAGAGTGGGGGTGGTATGGTTTTCTCTTCTGAATTTCTACTGTATATTGCATTAAACTACGCTTCAAGGCTATTTGCTTTGGAAATTTTCCTTGTAAAAATGCTCCTCCCTCACTTAAAAAAAAAATCTTGAAAGGAAAGTCAAGACAATAAAATACATAAAAAAGATACAGGAGACAGGTTTAGCCAGGCTCTGCTGCTTCAGCCATTGGGGTGTTTTAAAGGGGAAGGCAATCTCCCCACTAGCACTACTGCTTTCCCTCCCTAGCTGGAAACACCAGCAATTCCTATGCCCCCTTTTCCTATCCTCCTGACCCCATGAACCTGAATGGTCCCAGCTCCTACCTCAGTCTTCCTGCCCTGAAACAACTCTCTGTTTACTTTGGTTCCACCCCAACTCTCACTGTGTGCTTCCCCGCCCTCCCCAAGAGGGAATCAACAGTTCCCATTCCTATATGAGTTTACAATAGCGAGCACAACAAGGTCCCAGGTCTTGGGTAAGCCCTTTAGGTGCTACTATAATATCAAACAGTAAATAATAATTCATTCCCTACTCTATTGTCTCCTTAATCCAGAACACTCCAATGGGTCCGATTTCTTTATTCCAGCTGCATTCCTCCACTCGAGTGGCTCCCATTTCTGCTTACCCTCTCACAGATCCAAAACTCCCCACTGTCCTTATTGTACTTCACTAGAATTCAACTATTTGTGCAGCAATGTGTATGGTTATAGGCCACCAGGTAAAAGTTGCCTCAGCATCCCAAGTCTCATCGGCGAGCTTTGATTGACTGACACCTGAACAAACAGGAATTTTTGACTAATCCCGAGAGTTATGAATGGCATCTAGGGAGCAAAGCCTAAAACAGACCTGTCCTTGAATGACATCAAGCCAAACAGAAGCCTGACAGTGTTTTGTCAGCAAGGTTTACCTGCACACAAAAATGCTGCATTGGCACATAGAAAGCCCCTTTCTCTAAATCTGCACAAATAGGGTTTGTGTGTGTATAAACTATCATTTGTGTGTGAAAGTGAGGGTGTGCCAAAAACAAAAACAAATGTACATGCACCTTTGCATACATACCAATTAAAACTTGCTACAGGTGCCTTTGAACACTTGGCCCAATACGATCCTTCTTCCCGACCCATACATCTCCATTTCTCTCTTCCAGTTCTACTTATTAACCCTGTAATTAAGTCTAATTCTGTGGAGTGATTGGTGATAGAGGGCCAAATTCCCCAGCATGCTCTGGCTGAAGTGCATTATCAGAGCTGTGCAAAGTAGCCATAAAGACAACCTAAATAGCTGGTTAAGCCAGATTTGTGTCACCAGAGCATACTGGTAAGCCTGGCCCATGGATATTATGATAAGCTTTACAAAACCGGGACATGATCCTGCAACCCCTACTCAGGGTGCAGCCTCATTGACTTGAATGCGACTGCTCGTGTGAGCAAGGACTATTTATGTGGAATATGTTTTGCAGGCTCAACCCTTTAAATTGTATCTTATAGTACCACACTGTCTTTGATACTCTTTTTTTTCCCCCCTGAAAGAGTTGTTTGTTTTTTCTCAGTGTTCTTTTCCCAGCATAATGTATTACAGAATGCACTTACATGAACTCCTCTTTGTCCTCTATTGTCTAGTTATACTGTACAAGCAAAATCTTCATAGGAATTGAGTTTTAAAAAAAAAAAATAATCTTACTGTTAAAGGCCATTAATTGCAGTATTAAAATACTAAGGTGAACTCCTATGATAAACTTCTATTCTCCTTTACACAGCATTAAATGTAACAATTATCACCTCACAAATTTCTGTAGGTTCGTGCTTGAAGTAATTCTATATGGCAGCAACACATTTCTCTCCCTCATCCTGCCAGCTCAATCTATAGAGTGGCTACTAGAGATGTGGGGGAGGGGGGGGGGGGAAGAGAGGGGGAGGAATCTTAGAGAGGGTTTCTGTATAATCAATGAAAACAAATACAAATTATTGGACTTTGGGTTGAATCCTTGGCAGAAAGATGGTTAGAAAGATGCAAATATATGATAGAACAAGTTACAGTACAGATATCATTTGTTCAATAAAATATCAACTAGAGGTAACACTTAAGCTAGTAAAGACAGTGATAATATTAAAGAGCGGTTGAACTCCTGTGGCATCTAGCGATACACATGAGAATGTTCTATTCGTTCCTACACCTAGCAGTACAATTACAGTGAAAGGAACAAAGTCCATATTGATGATACCTATATCTCCTTAGAAGATATAGTGCCTTTCATCCTGAAAGATCCTGAAGTGTTCTGCAAACAAGAATGATTTATAAGCTCAGAATCTGACTCTCTCGTGCAGTCCCAGAGACACCAGTAAGTTGTTGCTGGGACCCCTTTGCAGAGTTGGGGTCCATACATGTAAAAGAAATCACTTCACCACTGAATGCAGACATTTCTGGGAGGAGATCACGTCATAACACTGGGGTGGGTCAAAAGATGAAATTCTGGCCATGGACACATGAACAAAGCCCTACTCTTCCAAAGACACCTTGGAATCTTTAATGCCTTCACAGAGCAAACAAGTTGTTGGACTTTAGGGAGTTGTCTGAAAGATGCCTAACACAATATACTGCATAGAATTCATTTTATCTACCTCAAAAGGATGACAGGCTGAGCTGACCCTGCCAGGATTTTTGTCTTTGGTTCCAAGGAGTCTACATATTTCAAACCAAATGCTTATATCAATAATGACCTTCTCTGGATATATGCAAACTAAGCAATAGTATGCTACGAATACATATTAATGCAGAACAAAATGTTTTCAGTTTACCTGCATTGCTCCTATACTGCAAATATAAAATGGAAACCGTAACAGCATGCATGCTATTCATTACCCTGTAACTGTTCCGGTTTTACTGCATGGACCAGTAAGAAAAGTCATTAATCAAGTATAATAATAATATAATGCAAGGTGACAGGTTTCCATGTAAAATTAACTCTGTTACGGCACCCAATCATGCAGCCTTATTCGGGCAAAACTACTTCAGTCAGCATGAGTTTTAGTAAACAAAGATACTAGAATCAGGCCATTACATTGCACGTTAAAATATCTGAGAATCTCAAATAGGAAAACCACCACCTATGGACAAAGTGTTGATAGAACCTGTCTGCAGCTCCCTAATTTTCCTTCTAGCATTGAAATGTCAAACTGGTAATTAAAGATTGTCCTAAGTCAACATGCAACATCAGTGTTTTGGAATTAAAAAAAAAAAAAAAAAAACCCTTAAAGGTACTGGCTCGTTTTTTGTTTGTTTGTTTTAAACGTGAAGGGGGTTTTGCTTTGAAATGCAGGGGCAAATGTAACGTTTTCCAAAAAAAATGTATATTCAAACTGTCCTATTCAAAACCTATAGGTTTCTCTCTATATTATTCATATCCAGATAGAAGTATATTTTGAACAGTGCTCTACAAATCTCTAACTTTTCCTATTAAAGTTTTAATTACAGGAGTGTATGATAAGAAGTGACATTTATATGTCAAACAACATACCTGAAAGTCTCTATTACTCTTCCCCTTCCCACCCTCTATTTGGATTCCAATCAAGGAGCAACAACATGAAATCGACTAGATTTTTGCCAATTTCACAGCACCCAACAGGCTTCTGCCCATGGTTTTGTCAATGTACCTCTAAGGCTGCTGAGGAAGCTCTCAACAAAGCAGAGCACTCGAGTGTCTGTCTGCATACTGCACAGCGTGTGAGTTTATGTTCAGTCACATTTAGAAGGTTATATTCACAACCCAAAGGGGAATGTTTGTTTGTTTGTTTGTTTTTTAAATGAAAACTTAGATTCTGTACAAGTTGTTAGTAACCTATGTTATTTAGGTTGCATAGTCAGTCACTCAAAAATTAGGAAATGTCAGGTTTACAGCTGTCTCCGCTACCTTAATTCTGCCCACTTGTGCATTGATCTTGGACACTAAGTGATGCAAGGATCTGTGGAAAAAACCAGTATGTAAGCATTAATTAAAGACTATTTCTTACATAATACATACACCCTGCCTGTTTCTCTTCCCCACTAGCTCCTCTGGCAGCTCCCAGGTGTGGCAGGGGTGTCAGCCTGGTCTGAGAATGTTGTGTCATTAATCTGGCAGGCTGCCTGAGAAATGCAAGCGAGAGAAATGAAATGGTGATCTTTAAGAGTTACTTCGCAGTAACTGAATTTCATGGGACAAAGAAAAGGCACTTTTGTATCCCAAGGTTGTCCCCCATGCCAATTATAAAAGGGCTGCAGCAAACAATGGAGGTATGAGAGCTTCGCAGAGAGAGGAGCACAAGAATCTTTTACAATGGAAAATGTTACCTAAATAGAAGTGTCACCACCAGCTCCCTGTAGAGGAAATATTTTGGTTTAGCTTTCCCCACATTTTCATATAAGAGCCATCCCAATTACAATCACTCACCTTTGTAAATCATTTTGAGATCTACTGATGAAAAGCACTATATAAAGCTAGGTACTATATTATTATTAGAGTACATTTATTTCTGTTGTGTTTCCAAAAAAATAATAACAACAACAAAGTGACATTTCAGGTACTGTAATCATCTGTGGCTAGATTTCTCTCTGTAGTAATGTGAATTTGAGGTGTTGAATAAACATCAGGTAATTTATTCACTCACAAAAATGCTAAGGGGGGGGGGGGGGGAGTCTTCAAAGATACACTGCACTGGCCTAACTCTGCTCCCACTGAAATCAATGAGACCACACTCCAATGCTGACTGCTTTTGAAAATTTCACCCTGCATGTTTTACTTTACTTACACTCCGTTGCTATACTTTCTTGTTGTTACTTAAAAATATGTTAATGTTGATCTTCTAGAGAAGGAAAAACCTTTCAGAAACTGTTTTAAACTTGTTCCTCTAAGATACATTTTTTTAAAACATTGAGACTCTGTTCCTTGATGTAAGCACATGTGACCTGTTCTAAATAAAGGATATTTTCCACTTCTTGCACAACTGGAACAGATATAAACAGTCTGAACAAACTGCACTGCAGAACTCAACGAGAATATAAAACCCTTGAATAAGATCTATAAATAGCAGTAATCTGAAAAAAGAACAAACACAATATTGAAAATCCTAACATAATCGAGTTTAAAATCTAAATCACATTGCAAAATTAATTTATAAAATTAGATTTGATCATATGCATAGTAAAGAACTTTAGAATAGTCCAGTTTAGTTTCAGAGTTAGGATTCTCTGCAAAAATATGTGCACCGAGGGTTTGTTTCCTCCCCCCCCCCCCCCCATTAGCTACTACCATTGCTAATATACAGTATTCTAAGAGAAGGAAAATTAATTTAACCAGTCAGTCAATCTCCAACTCTGAGAGCCGCACAAGATGGCATAAAATAAGTGAAGACCTGCATACTGGCTAGATCGGAGATACTGATTTACATTAGTGAAATACATGTAGCTAATATATATCTGTAGCACTGACTATCTAGAGTTATGATAATTTTACATAAACTTCAGTAATTCAATAAATTAAATCTTAAAGTTATTCCTGTTAAAATAAGCATAAGCTTCTTTTAAAAAATTACCATGCAAACAGCGTTTCTCAACTTTTTCCACTTAAAATACAAATTTCATAGCAGGATCATTCTTGGGATATTAAATTTAAGCTGAAAAAGATCAGCAGTGCAGTAGCATAAATAGTAAAAAAAAATTAGCTTGTAATTCTTGGTGAATGCATTTTTTGTAAAATTGAAATGGTTAGCTACAATAATTGACAATTTGCAGGCCTTCACTATATCAAGCATATAACCCAAATGGGTTTATATTACTGGGAGGAAAAAGGAGAAGCAAATGAACCAACCCAACCAGTTTTCGCTGTTCTTAGCACATCTGTATTAACAATAAACTTAGACCATCACACAAAGTGAGTCAATTTAAATGCAGAGCCTCCCAATGACAGCAAAGGGTCAAATCCGCCTTCAGTATTGCATGTGAATGCTCACTGAAAGGGTTTGCATATGTGCTAGGGAGGGCAAGATTTCATCTTACATTCTGCAGTCTAGTAATAAATAAAATAAAGGTATTAAAAATCCCTATCATATTGATTTATTCACATATCCCAGTTCTCTCTCACACCTAAAAATGACTATGCAGAAACTACGGTGCGTGTAAGAACTGTTTAGTTTCCAAAGGCTTAAGATCAACCACAACAAATTCCAGAGAACCCTTAAACATGTCTAGCACTTCCCAGTCTGAAAGGCTAAATTCTCATAGGTCCCTTAGGACTTTAGGTTGGAATCACTGTATCTTAGCCCAGCATAGTATTTTCAGTCCTTGTTACTGGACTTACATTTTTCATTGGCCTCTAGCATTCTACTGTGGCATGGCCTAGTACAGCATTTAGAGCAAAGAGATTTTATTAGAGGATCCCCTGCAGTTTTGGATTGAAATCTTGAATTATCAAAAAGGAGTGTGCATAGAAGAAAAGAAGAAGAAAATGGGAGACAGGTGAATTGGGTGGAAGATGCAGAATAATAGAATTTGAAGGAGGGAGATCAATACTGCAAGTGCTGGGTTAAATTGGGCAATGAAGTTATGGGTGAGTCTTTTGGGGCAGGGGCAGTTGGATTTGTTTTAAATATATCATGCTAGGTAGATTTCCCATGTGAGGTGAGAGTCGATAATGGGGGTTCTGCCTCATCATTCCAATGAGACTACACAGCAAAAGTAATTCCCCTTTAGGCAGAAATGAGAGGCCTACTGGTTGGTTCAGTAGAGGATTTCCCTATCTTGGGGCGGGATTGATTTTTTCCATGTGAATAAAGACAGGCAGTATTGCTTAGTGGACAGAGCACCAAACTGGGACTCCAGAGACCTGGGCTCTGCTCCTGGCCTGCTGGGTGAGGGGGAGCAAATGACACCCTCCCTCTGTGCTTTGCTTTCCCCATCTGCAAGATGGGGATAATGATAATCTCCTTTGGAAGGAGCTTTGAAATCTACTGATGAAAAGCACTGTATTATTATTCCATTTATGTCTGGAGCTGGAGGGCACAAATGCCATGTACCCCTGACTGAGGCTGTAGGTGTGCAGGGGGAGCTTCAGATTGCTTACAAGTTGAAAGTGTTCTGTGCCCCTCAGAGCTAGTAAAAACCAAAACAAAACAAAAACAAACAACAGAAGAAACTGAGTCCTGTTAGTGGAGATTAGCAAGGAAAGGCAGTGTGCCAGCACTGCTCAACCAAGTGGCCATATAGGCCCTTGTTCAACAAACCATCCACTGACGTTCATTATCATCTCATTATCACTCAATTCCTTAAATGCCATTTGGGGTAAGCTTGTTGAGAAGAGAATGTAACTCCATGAACTTCAGGGCAGTTACTCCTTATTTACACTAATATCACCAAGAAAAGAGAATCGGACTCTTGATGTTCTCAGCTGTCCTTGATAACCACCAGTGAGGCTTCAGACATGGGCAGAGCAGAGAAACAGCAGAGGGTCTCATTGGCTATCTCATTGGTTCCCCTATTAATGGAAACAGGTCAGTTCACTGGTTCTAGCAGCATCCTTTGTTGCTATCATCCACCAGGTTTTATTAACCTGGCTGTGGACCCTAGCTGGGCTGGACTTGAAGTTCACCAGAGACTGGGCTCCCTGCATACTGCAGGCGTCCAGGGCTACACACTGGTGATACAGTGGTGTGTATAAGCTGGGCTAGCTGTGTCAATGTCAACAATGTCCACTCTCCCCCTGTCACTGCAGTTTAGGTAATTATTATTCCATCTGAGGGCTCTCTCTTGTTGGAGGGAGGGGAGGGGGAAAGGTGAGAGACACTGCAAGTTTCTGTTCTGTCACCCTTGCTGCTCACTATGTCCGTGAGGCTGCTGGGGAACACGGCGACATGGTCCGGACTGCAGAACCACCATTATGATTTAATGACTTGATCTCCGTTTCTTTGGACACGGACAGGGCCCAGTGTTTGCATTCCAGGTGTGTGGCTCAGATTAGGTAAGTACCTGTGCTTATGTGACAGCAAACTGTCTGAGGCTCAATCTAGGTACATTGGAAATAATCCTGGTTGGTTTCAGGAAGCCACTGAGTATATGGTCATCATTCCTGCGTGGGTGTGTCAACTTAACCCTCACAGAGGTTCACAATATAGGCTGCATCTAGATCCCAGAGGCCTAAAACACTTTTTTTATCTGTGCCTGAGGGGAGCAAGATGGGGTGGTGATAACCATTTGTCTTGATTTAGAAGCTCAATTTAGAAGCTCTTTGCTCTGATGGCCTAACAGACTGGATTACTGGCCACATGATTGCTCAAGGAGACTGATCATAAGTAAGGCTATGATTTAATCATGGGTATTTTCAGTAAAAGTCATGGACAGGTCATGGGTAATACACAAAAATTCACGGTCCATGACTTTTACTGAAAATAGCTATGATTAAATTGTAGCTGGGGGCCAAGGAGGGCACTGCTCTGGGGAAAGGGGGGCACTGCCCTGGGGGGGCCACTGAGGCCAGCCAGCGGCACCGGCGACCCCAGGGGCCACCCACCTGCCACTGCTCCCGCCACCCCGGGACCAGTGCTCGGGTGGTCCCAGGGGCCAGCTGCATCGGCCGCTGCTCAGGAAACCCTGGGGTCAGCCACACCGGCCGTTGCAGAAGCCATGATTTCCGCGACATCCATGACAGACACGGAGCTCTAATCAGAAGAAACACCAGTACCTTGTAGGTTGCACTTGCTTCTAGGTGCAATTTAAGGTGTGGACATTGAACTTTGAAGCCCTATATTGTTTGGGTCCTAGCTACATAAGAGACACTTCTCTCCCCATGCACCACCATGGCAGTCGGTTTAAAGTGCTCACACTACAGGTATGACTTTACTGCACAGTGAACTCTTCGTAGGATGACCAGACAAGAAGTGTGAAAAATTGGGACGGGGGTGAGGGGTAATAGGAGTCTATAAGAAAAAGACCCCAAAATCAGGACTGTCCCTATCAAATCAGGACATCTGGTCACCCTAACTCTTCACAAGTTAGCTTAGCTCTGCGAAAGCAGCCATGCTGCAAAATAACACAAGCTGCACACAGTGGCCGAGTTAGCAGCTGAGGGTGTTAGGCTAACACCAGCTACACCGATACAGACTTGGACTCTTAATACATTCCATGGGAGGCGTACCCGAGCCCACTTATCCATTGACGCTCTAAAAACTCCCACACCCCAATCTGGGTCTATGCTGGTTAGGTGATATGTACGTATCTCTTCATCCTTCTAACAGATACCTGTAATCCCTCAGAACTCAAGCCGGACCCGAGACGTACAGTACCTTCCCTCTTCACTTGTGTATATTTAATTTTAAACATTAACTTGAATAATAATTTTAAATCTGTACTTCTTGACGGGCTAGCCAACTTGAGTTAAAAGCATCACCACACTGAGCTAAGCGGTTTTGCATGTGGACAGGGCAACACTTGAGTTATAACTCAAGTTAACTGCAATGAAGACAAGCCCCAAGCATCCCCAGATTTGAAAGCCTGGGTGTTAGTGCCAGGGGTTTTTACAGGGCCTTCACTGGCTCAAAAGAGCTTGAATTTTTCTTAAGCCTGCAGGGCACAGTACAATATCTATCTATATACTTAAGACTTTTGTTTGAGGGCTGGGGAACTTATTTATAGACTTACTAAAGATGGGGTGACTACTTAATATTTGCTGCATGCACCATGCACTATTTTAACCTCATACATGAGCCCAGAGACAGTGGCATAGGGATCATACTTAAAAGCTGAAAATAACTAAAACAAAGATATGCTATCAACAAGCTGGGCTATAAATTAGATAGAATGTTTTTGCCATCTGTGTGTCAGAGAGCATTGTGATGAGGATGGAAGGTTTGTTGTTGACAAAGCACCTTGGAAGACAGTCCAGAGAAGAAAAAGAAAAGAAAAAAAAAACGACATTGCTGACGGAGTAAAACATGCAGGGCCCACAAGGTACAGATGACTTGAAGTGCTAGATGCATTTGTTTTCTTTTTCCAGCAGTTCCCTAGAAGGAGCAAATGCCCCTATACAGTGTAAGAGGAGAAGAAATAATCTGAACAAGCGGGAGCCCTGTCTAAATAACACAACAGATCGAGATGACAATATAGCAGATAACTCTGGTAAACACCATTGCAAGAACTTGAATTAAAACTTGTGAACAGATACGTCACTCGTTAATTTCAAGTAGCAAGGACTTGCTCCAAAACAAAAAAAACCACAAGCCTTGCAACACCTGTTTTAATTTAGCATCGACTGGATCTCAAATTCGGTCCTGTACCCGTTTTCAGTGTAAAAGTGTGAAACAGTGTATTCCCGCATATCCCGTTTGTTCTGACTAGCTAGCATTTATCAAGCTAGCATGGCATAGAAATAGAGGTTGCAGGTTCTGAAACAGCACAAACAGCTATTCTCCCTCAGTGCTGTACGTGATCATTTATTTTACCTGATGGAGTTTTCCCCCTCACTCTTCCACAAACTAATGCAATGTTATGTAGGTGATCTCATCGGAACACTCAAACGATCCAACGTATTCACTTGTTTAGAGCACTGCAAGCCCTGAGCGAAAAGGTGCAGATTTCGCTCTCACTTTCTGTCTTCTATACCCTTTATGTACAGTCAAGGTTTAGTGACAGTCTGGGCCTCTCCAAGAATGACAGTGATATCCTTTGGCCAAGGCTGGATAATGCCCAACAATACTCTTTACAAACATAATACCACACCAGAACTTGGGCCCTCTCTCCTCCCCCAAACACACGCCAAACAAAACTGCTATTATTACAGGAAACACGAACTAAATAGCTGCTTTTATGGTCCCAAGAGCATAGGAAGTTTCCTTTCAATATATTTTGTTTAACGTTTACAAATGGGCTGATTCAGCAGCACAGAATACAAACAGCAGACACATGGCAGCCCGATTACTCCCTCGGTAACATTTTTCAATCAGGGACATGGTTTAAACACCAGCAAACCACCATCATCATCCCATAACAAACAGCCTCCTCAGATTGTGACACCCCCTGGCTTTCCTAACCCGCCTCGCCCCTAAATTAGCAGGCTGCCGTTTGCAACATTTCCCCTGCTTTGACAGTGTCCCACGCTGGGTGTCAGTGACAGCCTACGCATTCATGCACCCAGCTCCAGCGCGCCCAAATGCAGACAGGCCCTGCAGCTTTGGGGCACAGGCAGCACCACAGTGGCACTGCCAGGGGATGGGCAGCCTTTCCCCATTCCTATCTGGGCCAAAGGGAGGGGGGGGAATCTCTCCTAGAGGCATGGGAGATGGGAAAGAGGGAGAGAGAAGGGCAGATTAAGGAGAAGAGGAATAAAAGAGGAACAGAGAGAAAGGTAGAAGAGAAGGGGGCAAAGGAAGGAGGGCAGAGAAAGGGCAGACGGAAAGGGGGCAGAGGGAGAAGGAAAGGGGGCAGAGAGAGGTAATGGGGCAGGGGGCAGAGAGAGGGAATAGAAAGGGAGCAGAGAGGTGAACACGGGCAGGGGGAGAAGAGCGGGGGCAGATAAAGGGGGAATTGAAAGGGGGCAGAGAGGTGAACACGGTCAGGGGGCAGAGTGAGGGGGAATGGAAAGGGGGCAGAGGGAGAAGGGCAGGTTGAGAGGAGGAATGGAAAGGGGGCAGAGAGATGAACACAGGCAGGGGCAGAGAGAGGGGGAATGGGGCAGGGAGAGAGAGAGAAAGGGGGAATGGGCCAGAGGGGAGAGGGATGAACACGGGCAGGGGGCAGAGAGAGAAGGAGTGGGGCAGGGGACAGAGAGAGGGGAATGGTGCAGGGGGATGAACACAGGCAGGGGGCAGAGAGAGGGGGAATGGGGCAGAGGGATGAACACAGGCAAGAGGCAGAGAGGGGGAAATGGGGCAGAGGGATGAAAACGGGCAGGGGGCAGAGAGAGAAGGAATGGGGCAGGGAGAGAGAGAGAGAGAAAGGGGGAATGGACCGGGGGAAGAGGGATGAACACAGGCAAGAGGCAGAGAGAGGGGGAATGGGGCAGAGGGATGAACACGGGCAGGGGGCAGAGAGAGGAGGAATGGGGCAGGGAGAGAGGTGAACACGGGCAGGGGGCAGAGAGAGGAGGAATGGGGCAGGGAGAGAGGTGAACACGGGCAGGGGGCAGAGAGAGAAGGAGTGGGGCAGGGGGCAAAGAGAGGGGGAATGGGGCAGAGGGATGAACACGGGCAGGGGGCAGAGAGAGAAGGAGTGGGGCAGGGGGCAGAGAGAGGAGGAATGGGGCAGAGAGAGAAGGAGTGGGGCAGGGGGCAGAGAGAGGGGGAATGGTGCAGAGGGATGAACACGGGCAGGGGGCAGAGAGAGGAGGAATGGGGCAGAGAGAGAAGGAGTGGGGCAGGGGGCAGAGAGAGGGGGAATGGTGCAGAAGGATGAACACGGGCAGGGGGCAGAGAGAGGAGGAATGGGGCAGAGAGAGAGGTGAACACGGGCAGGGGGCAGAGAGAGGAGGAGTGGGGCAGGGAGAGAGGTGAACACGGGCAGGGGGCAGAGAGAGAAGGAGTGGGGCAGGGGGCAGAGAGAGGAGGAATGGGGCAGAGAGAGAAGGAGTGGGGCAGGGGGCAGAGAGAGGGGGAATGGTGCAGAGGGATGAACACGGGCAGGGGGCAGAGAGAGGAGGAGTGGGGCAGGGAGAGAGGTGAACACGGGCAGGGGGCAGAGAGAGAAGGCAGGGGGCAGAGGAAGGGGCACCGCGCTGCCCTAGCAGCACCCCCGGCCCTCACCCACCTGCTTTTCAGGGGCTGGCTCTTCAGCTCATAGTAGGTCTTGGGCTCCTCGTGAAACTCCTCGCCGACCTCGAAGTCCGCCACGATCCCCGACTCCGCCTGCATCGTCCCCGGCTCCGGCAGCGAGCGAGCGAGCGGCGCAACGTTCCCCCGGCGCTGCCCGGCGGCGTGTGCGAGTGCGCGGCCTGCCCCTGCCCCTGCCGCCGCCCCCGGCACAC